>NC_135881.1:200965533-201305533 GCF_964194155.1 Cetorhinus maximus
TTAAAAAAAATGGAATTTTTAAACACTTTTTTTTTTAAGCACCCACATTTCAAAGGCCTCTATCTTCTTCTACAGATCTTTTACTATTGTCCAGGTTTCTAAGGCATACAGGAAAGTGAACCTTTTCCCTTGTTACACGCTTGAGTTTTCTTGTTGTAACGCAGCCTTCACCTTCACAAAATTACTTCTTTCTCGATCTTTCTAATTACAGCATCGCATCTGCCATCTTTTGTTACCATTTGCCCTAAATAGACAAACTTATTCACTTGTTCCAGTGTGACACCATCCACTTCAATCTTCACTCCAGTTTCTTCTAATGCATTCCTTCCAACTACCATTGTTTTTGTCTTTTTGGTCTTATAATTAGATGCCTACAGGCATATGCCCAAAATTTACTCGTTTGGGTAGCAGTCTTAGTGGCCTTCAGCAAGAACAGCAGGGGACATGCTTACCTATTTTAATATTTTTTTTTCAGTATTTTAAATCTTAGAATTCCAACACGGCCTCTCGTCACAAAGCCAGGGGATGCCTTATCCAGATTCCCACTCCCTGGGCTGAAGATCCACCGACCGAAACCCGGGATTCAATTCATCGGGAAAAATAATGGGGAGAAAAGGACTGAGACAAAATAGAAGACGCTAATAAACTAGCAGACCAGGCATGGTAACTGGTAGGAAAATTTCAAAAGAGAACAATGTGAGGTGATGCATTTTGCTAGGAAGGAATAAAGAGGCCATCATACACTCCTTGGAAAATGAAACTAAATGGTGTTGAGGAGCAAATGGATCGCAGGGTTCAGAAAGACAAATCGCTAAAGTAGCAACAATAAGACTAAAAGACCATTTAGAAAGGTAAACAAAGTTGGGGCCATTTCTAGAGGGATAGAATTGAAAAGCAGAGAGGTTATGTGAAACATGTGCAGAACCTTAGTTAAACCACACTAGAAGTACTTCGAACAGTTCTGATCTCCATATTATGAAAAGAATGTAGAACCACTGAAGAAAGTGTGAAAAGGGATGATACCAGAACAGAGAGGTTATAGCTATCAAGTAGAACAGGCCAGGTCTCTTTTCTTTAGAGCAAAAGAGGTCTGAGGGATGGCCTGACAGTGGTCTGTAAGGATATGAAAGGGTTTGATAAGGTAGATGTAGAGAAGGTGTTTCCACTAGTGAGTGAGAACAGAACCAAGGGCCATTAGCATAAAATAGTCACTGATAAATCCAATGGAGAAACTTCTTTACCCAGAGAGCAGTGAGAATGTGGAACTTGCTATCACGAGGAGTAATGAAGGTTAGTAACATTTCTTCCTCTTAAATGAGTGCACGAGGGAGAAAGGGTTAGAAGGATGTGTTTGATTGGGTCAGATGAAAGAGGGATGCGAAGGGGCTTTTTTGGAGCATGTCAGCCTAGATTTTTGTGGCCTGTTTCTGTTCTGTAATAATAGAGGATATACTTGCTTTATCCAACACTTTGCCTACTTCAGTGAATTACCTTCTCCCACTCATACATGGCTTTCTGATGGGGCTGATGCCTGCGTTGTTACAAATGATACTCTCCGAAACTGCACTGGTCACTGAATGTGAGGGTGAATGCTGTATAATAAACATAATGGATGCTTGTATACACATGAGGGAGCCAGGGAGGGAAACTAAATGGCCTTATCCATGACCCAACAGCTTAAAGTTCTTGATGTTCCCACAAACGCTAAGTGCCCGAATATGTGAACACCCAATAATGATGAACCCTACTTCAGGCAATGATTGAGAATAACATTACAGAGGCTCTGTTACACCACTGATGGTTTGGCACAGGAGAACAACTGACACAAGCACACTTTGAAGTTCTCTCTCACGATGGTAAAACTACCCGGTTTACATTGCCGGGAGAAACCAGCCTGCCCTTATTCCGCCTGCCTTCCCAGTCACTTCCAAGTAATTTCAGTGTTGGCCTAATTTATGTATTAATCCTTTTGGCCCAGTTCAACCATGAACAATAAATAAGGCAAGTCTCGTTGAAACCACTTGCTTCCAAACCCATGACAACCGCTACCATCTAGAAGGACAAGGGCAGCAGACACATGGGAGCACCACCACCTGGGAGTTCCCCTCCAAGCCACTCACCATCCTGACTTGGAAATATATCACCGTTCCTTCACTGTTACTGGGTGGAAATCCTGGAACTCCCCTCCCTAACAGCACTGTGGGTGTACCTACACCACATGGACTGCAGCGTTTCAAGGCACCTCACCACCATCTTCTCTCAAGGTCAATTAGGGATGGGCAATAAACACTGCCCTAGCCAGCAATGCCCACATCATGTGAAAGAATAAAAATAAAAGACAGGGACGGAAGTTATAGTGTGGGATCCAAGAGATGGGGGTGGCAAAATGTGCGATCATTCACTGCCACAGAGCCTCCTGGTTTACAACATTTTGAATAAAAACCAGTTCCAATCAAATCACATTCATTTCCCCATCGAGACGATGACTTGAGCTGGAGAATTTTAAGTACTTATTTTTTGTCTTCCAGCGTTTGCAGTTTATGAACTTCCACGTGAGAGGTAAGCCTCTGGCCCACATCAGGAGTTGTCTGAAGAGAAACACTGTCCCTAACCCTCTCAATTGGGCTTCTTACATGTCCAACAGTGGACCTGGATAGTGAGCGCACCAAATAATCAATCCTAAGTAACAACAAGGAGGGGAAAGGGGGGCTCCTGAAGACTGTCACAATCATCAGAAGCACCAACATCATTTCCAAAATGAGCCTTTTTGTCCTGAAGCCTATCGGAACTATCCAAGTCAACATCTGGCCTCAACTTCCTTATTCCACTGGACAATTCTAAGTTCCAAGTTGAAAGTCCTTTTTTAATCTTTCTCTACATTGCTGAGCCTCCCTTGGAGAAAAAGACCTGCATTTATATAGCGCCTTTCATGGTCACTGGTTTTTTTTTGGTCAAGCACTTTGCAGTTGCACTGGAGTGTGAGCCTGGATTTTTGTGCTCAAGCCCTGGGAGTGGGACTTGAACCCAGAACTTTCAGGACTTCAGAGGCGAGAGTGCAATATTTCTCCCCCCACCCCCACCCCACCCCCACAAAAAAAAAACGCAGAGAAGGTACAGTAAGGTCGAGATTTCAATTTCTGAACAGCAGAGAAATCGACTAAAGGGGGGTGGGGTAGTTGTGAAATTGAAGCAACGCTTCCCTTGTCCAGGTGAGTTTCACTTACCTGTTTCCAGGATCCAGCCCATGAACAAGAGCAGCCACACTCCACCGTGACCCATCCCCTCCAGACTCACAAGAGTGGGGAAGGGTTTCTCCGATTTCAATCCAAATTTTAAACCTCTTGGCGTAATTGTGCGTTTCTTTTTCCCACCACACACACCTTTCTTTTTTTTTTCTTTCCACTGACATCGGCTGCTTCCTGTTCAGGATCACCTCTGCTCCCTCATTCGCCTGGAGGTAAATTCTGGGCGTGTCGGGGAGGCTTTTCTTCTGCCGAGTGGAAACGAGTTGGCTTGGCAATTCCCCCCCATCGTCTCCAGAAAACCACAGGTTGTGCAAGTTTACACAGGGGTGGACTGTGGGGTGAATGGGACTCGTTGTTCCTGTACAGATAACTGTCGGGAGTCGGGACGATCCAACTTCCCCACCCAGAAATGTTAGTGCGGAAAAGCGAAGTTTTTTGAATTTTCTCCCTTTTGCATCTTTTACCCACATTGGGTTCCTGGTCATTATATTCCAGTATGTTAAAACTTACCAAACCAGCATTATCTTTATGCCTATAATACAACTTTTTTAAAAAAAATATAGTGCTTTGAATGTAACATCGCCTCCTTCTCGGTTGATTTGCTGCTGAAACCCTCATTCATACCTTTGTTGCCTCCAGACTTGACTATTCCAAGTGCTCCCCCGTGGTCCCCCACATTCTATCCTTCCTAAACCTCAGGTCATCCAAAACTCTGCTGCCCATGTCCTAACTCGCACCAAGTCCCATCCCCCTTTCACCCCCTGTGCTCACTGACCGACACTGGCTCCTGGTCAAGCGACTTGGCTTTAAAATTCTCATCCTTGTTTACAAATCCCTCCATGGCCTCACCCCTCTCTATCTCTGTAATCTCCTCCGGCCTTACAACCCTCCGAGACATCTGCGTTCCCCTAACTTTGGCTTCTTGAGCATCCCCGATTTTAATCGTTCCACCATTGGTGGCTGTGCCTTCAGTTGCGTTGGTCCTAAGCTCTGGAATCCCCTCTCTCCTCCTCTTAGACACTCCCTAAAACCTACCTCTTTGACCAAGCCCTTGGTCATCTGGCCTAACATCTCACTCCTGTGAAGCATCTTGGGACGTTTCATTTCATTAAAGGTGCTACATAAACATGTTTGTTGTATGAAAATGTTCCAAGGTGTTTCATTGGAGTGTCTTCAAAAATTGACACCGATTCGAAGAAGGAGATATTGGGATAGGTCAAAAAGGTCATTTTAAGGCGTGACTTAAAGAGGGACAGATGGAAGGCAAAGAGACTTAAAGAGGGATTTCCAGAGTTCAGGGTCTAGGCAGCTGGAGGCACAGCTGTCAGTCAGGGGGTGGGAGAGGGGGAAAAGATATTGAGGGGTGTCCAGGATGCCAGAGTTGGAGAATTGCAGCCTCCTCAGCAGATTTTAGCACTGACGGAGGGAATTCTTTAGGTAGGGTCTTGGACCCAAGGATGTGCATTTTCAAATCAAAGTCAATGGGAGGCTGAGAGGCAGTATTAGGTCAGTGAACATAGGGGTAGTGAGTGAGAGGGGACTTGGCATTCGTTAGAGTATCAGCAGCAGAAATTTGTATGACCTGCAGCTTAAGGTGGTTGGGAGATGGGAGGTCAATCAGGAGGCCATTGGGATGGTCCAATCCAGAGGAGGGTGAGGGTTTCAGCAACAGATAAGTCGAGGTTCAAGAGGAGATGGGTCATGCAGCCAAGATTGGAATAAGCAGTCTCAGAGAAGCTCAGCTCAGGGTCAAACAGGGGACACTCAGAATGCAAACAGCCTGCTTCAGCCTGGCACAGGTCGCAGGAAGAGGGTTGGATTCAGTGTCAAGGGAATGGAATTTTGGGGCGGGGAGCAAAGACAATATCTTCAGTCTTTCCAACTTTGTGTGGAAATGGGGCTAATGCAGGGCAGGAGTGTCAGGCAAGCAGTGTGATATTAGAGGCTGTGGAGTGGTTGGAGAGTTGGTGGTGAGGGAGAGCTGGTGTTGGCAGTGTTCATGGAGGATCTGACATCATGTCTTCAGATCTCACGCTTAACTGGAGCAGCCAAATACTGTGGCTACAACAGGTCAGAGGCTGGAAATTCTGCAGTCAGTAACTCACATCCTGACTCCCAAAGCCTGTCCACTATCAACAAGGCACAAGTCAGGAGTGTGATGGAATACTCTCCACTTGCCTGGATGAGTGCAGCTCCAACAACACTCAAGAAGCTCAACATCCAGGACAAAGCAGCCCGCTTGATTGGCATCCCATCCACCGCTCCCAGCATTCACCCCCTCCACCAGCACTGCATAGTGGCAGCAGTGTGTACCATCTACAAGATGCACTGTAGCAACTCACCAAGGCTCTTTCGACAGCACCTTCCAAACCCATAATCTTTACCACCTGGAGATACAAGGATAACAGATGCATGGGAACACCACTACCTGCAAGTTCCCCTCCAAACCACTCACCATCCTGGCTTGGAACTATATCACAGTTCCTTCACTGTCACTGGCTGCCTGGGATTCCCTCCCTGACAGCACTGTAGGTGTACTTACACCACAAGGACTGCGGCAGTTCAAGAAGGTGGCTCACCACCACTTTCTCAAGGGCAATTAGGGATGAGCAATAAATGCTGGCCTAGTCTGTAACGTTCTCATCCTGTTAAAGAATTCTAAAAAATTGTTTTAAAACATCATTTATGATTTAAATTGAAAACTCTTACTTTAGAAGATGATAAATAGCAAGCAATCATTTGCAGATAAACAAAAAAATGATCAGATTCCAATATTTCCCAGGGTGCAAGGTTTTGCTTCCTTTTGTGCCTAGCAGAATTATACTGCTCTGTTTTTTCATTCAATACTCAGACTATCACCCTGTATCATGTGGAAGCCTGTGGTGACGAGAGCAGTGTGTAAGATTCTGGCAGGGAGTGTCTCATGTCTACCCAGGTGATGGATTTGCCCCCTGAAATTCAGATGTGAGATGGTAAAAATTGCCTTTAGACTAAAAAGAAAGGCAAGGTTTGACTGTGCACAAATGTCAACTTTGTTCAGAACATCTTTGTTTAAAAATGAAAGTGTCGACTTGCAGAAACACGACGCACCATTCCCGAGGCACCCCTCGGGAGCTGGCCTGCTCTTTTTTTTATTATTCTTTCACAATATGTGGGAGTTGTTGGCTGGGCCATCCCTAGTTGCCCTCGAGAAGGTGGTGGTGAGCCGCCTTCTTGAACCTCTTCAGTCCATGTGGTGCAGGTTGACCCACAGTGCTGTTCGGGAGGGAGTTCCAGGATTTTGACCCAGCGACAGTGTCTGGTCAATGGTAACTCCCAGGATGTTGAGGATGGGGGAATTCAACAATGGTAGTGCCGTTGAACGACAAGGGGAGGTGATTGAATTTTCTCAATATTCTTAATTAGGCTCTGCAGAATTCTCGTGCAATTGCTCAAAGAAGCAAAGCATCCCTGCGGGTTCTCACATGTTGATCAACAATTTAACTTCCAGAACAGATCAGAGGGGCTGCAGAATAAAATGGCTGAAAATTATACTTGTTGCTCCCAACTCATTTTAATTTTAAATTTAATTTTTGTTCCATTACAAAAGCAGTAGAAGGAGACGCACAGCAGCATTGTCTGGAATTAGTGCACCGTGATGAGTTAAAAAGCATATAGAACTAATCTTATTACTGGCTCTTAGACCTGGTTTATATCTTTATGACTAGTATGCATCAGCATGGTAATAGTATGTACATGTTTAATCAAGGATATTCTCTGCCTTAAATGACGAGAAGAGAACCCTAGAGGCTTAGCCTGATTATGACTGGTGTTTATTGCTCAAGCTGTTATACATAGTTGTGGTTGCTTTCAGATCATTTGTATAGTCCTTTCTCAGATAATTGTCGGTGACACTCTGAAGCCTGCAAACCACGTGTCAGTAATTTACACATGACAATACAAAAAGGCATCTAAAAAAAAAATCTTTGACAAATTGGATCTCCTTACTACCACTGAATAGTGTTTTTGTAAATGAAAAAGACCTTGGGATTAATTTGATTGGATTAATAAATTAATTTCCAGCACTGCTGGTGGCTGTCGAGACCCTAAGCTCTGGAAATTGCTCCCTAAACCTCTCCGCCTTGTCTTCAAGAAGCTCCTTAAAACCTACCTCTTCCTTCAAGCTTTTCCATCAGCTGCCCAAATATTGCCTTATGGTATCAAATTTTACAATGAGGTGCCTCAGAGCTTCCTATTGCTTTAAAGGTGCTATACAAATGCAGGTTGTTGTTGTTGATTCATTTACAGATGTAAAGTCTAATCTTTCACTGTATGTATTTGACAATTAAAAGATACATTTGTCTGCAATTCTAGAGTAACTGTTACATACATGAAAGTATGTTGGAAAGCTGGAGCATACCCTCAGGGTGACACATTGTCTGTCTGAATCACAGGGTGAACCTTGATTTCCCTTTCTGAGAAATGAGAATTCAGAGTATCGGATCAGGGGATGGGAATAGATAAGACATCAATTATGAGACTGCGTTGTCTCGGGTCGAGGCAATATGCTGCGTCATGTCCATTATGTGAGCCGCTCCTCTCAAACAAATATTGAGATTCCTCGGTCCCTGTGCTATGAGGTAGAGGTGTGTTAGTTTCCAAAAACACTCCAGGGTTATTGGTCCATTTATGGAACTGCAGGGTTAGGTGCTGAGAGGCTGTTTACTCCTGGTTGGAGAGTCTAGAACTAGGGGGTCACAGTCTCAGGATAAGGGGTCAGCCATTTAGGACTGGGATGAGGAGAAATTTCATCACTCTCCTCGCCATCACCGCACTGATTCCTCATGTCGGGCGCCATATTTAAAGTGCAGCCACTCGCACACCTCTCAGTGATTCCAGTCCAGGACGGCTGCACTGAAGACATGGCCCCGAAAGGCAAGAAGGCTGCAGCCCACCCCCCACCGATTCAGGATTCAATGATGTGTCCCTGGAACACCAATTGGATGCTGTGGAGGCCTGCCTTGATGTCCTCTACCCCCACTCTGACCACAGGAGGGGCAGCAACATCACCAATCCAACACCGGTGGCAGTGGTGGTCAGCGCCAACGCCCTGCAAAAGAGGACAGCCACCCAGTGCCACAAGAGGATGAGTTATCTCCATTCCACCAGGATAAGTCACTCTTCTCATCACTCCCAACTCACACACTCACAAACCCATCACACATCCACAGGGATCTCACTGACTGCCAGTTCAAGGGGCATCACCTTTCACTCTCTCACACACACCTTCATTGTCCTCATCCCATTCATAGGACCACTCACCACCCACACATTCCAGACATACTTATCATCTGGCCTGGCAGGCATCCAGTTTACACTCTCTCCAGCTGTATTCATGCAAGACAAGCTGGCACACAACAAGAGGGAGAGGTCACAGACTGGTGGAGGAATGTCTGAAATCCAGGTCCTCACAGACTTTGAAAACAGAGCCATCCAGCTGGCCGGCGAGGATCTGGACCGGTCCTGTGCTGACGGTGAGATCAGGGTTGCTCTACCCAAGTGAGGATCCAACTTGGATCCTTTATGCTTCTAGCCATCATTGACGCCCCACATCATCACCCATAACAGAGATATATTTGTCGTTATGTGACATTCACAGCACATAAACAGGCCATCCAGCCAACTGTTCCATCAGACAGCCGTGCTGTGAGTGATGTGTCCTGCTTTACAGGCCACTGCCGTGCACTAATTATCTCTCCTCGCTCTCGCAGACACATCTGGGAAACAGCCAATGGAGTCCATGACCCAGGTCCTCGACTCAAGCCCCAAAGGCACCTCAGAAGAGGAATCTGATGAAACCCTCATTGCAGTCTTATCACATCGCTCACCCACACCCTCCACCAGTGCAGAGACACACACCTTGGGACCAAATTTTATTGCAGCCTCAGGTCACAATCTGGTGAGCACATCGCACTGTCTGATCCACAGCAGGCAACAGCAGGGACTCCCCAGGTGTCCAGCACTCAGAGGACCTCTGGAGACCAGAAATCTGCAGAGTCTGAGTCAGATGAGGAGCCTCTGGACTCGGTCATACCTCAGCTGCTGGAGCTGCTAAGGCAAACTCGGGAACATCAGGAAGGGATGTCCGCTGCACTCCTCAGATTGCAAGGCACGATGGAGGTGTCTGTTCACCTTCAGGCTGAGGTGATAGCGCCGGCATGCCAACGCACCGAGGTCAACACTGGTAGGATTGCAGCCACCACGGAGACCTTGGTCCAGGACATCGCTCCAGCACTGCTGCGCGGCCTTAACTCTATCGCTGATGCCATAGTCGGCCTCCAACAGTGTCAACGTGAGAGGGGTGCCGGGCTGTTCGACTTCACTCCAGTTTCCCTTCTCAAGGAATCAGCCAGGGGGCCTTGGGCACCCATAGGGAGGAGGAGCAGCAGGTGCGCACCCCGGGGCCATCCACCCAGGTGACTCCGGGAGTGTCCGGCCCTTTTGAATCCCCTCTTCCTGTGACCCCAGCAGCTCCAGCTCCACAGTCCGAGGGAGGTCCCACTGCCACACAGCAGGACCCCAAAAGCAGCCCAGGGCTCTCAAGGTCTCGGCCCACCAGAGGATGCCCACTAAGGTCATCACAGACAGGGCGTAGCGGTCAGCAGGCTGCCTCCATCTCCGCTGTGGATGACAGGGGAGCAACAAGACGTAGCGGCAGGGTTAGGAAGGTTAAGAAGATGTAGTTGCACAGCCTGGGCATGGGTGTTAATCACTTGTACATAATGTTCACTTTGTTAATAAACTCCCAAGAATGTCTCCCTGCCTATAGTTCCTTGTTCTCATGAGCAATGTTGATGTCACTCAGATGTGAAACCTTTGGTCCCTGCACAAGAGAAAGGCAAGTGTCTCAGTCCAGGGCCTCTTCCCTGTGCTTTGTGCAGCCTTCCCAGCAAACTGATCATGCCTTTGCTGTCACTGGGCACATCAGTCATGCCTGCACCTCGATGAGGTTTATCATTGCTGCCAGAATGTCCTGGGCCGGTGGCGCAGAGTTACGTCATTCTCTCTGTGTGCTCCCAGCACCTTTAAGGTGCGGCTAGCCCCCCCCCATCTCATCAGCATCTGTTTAGAGACCCTGGGCCTAGCTCGGTGCCTCTGATCAATGGCTCACTGTGGCTTTTCAGCAGAGTGTGCAGCAGGCCCTGCCAGCCTTTCTTCTTGAGGATGCTGCTCCTCCCTCTGTCCAGCCAGGTGCCTCCATCACTCTCTTCCCCTTTGTCTCCGCTCTCTGTAAGCCATGAGGCATACAGCTAGGTCACCAGCCTCCATGCTCCTTATAGTAACTGTAGCTTTAAGGAATGTCGTGACTGTAGCTTTAAGACTTATTGTACTGTGTAGTATCACCTGACAGTGTGAACGAATCAGCTGTAAGCACAGGGAACCTTAGGGGTGGAGTTTTTGTCTAGTTGTGGATCTTGATGGAAGCATGTAACTGCTGCTGAAGCCCTGTAAATAAAGTTCACTGTTTCTGGAAAAAAGAAGTCTATAACACTCCTGATGTACTCCTCCTGCAGGATGAAAGAGAGATGCATTGGTTAGCTTGGGTGTACTCAGAACCTCTCTTGGTGAAGTCTGAAGGCCCTTTAATGCATCCCAGAGTGCTGGCCACCATTTGGGTGCCCAGAGTCTAGTGCGCTGCCCGAAACCCCACCCACTTCTGTCCCACTCCACCTCACCGATTGGCGGCAGCTTTGCCCCCTGGACTACATGCTGTGCTCTCAGCTCAGGCGCAGGCATTCCCCTAACCCACACTGCAAGGCTGCACTGTTAGCCTGAACCATGGGGGAGACTGGTCCAAACCGAGATGATGACATTGCAAGGGGCTGTGAGCACCTCCACCAGTGACTGCTCCACAGCCAGCTCTCGCAAGGAGATTGTACATCCTGCCCAGTCGTCCAACTGTTCTGCAGTCCACTAAAACGCTCTTTACTTTGCAGTTTGTACCCGAGGGGTGAAAAACTCTGGATCACTTGGTGGCACTATCACGCCTCTGCATTGCTTGAGTGGGCAGATAAGCTAGAGGCCCAACTCCAAGCGTGTCAATGTGGCTGCACCTGAACTGTCTTGCCTGCAGAGGAATGGTCACTTTATACAAGGTTTCCCAAACGCCTGGCCGCTTCCTTCCCTCCTGCCCCACACATGCTTGTGCATTACCATCAACCAAAGTGCAGCCCTTCCCTCCCCCCAATTCACCTTGACCGCAGGGCAGCTCTTGCCCTTGGCACCGGACTGTCAGCCAGCCGGGAAAATGCAACTTGCCCGTGCCTGCGCCCGCGCCTGAATATGTGGCGTCTCAACCTTGAGGTCCAAACAGGTGACCCTCGCGAGCGCTGCCCAACGTTATTGTGCACTCACCTCCGAGCTCCCCTTGAAGTACAGCTCGCCAGGTACATGCCTTAGAAATGCTGTTGTGAAGCACGTCGGTGTGCACGCTCGGGTGATCCAGCGTTGTTGGGGGTCGGGGGGGAGGGTGGTGTGATTCTGAGGAGCTGGGCTTATAATGGGACGCAGATGTATTACAATGAAGTTCCCGACGTGCGGCGGTGGGGAACGTAGCCTGTGATTGGTGGGCGGAGCGGACGTTGTGAAACCGATTTCTGGGCTTCCCGCCATGCTGTCTGCTCATGCCAACAGCACACCCGACACCAGCAGGTACAGAAAATTCCGCCCTGTGCTGCTACCTGTCCGTGCCACGCTAATGAGGACTCTCCCTCAATTGACTCTGGGAGAAACAGTTCTCGAGAGCACCATTGGACACAATATTGGGATAACCACTGGCACTGCGACACATGGAATTTCAAGGCCGATATATTCTCAATATTAAAATTCCACATGTGCCACCTGTACCACTTTAAGTAGCTGCTAATTCTCATATTATATTTAGCCTGAGCGATGTGGCTGCCAGGGAGGCTGGTTCATTCAGTCGGTTAGAGGGCTAGTGTGTGGTTCAGAATAACGCCAATAGAGCGGGTTTGATTCCCGTTCCAGCTGAGGTAGACTGGGAGCTACCTCCTCACCCTGTCCCTGAGAGGGAGATGGTGAGGCAGTGTTAGTGACACTGGGCTGGCAAGGCAGAGGTCACGGCAGCTGTTGGAAGAGAAGGAAATCTGCCGTCCTTACCTGGTCTGGCCTACATGTGACTCCAGACCCACAGCAAAAACACGGTTAACTCTTAACTCACCCTCTGCAGACCTCTCAGTTCAAGGGTAATGATGGATGGCGTAGTAGATGCCAGCGACACCTATACCCCACGAAAGAATAAAGACAAACACCAACTGGTGCTGGAGGACCATCAACTCTGTGAAACTCTGATGAAAGCATCTCAGGATGAAGCCAAGTTCCTGCCTTTGTGCAGAGCATACGTGTATGAATGTAACCACTATTGCCACCAGCTGGAAAGCACCGTGCATTACAGGTAGAAATTTGCATTACAGACTCATAAAAGCAAACAGATTCTAGAAAGAGGTTTCTGCCTAAGGAAGCATTTCTGACTGTTTCTCATAGCCACCTGGCTGAAGATTAAACTGGAATTTAACACCACTGGGGTTTACATAGGATATAGGGCACAGAAACAGGCCACTCACCCCATCCAGCCTATGCTGGTATTTATGCGCCATTCAAGTGGAGATTATTTAATTGTTGCAGCAGTCCTGCCCAATCAGCAGTTAAGATTCGCTAAAGTGAGTTGCAGCTCTGAGACCACCAGTGCTGCCCCAAACCGTAACTTTTTGACCTTATCCTCCACATGGTCTGTAGTTGGGCAAGTACAGAGGCCACCTGAATGATAGTTTTTAGGGTAGGAGAGGGAAAAGTGCATTGGACTTTGGATTGATTTGCCAATTGGAGTTTGGCTGGGTCGTGGTGCATGAGTTGAGTTCTCCATAGGGAGAGAGGGGAAAGTTCAGCTTGTGCTGTCCCCCTGTGTCTCCTTGTTGTCTCCATAGATAGGAGTGAACTGGCGATTAACGTACAAAGGGAAATGGATAAAGAAAAATTAAAAATAAATAAATGTTCCTTCGTAGAAGTTGGACGTCATTTTAAGATATTAAAAATCCAAACTCAATATAATCAGGCCCTCAAAATATATTTATTGAACAATTGTATGTCTTTAATGGTACATGTGAAGGGATATGGGGATAGTGCAGGAAGATGGCGTTGAGGTAGATGATCAGCCATGATCTAGTTAAATGGTGGAGCAGGCTTGAGGGGCTGAATGGCCTACTCCTGTTCCTATGTTCCCACATAGATAGATGACTGGCAGTAATATGGGTATGGTAGCATTGTGGGTCTATTACTGAGCTAGTAACTAGTAATCCAGAGGCCTGGGTTAATGATCCCGAGGTATGAGTTCAAATCTGGAATTTGTAATGGTTGATCATGGTGACCATGAAGCTACCAGCTGGTCACTAAAAACCCATCCGGTTCACTAATGCCCTTTAAGGTAGGAACTCTGCCATCTTTTCCTGGTCAGGCCTACGGGTGAATCCAAATCCACAGCAATGTGGCTGATTCTTAACTTCCCTCTGAAGTAGCCTAGTGAGCTACTCAGTTGTCAAGATTGCAGCTCACCACCACCTTTCAAGGGCAATTAGAGATGGGCAATAAAGGCAGGTCTAGCCAATGATGCCCCCATCCCATGAATCACTCAATGAAAATGATGAGAGCTATAAATTACCCAGCTAGCAGGGAACTTCAGCCACCAGTGTTCTTAGATTTCTCAATGTAGCTGGACGCCAAGTGAAAACCAATGTAAATCCACAAGATTTCAAACCTGCCGCTGTTTTGAGCGGGCGGGGCTATGTTCATGAGCCTTTAAGTGTTTCCGCAGATGTCCCCGTGAAGCACTGTGAAATTTCCAGGCAGCGGGAAAACCAGCGTAACTCACCGCCAGATTTTTCTCCCGTCCTTTCAGCCAAAAGCGTTTATGCGACGTAGACACATCGTTGTTTCGGCTCACGGTACCAGGAAGGTCCTGGCCAAGGTGCAGCCGAAACTGTGACCGGTACGAGAGGCATCAGGTGGATCGAGTCACACGAGCAGGAAGCATTTCCCCAAAAGGGACCAAAACCATCTGAAATTGGCTTATTTCACCCGATCCATTTCGTTCTCTGTTAAACGGATGTTTGGCAGGATTACTCACCCACAACACGAGGTGAATCTAGGAAGCAATTATGTTTATAACAATAACGTTTTTTCCTATTCACAAGGAAACAGGCTGTGCAGCCTGAGAGCCAGCTGTGTTTTTGAAAGCCCTGGGCTTTAAATTCAGGAAATTACTAAAATACCCAGGAAAGTGCAGCGGTCGACACAACAGCAATGGACACTGAGAATTCTGGGTAAGCTATGTCATGGATTAGCTACACTGGAAAAATTTAAGACGCAAATGGGTGAAGTTCCTCGCCGTTTTCAGTCTACTTACTACACGCGCCTCTGAATTACAAGGTCCCCGAGTTCAAGTCCCACTCCGGGGCTTTAGCACAAAAAAAAAATCGAGGCTGACACTCCATTGCGGTACTGAGGGAGTGCTACACGGTCGGAGGTGCAGTCACCCACCGTGCTGTTAGGAAGGCAGTTCCAGGATTTTGGAGTGTGTGACTTGGAGGGAAACTTGCAAGCGGCGATGTTCCCGTGCGTCTGCTGCCCTTCTAGGTGGTAGGGGTAACGGGCTGGGAAGGTGCAGATGAAGGGGGCTTCGTGAGTTGCTGCAGTGCATCTTGTAGATGGCCCACACTGCTGCCAGATTTATTAATGTACGAGTTTGTGCATGCACTCCATTTTGCTGTGTTGTCCCCTTGTCTTAGGTGTACGACTGTGCAATACGATCCTTCCCAACTGGTTAAGTGGTGTCTTTCAGAAGGGATAGGTGTGGAAGATTCCTGACAGCAAGCTTGACTGCCCGCCTGCCTCTTGCTTGAAACGCAGATGTCCCTACATGGGCCAGGAAGGGACTGGCCTATTCTGACTGACAGGATCCGAGGGTATCTGCTACGAGAAGGACTGGCAATAACCTGAACTCCAGCAGCTGGTTCCTGTGCTTTTGTTTTTGTGCCAATGTTTGGGAAGTGTCTTGAAGATAACCATTGTGCACAGAGACAGTGGCACTGGAAGACAACGAGCAAGACTTGCATTTACGTAGCACCTTTCATGGCCTCAGGACATCACAAAGCACTTTAGAGCCAATTCTGAAGTGTAGCCACTGTGTTAATGTGGGAAACACGGCAACCAATTTGTGCACAGCAAGCTCCCACAAACAGCAAGGTGATGTTGACCACAGGTAACCTGTTTTAGTGATGTTGAATATGGGATAAATATTGGCCAGGACACCAGGGAGAACTCCTCCTTCAAAATAGTGCCATGGGATCTTGTACATCTACCTGGGTGGGCAAATCAGGCCTTGATTTAACATCTTGGGGTGAATTTATGGGGGAGGGGTGGGGGTTATGTTCCTCACATGCACCCCCTCCCCGCCCCACCCCAGTTAAAAAGTTGGTCGGCATCTCACCAACTTTAAACCTGCTGCCTGGCAGTGATAATACGCTAGGGGCAGTCTTAATGACTTGAGAGTGGGACGTCTGCACCTCAAGGACAGGCAGTCCTGCCCTTGAGAGCTGCCAGCCAATCAGATTGGTTTTGGAGGCCAAGGGGAGAGTCACATGGTGGATACAATCTTGGTTGGCGGGGGGGGTGCCCAATGGGGACAGATGAACCCCCCCAAATGGAGTTCCCCGCCCTCGACCCTTCCTGCTCGCCTTTAGTCTGTGCAATGAAATCTGCCAGCTGGTCACTTTCCTTCCGCCTTCCCCAGCCCCATGTATTATGGTGGCAGAAGTGGATTGAGGTCTTTAAGTGGCTATTATTGGTCCCATCCACCACCCCCCACCCAAATACGAGGGCAGGAGGGCAGGGGTGGGCTGTAAAGCTCACCTCCTTACCTGACAGGACGGCACTTCTGATAGTGCAGCACTCCCTCAGTACCACATTGGAGCGTCAGCCTAGACCCACTGTGCTCATGTCTCTCGAGTTAGGCTTGAACCCACAATTTTCTGACTGAGAGATGAGAGAGCTACCCACTGAGCCACAGCTGATACTAAGACTAAGTAGGAAGCCTCTGCACCCTCCATTCATGTTTGCCCCAAGTGTGTTTCTAAGTGCCTGAAAGTCTACTATGAAATGTAGCTGGTAAGATGGACTTCAATAATCATGTTCCACAAAACCTTTCTCCTTGGTTTCAATTTTCTCCCTAATCACATTCCACCAAAATAACTCTACACAAACACATTCCAGTTAAAAGAAATCCTGCATGAGAATTCCTCACCCAAATAACACTACAAATAAAATTTTAAGAAATACAGAATATAGCTATTCAGGAAAAAAAATTGCAAACGTACCTCCAATCATCTCTCAGATGGGGTAATATGGCATCCGGAGCCAGATTTTCTAGCCCTGTCTGAGGTGCTGGGCAGCTAATGTCTTATGTCTTGAGTCTATGAGTTCACTAGTGGAGTAAACCTAAACTGCACACCTTCATATTCACTTGTTAGTTTATGCTCACTATCAATAACAGAGAAAGACCAACATAAGAACAAACTGTGATTGTTTATCGCAACAGAATGCAGAGCACTAAATCCTTGCATGCTCCCACAACCACCTCCAGCTCTAGACTTACAGTTAACCAGTAGCCCGCGCTGTACAGTGATTGGTCAGTTCTGTCACATGGTTAGTCCACTTGCATTCTCTTAAAGGTACATGGTACTCCACTTTACCACAGACGCGCCACTCACAGTGCGAGTGCCCACCATAGCTATGCATCTTTCATTGATCCTATATACTCCAGTGGGGTCAGTGCTGAAGGTCGAGCACAACTTGGGTGTAATTGGGGCCATTAGTCTAACAAGGAATGCATCCTCCCTCCATAGTTGTCCCAAGTCTGTTTCTAGTTCCTTAAAGCTTTCTACCTTTAAATGTGGCTTGGAAGATGGGCTTCAATAATACTGAGACAAAACATTCCTCCCCAGTTTCAATTATCTCCCTTATCGCATTCCGCTAAATATAATTCTATACAATCATGTCACGGTGAAAGAAATTCGGCAGGATCCCACGATAGTTCCTCTTGTTCTTGGCAGTTCCTTTCTTCAGCTCTTGAAGGAAACTGGCACATGACAGCAGCTTGATTTGCTGACGCTTCCAACTCCTACTCATTACCGGCAGTAAGAAACCACATCAGACTATGATTCTCTACAGATTTTAACAGCCTTTGTACAGATTTTAAATTATTCCCTTTTCAAAGTTGCTGCTTTTCACACTTTGTCACATGCCTGTGCAGCCTAGGCAAATGGCTTTTCTGCTAAAGTACGCCCGTGCTCTGACAGAGAAAATCTGATGTGACAGATTCCTTGAGGTTACACTGCAGTGCAGTACTGAGGGGGTGCTGCCTTGTTGGAGGTGCAGTCTTTTGGACGAGGTGCTAAATTGAGAACCCTGTCTGCCCTCTCGGGTGGATGTAAAAGGTCCCTTGTTACTATTTCAAAGAAGAGGTTATCCCCGGTGTCCTAACCTAATATTTATCCCTCAATCAACATCGCTAAAAATAGACTACCTGGTCATTATCACAGTGATGTCGATGGGAGCTTGCTGTGCACAAATTGGCTGCCATGTTTCCTACATTACAACAGCTACTACACTTCCAAAGTAGTTCATTGGCTCCAAAGAGCTTTGAGATGTTCTGTAGTCATGAAAGGTGCTATATAGATGCAAGTCTTTCATTTTTAAATGCGGTGGGACTGCCTTATGGTGGCTCCTAAAGCAATGGTTCACAAACCTTTTTGTCTACAGACCACTTGGGTTGGGGGGGGGGGCGGGCAAAAGACCCCGCTGACCGCCTCACGGTCTGTTCGGTTATAGCGTGCAGGCTTATGGAAACTACAAATAATTTGCTGCTTTTTTGCTGTTAAAGGTAATAAATTTAGGTGCATTTTTTAAAATTAAATATCATAAGTAAATTGTTAATTCATGCCGGAAACAAAAGTATAGACATTTTCACATTAATACTTCAAGAGAAGATGTTTATTTGAAACACTCTATGATAATAATCTACTTCTGAGTAAACGAATACTTACACTGGGGTGAGGTGATGGTGTAGCGGTAACGCCACTGGCCGAGTAATCCAGGGGCCCAGGCTAATGCTCTGGGGTCTTGGGTTCAACTCCTACGGCGGCAGCTGGACTGTAAACTATAAATCTGGAATGTAAACTATTACTGATGGTTGTGAAAACCCATCTGGTTCACTCATGGGGAAGTGAAATTTGGCCCATGTGACTCCAGGCCCACAGCCATGTGCTTGACTCTTAACTGCCCTCTGAAACGGCCCAGCCAGTCAGAACTCAGTTCGAAGGGCAATAAATGGTGGCCTTGCCAGCGACGCCCACAGCCCATGAAAGAATTTTTAAAAATCTACATTCAGCAAATGGATTTGAAGCAGCCTTCTGGAAGAATGTGCACTTCTCCCTCTCTCAAACCTTTCCAATGGTAGGTGCTAATCTAGAGAACCCTCTGCCCTCGGCAATGGAGTGTGTGGCTTAAGGACTGGACAGTAATTGTGCCTCCGATGAGCTCAAAGGGGGACCCTGGAGTTCATCTCTGTGAGAAATACTGCCCTTCATTTAATTATCTAATATGAACTGCAAACTGATCTTTAAAAGCAGAAATTAGCAGTATTACACTGCAAATGTCAAATTCTACTCTGTAATGGAGCTCTCCCTGTGGCAATAGTGGGAGATGGATTTCGACACTGGACAGCCAAGGAACTGTTGTTTTATGTTGCTCAGTCGCAATTGGTATAACACAGCTTTTTAGGTACTACCACCAGCAGTGCTTCCCAAAGTTTTCCCGGTGTGATCCCATTTTAATGCCTCAGACTTTGTGTGACCCTGAGTATGGGAGTTGTTGAGCAGGGGGGGGTGGGGGGGCAGAGTTGAGGAGGGGGGAGCAGTTGAGTGTGCCCCATCTCCCCCTCTTTCACCTCTTCCCCCTTCTCCCCTTCCTTCATTGCTGTTGTCTTATGAGGAAAGGTTGGACAGGTTAGGCTTGTATCTGCTGGAGTTTAGAAGGGTAAGAGGCAACTTACTTGAAACATATAAGATCCTGAGGGGTATTGACAGGGTGGATGTGGAGAGGATGCTTCCTCTTGTAGGGGAATCTGGAACTAAAGGTCACTGTTTAAAAATAAGAGGTCACCCATTTAAGACAGGGATGTGGAGAATCTTTTTTTCCCTGAGGGCCATGAGTCTTTGGATCTCTCTTCCTTATAGGGTGGTGGAAGCAGAGTCTTTGAATATTTTCAAGGTGGAGCTAGACGTATTCATGATAAGCAAGGTGTGAAAGGTTATCAGGGGTAGGTGGGAACGTGAGGTTGAGGTTACAATCAGATCAGCCATGATCTTATTGAATGGCAGAGCAGGCTTGAGGGGCCGAGTGGCCTACTCCTGTTCCTAATTCGTGTGTTCAAATAATTGTATGTTCATCACCTATCTACCCCCTCCATGTTACCCCTCCTACACCTCCCATGTCCCCCACCTTCAACCCCCTCATGTCCCCCACCTTCAACCCCCTCATGTCTCCTACCTTCAACACCCCCATGTCTCCCACCTTCAACCCCCCCATGTCTCCTACCTTCAACCCTCTCATGTCCCCCACCTTCAACCCCCTCATATCTCCCACCTTCAACCCCCCCATGTCTCCCACCTTCAACCCCCCCACGTCTCCTACCTTCAACCCTCTCATGTCCCCCACCTTCAACCCCCTCATGTCCCCCACCTTCAACCCCCTCATGTCCCCCACCTTCAACCCCCTCATGTCCCCCACCTTCAACCCCCTCATGTCCCCCACCTTCAACCCCCTCATGTCCCCCACCTTCAACCCCCTCATGTCCCCCACCTTCAACCCCCTCATGTCCCCCACCTTCAACCCCCTCATGTCCCCCACCTTCAACCCCCTCATGTCCCCCACCTTCAACCCCCTCATGTCCCCCACCTTCAACCCCCTCATGTCCCCCACCTTCAACCCCCTCATCTCCTCCACCTTCAACCCCCTCATGTCCCCTACCTTCAACCCCCTCATGTCCCCCACCTTCAACCCCCTCATGTCTCCTACCTTCAACCCCCTCCTCTCCTCCACCTTCAACCCGGTCACCTCCCCCACCATTATCCCCGTCAGCTCCCCCACCTTCACCCTCCCCAGTGAGTTGATGAGAAGGCAGGGTTTGCCAAAAAGAACCAACCCTTTCTACCTGCTAAAGCAGCTAGATCCGTACCACCAAACTCTTACTGGAGACAGTATATCTTCGTGCTCTTTTCAATTTTATTCCAAAAGGTCATGACATGGCAAAATAATAGTTCATTTAAATTTCTCGTATTTCTTGCCTCACTCCGTACTTGCTGCAGAAGTCGTGGGCTTTCTTTTGCAGCAACAATTGGGCCTCGGAGAGCGGTCCATTTGCCACACCCACCGACAAAAAAAAAACGTGAGGATTTTAGGGGCCTCCTCACTCTCAGAAATCAGCCTGAGCTCCATGGCAGCCACTGCTGCCTCAGAGTTCTCGACTTCCAGATCTCACCTCGTGACCCCACCGGGGGTCACGACCCACAATTTGGGAAACCCTGCCATAGGTGCTCTGTGTAAGTGACCGAAGACAAGCTGTCTGAACCCGTTGAGCTTTTAGCTTCCTCCATGACCTTGTTTCACCTTTGCTAACTGATTTTTCTCTGGCTCAAGTCCCGCTCAAGCTGTACTCTCCACTCCTCTGATACTTTATTCCTGCTTAATTCCCCAAAACGGTGATTCCCAACCTTTTTCCCATTTTAATACCTCAGGCTTCATGTGACCCCAGAGTGAAAATTTGAGGGGGGGTGGGTTGGGGTGGGGCGGTGTGGTTAAGAACGTTGAGCAGGGGTGGTGGGGGTGGGGGTGGGGTAATGACATAGAAGCTTCAGTCGTTAAGCGAGAGGGTGTTTTTGTTTTGGTTCTCCAATGGGAGGGGATGTTTGTGAACAGGAGTTGAGTAAACGAACAGATGCCTGCTCAGGCTTGTTTTCGCAGCAGCAGCAATCAGGCCTCAGAAAGCTGTCCATGAGGCCACGCCCACCAACAGACGAGAAAATGAGAGGATTTAAAGGGGCCTTGCTGCTGTAAGAAATCGGCCTGAGCTCCGTGGCAGGTGTGGGGTTCCTCTTATGGATTAATGAATTAAAGGTGTTGGGTTAATTTTACGAATGAATGCTCCCAGTGTGAGATGGACGTGCGTATCTTCAAATTGCGTGCAGCAGTCAGTCTTCCAGTCCCTATGTTTTTAATGGGTAGAGAATTGCATGGGACTGGCTAATGTCTCTGTTTAAATTCCCAATATAGGCCCGCGGTCTGCGCCAGGGACTCTTAATTTCTCGGACAAACTCCTTGTATAAATGAGTCCTTTTTGCATTCACTCATTGCGAAACCTGACATGGTGCCATGCTGCAGTTGAACAAGCAAGCGTCCATCACCAGCAGGTCATAGGCCATTCTTTGGAGAGAACACGTCATTGCATACACTTTCTAACCATGAGTTAGTGAAGGTAGAGTTTGACCACAATTGCAGAGCTCCAGACAGAGCCATTCCTTTGGCAGATATATGTGAGAAAATATTCAATTCCACAAACACCCATTTGTTTGTTACATGATGCTAAAGATGTAGTCACATCCTCGTGCCAAAGTATCCCAGCTGTATACATAGTTCCTTTATTCATGCTAAACTGTGCATGGAACAGATGGGACATGTTTAAGGTTTCCAGGTAGGCAGTGGTCATTTTCCCTTTAATCTGCTTAGCAACCTTAATCCGTGAATCTCACGCAGGCGCAGTTATAAACCACATGCTTAGATTGAATTATTGACCAAACAGGCACATTCCCCAAAGTGGTAGATGCGTGGAAGATTTTATTTTTTTTTAAACATCTTGCCACGTTATGTCTAACTCCTCAGTAAGTGAAGATCCTCAGGCTATTTGTACTATTCTGTAACTAATACAAATTTCAGAGAGCCCAGAACAACGCCAGGGGTGTCACGCTGCTAGTGGAGAAACTGCTCAGCTCAACACTGGAGATATCTGCGCTCCTCTAATGCTGCCCTCCTTGAGCATGCCCAATTTTAATCATTCCACCATTGGCAGCCGGGCCTTCAGTTGCTGAGACCCCCCCAAGCTCTGGAATTCCCTCCCTAAACCCCGTCACCTCTCTCACTTTCCCTCTGTAAGACGCTCCTTAAACCTTTGATCTGACTTTTGGTCACCTGCCCTAATATCACCTTATGTGACCCGTGTCAAAGTTTGCTTTATAATGCTCCTGTGAAATACCTTGTTAGGGCTGGCTAGCTCAGATGGCTAAAGGGTGGTGTTTAATAACACTGACGACATGGATTCAATCCCAGTATCAGCTGAGGGTGAGTTCTTGGGACCTTATTCTCTTATTTGCCCCATTGTGATATCATGGCATCATTGAACCATGATTAGCCACCATCGGACAAGGAGGACACTACATGGAGAGATGTTTCATTTTGTTAAAGGCGCTATAAAATGACAGGTTGTTGTTGTTTTATGGACATCAAGAAGCTACAATAAGATGGCCAAAGAATTGGACCACATAAGGCTTGACTTTTACCTCTATGTGGTACCCAATGGTGTGAGTAACCCTTGATCCACCTGCTCTGTGCGGCCATTTTCAGGCACAAACTGATTTCTAGGCCCTGCCGTCCACTTATACAGCACAGTGACTATGCTTCAAGACATTCCATTATAAGTAAAACCCCTGGGTTGTTTCATAGCGACGTAATAGTTGCCATATATAAGGAAGCTTCAAGGCTTGGTCTTGTAATGGTGATTGAGGGTCTAACATAGGGTATTAAGGAATAAGTTCTTGCACTAGCAGAACACTCAGGATGAATGTTTATGTTTAGTCCTCATGTGACCTAGCCAAAAAAACACTTTGAAAGAGTGAATTGCGTGACTGACAAGCCACCGGCAAAGTAATGCCATTATAAACCCAATAATAACCATGGCATGCTTTAAAAATTTGTGCCATCATATCTTCTGCACAGATTCTTAAACTACGCTCTGTGGAATGCCTCGGGTTCATTTTAATGCTGGGCAATTGTGTAAAATGGGTGATAGCAATTTAGCCATCCATTCTACACTCCCCACCCCCACCCCGACTCCTTTCATTCCCATTCACTTCACTGGGTGAACATTAAAATATGAGCATGAGAAATAGGAGCTTGGGGTCTCAACAGCTGAAGGCCTGGCTCTCTGGGATAGAGAATTTTTAAGATTCACGACTCCCTGAGAGAAGAAATTCCTTCTCGTTTCCATCTTCAGGGGGCGACCCCCTATTTTTAAACGGTAACCCCTAGGTCCAGATTCCCCCATAAGAGCAAGCATCCTCCCAGCATCCTCCCTGTCAAACCCCCTCAGAATTTTGGAAAAACTCAGCAGGTCTGGCAGCATCGGCGGAGAAGAGCACAGTTGACGTTTCGAGTCCTCATGACCCTTCAACAGAACTAAGTAAAAATAGGAAAGGGGTGAAATATAAGCTGGTTTAAGGGGGTTGGGGGGGTGGGGGGGGGCGGATTGGGACAAGCAGCCAGTGATAACCAAAAGCTGTCACAGACAAAAGAACAAAGAGGTGTTGAAGGTGGTGATATTATCTAAAAGAATGTGCTAATTAACCCCTTTCCTATTTTTACTTAGTTCTGTTGAAGGGTCATGAGGACTCGAAACGCCAACTGTGCTCCTCTCCGCCGATGCTGCCAGACCTGCTGAGTTTTTCCAGGTAATTCTGTTTCTGTTTTTGTTTTGGATTTCCAGCATCCGCAGATTTTTGTTTTTACCCCTCAGAATTTTTTTATGTTCCAACACCTCTCATTCTTCTAAATTCCAACAGGCCCAACCTGCTCAACCTGTCCTCATAAGACAAACCTGCCCATCGCAGGAATCAGCCTCATGAGCTTTCTCTGAACTTCTTCCAGTGCAAGTATATTGCTCCTTAAATAAGGAGATCAAAACGTCCACAGCACTCTAGGTGTGATCTCACGAGCTTCCTGGCCAGTCTGATATTGTCTTTTCTGTAACCCACCCCCATGCCCTGCAGCCAAATTAAGGACAGAAATCAGACAAGATTACCATGTGGAAAATAACATTTTGTGTACAATGCTTTGTTTCTTATGCTACGCAGCTCCTCAGATTAGCCTGCTGTCAGTGACCACTCCGTGTTGTTTGTGTGGCACAGTGGGTGGTTGAATGGGAGTCGGAGCCCTCCAGAGAGTCTGTTGGGAGGCAGGATGAAAGCAGCCACAAGTAGCCTCACTCTCACCCCAGTCTTCGGCTGCCTGATAATGTCTGACAGGAGCACAGAGCTGAGCGGACGACAGTGTCTGCTCTCCATCCTATTAATTGGTGTTAAAGCCAACTGCAAATAATTTGTCTCAAACAATTCTGTGACCCACTACAACGAAAACCAAAAAACGCTGAAAAAGCTCAGCATTTCCTGGCCACGTGGGTGGTGGGGTAAACAGAGTGAACTTTTCAGATCGATGGCCTTATGTCAAACAGCACGCAGCCTCCTAGTCCAATTAACAGAACTGAGGGTGTTGAAGGGTCATGGGGACTCGAAACGTCGACTGTGCTGTTCTCCGCCGATGCTGCCAGACCTGCTGAGTTTTTCCAGGTATTTCTGTTTCTGTTTTTGTTGTGTCTTTTGATTGCTCACTGCGTGCTGTTAGCCAAGCTTGTGGGTGTAGTTACAGATAAACTGAAAGCGAACAGTAAGTATGCAAATATAAAAAGCAAAAAACTGCGGATGCTGGAAATCCAAAAGAAAAATAAAAATACCTGGAAAAACTCAGCAGGACTGGCAGCATCTGCGGAGAGGAACACAGTTAACGTTCTGAGTCCGAATGACCCTTCAACAGAACTAAGTAAAAATAGGAGAGGGGTGAAATATAAGCTGGTTTAAGGTGGGTGGGTGGGGGGAGAGAAGTGTGGGGGTGGGGGGGGTGGTTGTAGGGACAGGCAAGCAGTGATAGGAGCAGATAATCAAAAGATGTCACAGACAAAAGAACAAAGAGGTGTTGAAGGTGGTGATATTATCTAAAAGAATGTGCTAATTAAGAATGGATGGCAGGACACTCAAGGTACAGCTCTAGTGGGGGTGGGGTGAAATAAGACTAAAAGGGCATGAAAGGTATAGATTTAAAAATAATGGAAATAGGTGGGAAAAGAAAATATAAGAAAAATAAAAATAAAAAGAAAAATATAAATTATTGGAAAAAACAAAAGGGAGGGGGAAGAAATGGAAAGGGGTTGGGGATGGAGGAGGGAGTTCAAGATCTAAAGTTGTTGAACTCAATATTCAGCCCGGAAGGCTGTAAAGCGCCTAGTCGGAAGATGAGGTGCTGTTCCTCCAGTGTGCGTTGAGCTTCAACGAACAATGCAGCAAGCCAAGGACAGACATGTGGGCAAGAGAGCAGGGTGGAGTGTTAAAATGGCAAGCGACAGGGAGGTTTGGGTCTTTCTTGCGGACAGACCGCAGGTGTTCTGCAAAGCGGTCGCCCAGTCTGCGTTTGGTCTCTCCAATGTAGAGGAGACCGCATTGGGAGCAACGAATGCAGTAGACTAAGTTGGGGGAAATGCAAGTGAAATGCTGCTTCACTTGAAAGGAGTGTTTGGGCCCTTGGACGGTGAGGAGAGAGGAAGTGAAGGGGCAGGTGTTGCATATTTTGCGTATGCATGGGGAGGTGCCGTAGATGGGGGTTGAGGAGTAGGGGGTGATGGAGGAGTGGACCAGGGTGTCACGGAGAGAACGATCCCTACGGAATGCCGCCGGTGGGGGTAAAGGGAAGATGTGTTTGGTGGTGGCATCATGCTGGAGTTGGCGGAAATGGCGGAGGATGATCCTTTGAATGCGGAGGCTGGTGGGGTGATAAGTGAGGACAAGGGGGACCCTATCATGTTTCTGGGAGGGAGGAGAAGGTGTGAGGGCGGATGCGCGGGAGATGGGCTGGACACGGTTGAGGGCCCTGTCAACGACCGTGGGTGGAAAACCTCAGTTAAGGAAGAAGGAGGACATGTCAGAGGAACTGTTTTTGAAGGTAGCATCATCAGAACAGATGCGACGGAGGCGAAGGAACTGAGAGAACAGGAAGCGGGGTGTGAGGAGCTGTAGTCGAGGTAGCTGTGGAAGTCGGTAGGCTTGTAATGGATATTGGTGGACAGTCTATCACCAGAAATTGAGACAGAGAGGTCAAGGAAGGGAAGGGAAGTGTCAGAGATGGACCATGTGAAAATGATGGAGGGGTGGAGATTGGAAGCAAAATTAATAAATTTTTCCAGGTCCCGACAAGAGCATGAAGCAGCACCGAAGTAATCATCGATGTACCGGAGAAAGAGTTGTGGGAGGGGGCTGGAGTAGGACTGGAACAAGGAATGTTCCACATGCCCCATAAAGAGACAGGCATAGCTGGGGCCCATGCGGGTACCCATAGCCACACCTTTTATTTGGAGGAAGTGAGAGGAGTTAAAGGAGAAATTGTTCAGTGTGAGAACAAGTTCAGCCAGACGGAGGAGAGTAGTGGTGGATGGGGATTGTTCGGGCCTCTGTTCGAGGAAGAATCTGAGAGCCCTCAGACCAAACCCGGTGGGGGATGGAGGTGTAGAGGGATTGGACGTCCATGGTGAAGAGGAGGCGGTTGGGGCCAGGGAACTGGAAATTGTTGATGTGACTTAAGGTGTCAGAGGAATCACGGATGTAGGTGGGAAGGGACTGGACAAGGCGAGAGAGAAGGGAGTCAAGATAACGAGAAATGAGTTCCGTGGGGCAGGAACAGGCTGACACGATCGGTCTGCCGGGACAGTCCTGTTTGTGGATTTTGGGTAAGAGGTAGAAGCGGGCCGTCCGAGGTTGGGCGACTATCAGGTTGGAAGCTGTGGGAGGAAGATCTCCAGAGGAGATGAGGTCAGTGACAGTCCTGGAAACAATGGCTTGATGTTCAGTGGTGGGGTCATGGTCCAGGGAGAGGTAGGAGGAAGTGTCTGCGAGTTGACGCTCAGCCTCCGCGAGGTAGAGGTCAGTGCGCCAGACAACAACAGCACCACCATTGTCAGCGTGTTTGATGACAATGTCAGGGTTGGACCTGAGAAAACGGAGTGCAGTAAGTTCAGAGAGAGACAGGTTAGAATGGGTGAGAGGAGCAGAGAAATTGAGACGACTAATGTCACGCCGACAGTTCTCAATGAAAAGATTAAGAGAAGGTAAGAATCCAGAGGGAGGGGTCCAGGTGGACCCATTTTTCAGAGGGCCAGTGATAGGTGGAGATAGCCAAAGATGTCATAGACAAAAGGACAAAGAGGTGTTGGAGGTGGTGATATAATCTAAGGAATGTGCTAATTATGGGTAGAAAGCAGGACAAGCAAGGTACAGATAGCCCTAGTGGGGGTAGGGTGGGGTGAAGGGAAGGGATCGAAAAAGGCTAAAAGGTAGAGATAAAACAATGGATGGAAATACATTTAAAAATAATGGAAATAGGTGGGAAAAGAAAAATCTATATAAATTATTGGGAAAAAAGGGGGGGGGGATCGGAAAGGGGGTGGGGATGGAGGAGAGTAAGTATGCAAAGGCAGACATTTTAACAAAACATTGAAATAAAGCTCCTGTTCACACACAGGAGCTGGTGTCATCTCTGCATATCTCAGAGGCACAAAACACAGTAGGCAGTTCAGAGAAGGTTCACTAGCTTGATTCCTGGAACGAAGGGGTTTGTCTTATGAGGACAGGTTGAGCAGGTACTCATTAGAACTTAAATGAATGAGAGGTGTATTGTTGAAACAGATAAGATTCTGAGGAGGTTTGACAGGATAAATGCTGAGAGGATGTTTCCCTTTGCAGGGGAATCTGGAACTAGAGGGCATAGTTTTAAAATAAGGGGTCTTCCGTAAAGATGGCAATGGGGAGGAATTTCTCCTCTCAGAGGGTCATGAGTCTATGAAATTCTCTACCGTAGAGAGCTGTAGAGGCTTCATGGTTCATTGAATATATTCAAGGCTGAATTAGACAGATTTTTGATCTACAAGGGAGTCAAAATTTATGGGAAGGCAGGCAGGAAAGTGGAGTTGAGGCCACATCAGATCAGGCATGATCTTATAGAATGTCGAAGCAGGCTCGAGGGGCCAAATGGCCTCCTCCTGCTCCTGTTTCTTAAGTTTTTATGTTAGTATACCTTAGATGTCTGACCTGAAATTGGGACCAACCATTTTTCAGACATAAGGGGCCGCCTAAAATAGACATTAGGCCACTTCCATGGGCTAACGAGGGCTTGCATTCTCCTGCAGAGAGGAGTTTAATTTAATTTATTTTTTAATTTAATTAAGTTAAAAGGAGAACTCCTCCTCCATTAATATCCAGCTAGTGTGTGATCACTACCAGGAAGTTAGACAAGTGAACGCTAAGTTCCCTGGCGGCTCCGACAATGATCTCACCCTCAGACAATCCACCCTTGTTTGAAGAAGAGCAAGGTCAAATGTCTGGTTGCTAGGAGACTGTAGACTCTCACTATTACATGTACCCTCACTGGGGCCTTCATGCCTGCCTAGGTAATGCCCTCAACACGTATATATAAGCCTCAAGAAGAAATAAGGCCTCAGAGAAGTGATGTTAGGGGAATTTGCTACTCCCAGTGCACTGCCCACGGAGAGTATTCATTTTCTTAGGCTTTGAAGAATGTCAGCATCACCAAGATCTGTGCACTCGTAGGTGATAGACTCCCTGAAACCATCTGTCTTGAGAGTAATAGCATTTAAAAGGTGTATTTCATTGCTCTCAGGTTTCAGCGAACACTTGATGTAATGTGTTATGTGAAGGCCAGCTATGCTATAGATTCCTTAGCACCTGCCGTGATTGGATTGGCAAGAAGCCAGCGGCTGGTAGCACCTCCTACTGGTGGCATCACTGTTTGAGGGAAATGCTGTGTTCACACCGTAAGGATTGTCAGATCTGACAACCAAATATGGTTTGCAACTCAATTCTTTAATTGTATTCAACCAAATCATTAACACAAGCAATGTCTCTAAGCAGTGCACACACACACACAGAAATAAATGTAATTACCCTGTTTTATTTCCCCCTGCTTAGAGATGTGACCTTTCAACTCTGATTCTCTCTACAAATTGTGAAGGAAAATACCGAGATCTTTATAGGACTCTAGTCACGCACACCATCCTAGATCAGTACTGTTCAAACATTTTCCCAGTGTGACCTCATTTTAATCCCTCAGACTTCATCTGACCCTTCAGTGAAAATTTGGGGCAACGAGAGTTGTTGAGTGGAAGGCGGGAGGTGGAACTTTCAGCTGTTAATTTGGGGAGTGGGGGTTTTAGTTTTAGCTTTTGACTGGGTTGGGGGAGGGGGGTAGGGGAACAGGAGTTGAGCGTGGGAGGAGTTGATGAAAAGGTAGGGTTTCTCCAAAAAACGATCACTTACCTTTTCACAAGCTTTTCTGCAGCAGCAATTGGGCCTCAGACTGCCGTTCATTAGGCCACGCTCACCAACAATGACAAATGCGGTCTGTCAGAAATCAGTCCAAGCTCCATGGCAGCCTTTGCTCCTTGGAGCTTGCGATCCCAAAATCTCACCTTGAGACCCCCACTGGGGGTCATGACCCCCAGTTTGGGAAGCCCTGTCCTAGATGATTGTAACCTCATAATCAATCGTTGTGATCAAGACCCTCAGAAATGAGATGGTTCCTACAAAACAGTAGGTGCCAACTTAGCCCTGTCCAGATGTGTAACTGATGGTCTTGGTCCCATTTGCCCCACCTCCTATCACTATCTTGAGTCCATTAGAATGACACAGTTTAGTCAACAGACATGAGTCACATGTCTTGCACATGCAGCAGAAGCTAAACAACACAGTCAGCTTAATTGTGCCCTGATACATTAAACCCTAAAATATCCTGGGAATGAACATCTTAAACCATTTCATTGTTTCTAGCCATAACACAAATCCAAAAGCCATTGATAGGTAAAAAGAAAGCAAACCCTTAACTGTTTGAGATTAAGCAAATCTGAATCCTACATATATATGTATCTAAAGAGAGTACGTTAATTGTATATTAATTGTGTTTAATTGTATGCAGGAGGTGGGGAGTCACTTGAGCCCACATAAATAGACAGAGACGGAGACTGAAATTGTGCTTATTGGGTTAAGGCTTGTAATATGTAACTGTAAATAAAAACTATTAAGATGCATGTAAAGATTGGCTCCTGTTCTATCCTTCACGAACTGGCTTTCTGGATTATTAACTTGGATATTTTGCGTCAAGTTATGGTTAAAACAATGATAACAATAAAATCCCATTTCCTGTGTGCGTAGGGAAACCAACCTATATCGAAATGGGACAGTTGTTAAATTGTGATGGAATACTCTCCACTTGCCCGGATGAGTTCAGCTCCAACACTCAAGAAGCTTGACACAATCCAGGATAAACCAATCCCCTTGAGTGGCACTCCATCCACCACTTTAAATATTCACCCCCTCCTCCACTGACACAGGGTGGCAGCAATGTGTACCATCTGCAAGATGCACTATAGTAACTCACCAAGGCTCCTTCCACAGCACCTTCCAAACCCACAACCGCTACCATCTAGAAGGACAAGGGCAGCAGTTGCATGGGAACACTGCCACCCGCAGGTTCTCCTCCAAGCCACACACCATCCTAACTTGGAACTATGTCGCAGTCCCTCCATTATCACCAGGTCAAAATCCTGGAACTCCCTTCCTAACAGCACTGTGGGTGTACAAACACCACATGGACTGCAGCGGTTCAGGAAGGCAGCTCACCACCACCTTCTCAAGAACAATTAGGGTTGGGCAATTAATGCTGGCCCGGTCAGCGACACCCACATCCTGTGAAAGGATAAATAAAACAAAAAGTAAAAAAAAAAATAATTAGCAAGCTTGCCTGGCACGCAAACACTGTAGCCAGGCACTGCCTTCACTTTCCCGCTGTCCCTCCTTCGCCACGCCAGAGGTAGGACGGTGTTGGTAGGACAGTGTAATGGGGTACAGCTTGTGAGTGGGCTAGAGCCTCATCCTGCCATAATTATAGCGATAGAGTAGAAACAGAGGAAATTCAGATGCTTACAACTCCAATGGACTTCATACCATTGCCAATGAAAATGGACTGATACTAAGTCAGATACCGAGCTATGGGGGCGGAAATGTGTTGTCGGGGGTGGGGGGTGGGGCGGTGGTGGTGGTTGGGGGAGGGAACAAAATTTGGAAGAGAATCATTGGGCGGAGTTTTCCGTGCCCATGAGCACCGGGTGTGATCGGTGGTGTGGCGTTAGCGGATAATATGGCGCGATTGGTTTCACGACAGCGGGAAACCAGTTCGCAATCGTCCACTCAGCCGGCCGATGGTGGGCCGTGTTTCCCGCCATCGGACATCAGGATCCTCATTGTAATATATCAGCGTATCGTTATCAGGCCAGCTCGCCGGAATCGTCCCCCCCCCAACTTGCTGGATCCTCTGTCCATGTCAGCGGGAAAGCACCCCAACGTGTTTCACAACAGCACATAGGCGACGTGCACTTGGCAGCCCGCACTTTGAGGGGGACTCGGAGGTGGGTACACAATAACGTTGTGCAGCACTCGCCAGGGTCGCCTGCTTCAGGGGCATCAGGGGGTCAGGGTTAAGGGCAGCCCTGCCGTCGAGGCAACTGGTGGTGGGGGGTTGGCAAGGGCAGCGGTTGAATATAGCGCACAAGCATTCAGGGTGGGGTTTAGGGTGGGTGAGGGAAGTGGCCACGCATTAGGCGTGTCTAAAGTGACCATTCCTCTGCAACTGAGGCAGTTCAGGCACAGCTACATTGATATGATTGGAGTCGGGTCTCTAGCTTATCTGCCCACTCCAGCAATGCAGAGGCATCAAAGTGCCACCAGATGTTCCAAGGCTTTTCACGCCCCCCCACACCCCCCCAACTCCCAGCACAGACTGAAAATTCATGCAGAAGAGTTGGATAACTGCAAACGTTGTACAATCTCCTCACTAAAGCGGGCCGTGGAGCAGTCACTGGTGGAGGTGCTCACAGCCCCTTGCAATGTCATCATTCAGGTTTGGACCAGTCTCCCCCATGGTTCAAGCTAACAGTGCAGCCTTGCAGTGCGGGTTAGGAAAATGCCTGTGCCTGAGCTGAGAGCACAGCCTGCAGTCCAATGGGCAAAGCTGCTGCCAATCGGTCGGGTGGAGTGGGGCGGAGAGGGTGGGGTTTCAGGCAGCCATGCAGCGCACTAATCTCTGGCCATCCAAGTGGTGGCCAGCACTCTCCGGGAAGCATTAAGGGGCCTTCACATTTAACCGGGACAGGTTCTTAGTACAGGATCCATGTGTCTCTCTCTTCCACCCTGCAGGAAACGTGCATCAGGAGCATGGAGCCTGGTGATCTAGCTGTATGCCTGATGTCCTACAGAGAGCGAAGACGATGGAGGAGACAGTGACTGAGGCTCCTGGCTGCACAGAGGCAGGAGCAGCACCCTCAGGAAGAAAGGACAGCTTTCTGCACACGCTGCCGAAAAGCCACAGGGAGCCGTCACTGGTCAGTGCCTAGCAACGCCCAGGGTCTATAGACACCGCCTTTCATTTCTGCAGATGACCAAGAACCAGTGACACTGAAGACTGCACATGTACAGGGAACTGGTCAGTCACATCTGCCACCTGCTGTAAGATTTGGTGCCACAGGGACATGGGGGGCATCCACTGCCGGTGGGAGTGAAAGTAACTGAGGCGCTCAATTTCTATACCAGTGGCTCCTTTCAGGGCTCCACAGGTGACCTCTGTGGGATATCAGAAGCCTCCATGAGATCACGGATGGCATCTTTGCGAGGGCACATAACTTTGTGCATTTCTCTCAGGACCAGGACAGCCAGGATGCAAGAGCGATTAGATTGGCCCAGATCTTGGGTTTCCCACAGGTGCAGGGTGCAATTGACTGCACTCATTTGGTGCTCAGATCTCTGTCGCGACACATGGTGGATATATCAACTGCAAGGGGTTCCACTTGCTGAATGTGCAGCTGGTGTGCGACCACCAGAAACGCATCCTGCAGGTCTGCGCATGCTTTCCAGGGAGTGTGCACGACGCCTACATCCTCAGTCAGTCACAGGTCCCTGCAGTCTTCCAGGGTCGACAGAAGCTGCAGGGATGGCTCCTCGGGGACAAGAGCTACCTGCAGAGGACATGGCTGATGACACCCGTGCGGTGGCCTCAGACTGCAGTAGAGCGACGGTATAATGAGGCTCATGTTGCAACTCATACCTTGGTGGAGCAAACCATCGGGATGCTGAAGATAAGGTTCAAGACCGGTCTGGTGGAGCCCTGCAATACAATCCACAGAGGATGTCATGCATCATCGTCGTCTACTGTGCCCTTTACAACCTGGTGCTGCAACGGGGAGAGGAGCTGGCTGAGGAGGAGATGGAGGAGCTGCGCATCTCCTCTGATGAGGAGGACGCTGATGGGGATGAGGGTGAGGAGGTCTTTGGAGGCAACAATGATGGGGATGAGGCCCTCGCACTGGCCAGATGAGGCAGGTGCACATAAGAGGCCCTCATAGCTGCTAGATTTGTGGAGGATGATGACGACATGCAGTGAGGTGAACCCATTGACCCTCACATTGCATCTGTGAACGTTTGACTCCAGTCTGGCTTATGGCAGCATGAATATGCTCTGTGAGAATGCTCCTGTCATGCAGATGCAGTGGAGGCCCTAATAATCGCTCGATTGCAGGAGGATGATGACAACATTCAGTGAGGACACTCCATAAATCTTCACAAAGCCTCTGTGAATGTCTGACTCCTGTCCAGCTGAAGGGAACGCGCTTGTGCTCTGTGATCAGGATCATATCATAGAGACGCAGCCATGAAACTTTAGAAACATCTGATAGTTTGTCCACCTTCAGCACCTGAGCCCTTCAGGAGAACAGCGTCACTGGTCACAGATGCTGAGGAGATGGGGCCAGCCAAGGTGCTGAGATCACACAGAGAGTATGACGGAACTCTGTGGTGCCTGTCCACGACATTCTGGCAGCAATGACAAGCAACGTCAAGGTGCAGACATCGGTAATGTTTCCAGGGAGTGTGAGGCTGGACAATCACTTTGGTCTGAAGGCCGCAGAGAGCACAGGGAAGAGGCCCTGGAGTGAGACACCTGCCTTTATCTTGTGCAGAAAGGTTTCTCATCTGAGTGACAAGAACACTGCTCATCAGAACAAGGAGCCATAGGCAGGGAGACATTTTTGGGACTTTATTGACAAAAGTGAACAGTATGTACAAGCGATTAACACCCGTGTCCAGGCTGTGCAACTAATTCTTCTTAACTTTCCTAACCCTGCCGCTTATGTCTTGGTGCTCCCCGGATATCCACAGCGGTGGTGGAAGCAGCCTGCTGACTGCGACGCCCTGTCTGTGATGACCTTGGCAGGTGTCCTCTGGAGGACCGAGACTTGGAGGGCCCCGGTCTGCTTTCGGGGTCCTGCTGTGTGGCAGTGGCACCCTCCCCAGCCTGTGGAGCTGGAGCTGCTGAGGTCACAGGAAGAGGGGAGCCTGTTGGGCCGGACACTCTTGGAGTCACCTGGGTGGATGTCCCGGAGTGTGCACCTGCTGATCCTCCTCCCTACGGGTGCCCGGGGGCCCCAGGCTGGTTCCTTGAGGAGAAGGGGTAGCTGGAGTGAGATTGGGCTGCCCTGCACTCCTCTTGCATACACACTGTTGAAGGCCAACTATGGCCTCAACAATGGAGTTGAGCCTGCGCAGCAGTGCAGGAGCGACGCCCTGAACCAAGGTCTCCATGGCAGCCGCTATCCTACCAGCGTTGACCTTGGTGCGTTGGCATGCCAGCGCTATCACCTCAGTCTGAAAGCAGACAGACTCCTCCATCGTACCTTGCAATCTAAGGAGTGCAGCGGGCATCCTTTCCTGATGTTCCTGAGCTTGCCTTTGCGGGCAGCAGGTGGAGGGTGTGGGTGAGCGCTGTGACGGGACTTCAAGGAGGGTCCTTCAGATTCCTCTTCAAAGGTGCCTTTGGGACTTGCCTGGATCATGGACTCTGTCAGCTGTTTCCCAGATGTGCCTGCAAAAGCAAGGAGAGATAATTAGTGCATGGCAGTGGCCTGTGAAAGAGGACACATCACTCACAGTATGGTTGTCTGATGGTTGTTGCACTGCTGGACCCTCACTTGGTTGAGCACCACCGACCTCACCATCAGCACAGGGCCGGACCAGATCCTCGCCAACCAGCTGGATGGCTCTGTTTTCAAAGTCCGTGAGGATGTTGATCTCAGGCATTCCTCCACCAGTGTGCAAACTCTCCTTGTTGTTGTGTGCCAGCTTGTCCTGCACGAATAGAGAAGGAGAGAGTGAGAGCAGGATGCCTGCCACACATGGAGTGGTCCCATGGACAGGATGAGGACGATGACGGTGAGTGTGAGAGAGTGAATGGTGATGTCCCTCGAACCAGCAGTGAGTGAGGGCCCTGTGGATGTGTGATGGGTTTGTGAGTGTGTGAGTTGAGAGTGATGAGAAGAGTGACTTACCCTGGCAGAACGGAAGAGATCATTCATCCTCTTGGTGGGTGGCTGCCCTCTTTTGAAGGGCGTTGGCGCTGACCACTGCTGCCACTGCCTCCCAAGCCTGGTTGGTGACGCCGCTGCCCACCCTGCAGGCAGAATGGGGGTAGAGGACATCCCGGCGGGCCTCCACTACGTCCAAAAGGTGTTCCAGAGACGCATCGCTGAAGCGGGGGGCTGCAGTCTTTTTGCCTTTTGGGGCCATCCAGTCTTCCTTGCAGCAGTCATGGGCTGGAAACACTGAGGTGTGCGCTTGCAGCTGGACTTTAAATATGGCGTCCGGCGTGATGAAGCAATGAGGTGATGGTGGGCAGGCGAATGAGTGCCCGCCCGCCAATCGAAACAGTCTGTTTCCCGGCCCCGACTGCACTTTGGGCAGAACCATCCCAGATTTGCACTTTGTCCTTCTCATGTGAACCAATTACGTAAATTATGGTTGTATTGCCTGTTTAGGGTAGATATAGAGAACTAATTTCCAACAACGTGAGAAATAGGAGCAGGAGTAGACCACATGGCCTGCTGAGCCTGGTCCACCCTTCAATACGATCATGGCTGATCTTTGGTGTGAGCTCCATTTTTCCGCCCACTCCTCATATCCCTGGATTGGCAGAGAGACCAAACATCTGTCAATCCCAGCCTTAAATGTATTCAATGGTGAAGCATCCACAATCCTCTGGGGTAGAGAATTACAAAGATTCAGAACCCTCTGAGTGAAGTAATTGCTCTTCATCTCAGTCGAAAATGATCAGCCCCTTATCCTCAGGCTGTCCCCCTCCCCCACGCCCCCAATGTTTTAGATTCCCCTATTCCGCTGTCTGGGGAGTTGAGGACTAGGGCGCGTTGTCTAAAAATTAGAGCCAGGCTTTTCAGGAGTGAAATTAGGAATCACCCCTTCAAGCAAAGGGTGATAGAAACTTGGAATTCTCTTTCGGATGATTGAGCAATTGAAAAATGTAGCAATGAGATTGATAGTATTTTGTGAACCAGAGTTAGTAAGGGACATGAGGCAAAGGCGGGTGTGTGGTGTTGGGTCACAGATCAGCCATTATCTCACTGAATGGTTGAACAGGCTTGAGGGGCCAAATGGCCTTGTGTTACCCTGTTCCTGTTTAACTTGTGGCATTTAATTCAGAGTGGCATAAGCAGAGCCTCAGAACAGATTTCCACCTCCGTCTTACAGTGTGAGGCAAGTTAGTTGGAGATGAGAAGACATAGGTTTGAATTACCTTCAAATTTATGAGGAGAATCTTATTCTAATGATGTGTCACCTGTCAGCGGGCATGGCTAGTTCACTTTCTTCCACTGACAACTATAGTTTGTGTTTGTTAGTAAAACAGACACAATGGTGCACATGTTTTTACAAGAAGCCTACATGTTACTTTATTGAGTCACAGTTGAGCCACTCACTGGTGCAACCATCTTGATTTGCTTTTTAAAGTACAGCACAATCAAGAGTACAACTTGACCTAAGTGTCCTTGATATTCCGTTGTTCTTTCCTGGTGCAAGTTATGACCATTGCTGTAGTATGTGTTTACAACACTAAACAAATGGCAACTCTACCTCTTTACTGGTGAAAAACATAGCCAAGCACTTCACAGTGGCACAGAAACGGATGTAGGACTAAAGAAAGAGGAGAGGCCAAAACGCTTTGTCAAAGAGGTGGTTTTTTTGGAAAGCTCTAAACTGGGAGAAGGAATGCCACAAAGTGCCAGGCAATGATCATCTTCAACAAAAGTGAGTCCAATCACCTCCCCATGACATTCAATGGCTTTAACATCGTCAAATCACCCACCATATCCTAGGTGTTGCAATTGACCAGAAACTCAGCTGGACCAGCCACATAAATCCCTGGGCTACTACACACTGGGTATTCTGTGGAGAGGAACTAAGCCCCTGACACCCTTAAGCCTCTCCTCAACCTACAAGTAACATTCACGCCACACAAGTGCCAGGCAATGACCATCTCCATGAGAATCTAACCATCTCATCTTGACAGTCACGGGAATGTTGAAGCATCGAATTTGGGAGCAGGAGTAGGTCATTCAGCTCTTCAAGCCTGCTGCGCCATTCAATAAGTTAATGGCTGATCTGGTCATGGTCTCAACTCCAATTGCCATTGCTGAATTCCCCACCTTCAACATGGTGGTTACCATCGATCAGAAACTTAGTTGGAGCAGCCATTTAAATACTACGGCTACAAAAGCCGGTTAGAGGCTGTGAATTCTGCAGTGAGTAACTCATCTCCTGATTCCCCAAAGCCTGTCCAGCATCTACAAGGCATAAGTTAGGAGCATGATGGAATACTTTCCACTTGCCTGGATGAGTGCAGCTCCAACATCACCCAAGTTGCTCAATACCATTCAGGACAAAGCAGTCCACTTGATCAGCAATCCCTCTCCACTACCAGTGCACTGTGGCTGCAATGTGTACTACCTACAGGATGCACTGCAGCAACTCGCCAAGACTTCTTCAACAACATCTCCCAAACCTACAACCTCCACCACCTAGAAGGACGAGAACAGCAAAAGGATAAGAACAACCATCAGTTCAAAGTCATGTACCATCCTGACTTGGACATACATTGGGCGTTCCTTCGTCATCACTGTGTCAAAATCCTGGAGCTCCCTATCTAGCACCACTGTGGCAGCATGTATATCATATGGACTGCAATGGTCTAAAGTTCACCATTAACATCTCAAGGAAAACCAGAGGTGGATAATAAATGCTGTCCTTGCTTGTGACGCCCATATCTTGGAAAGTGGGGAGGAATGTAAGGGTTTAGTAAGGGAATTCCAGAGCATGGAAGCACAGTCTCCAATGGTAGAGAAAAGGGAAGGCAGTTTACACTTGTGACAGAAGTGTGTGGTTATTTTACTGGGCTAGTCGTCTAGAGGCTTGGATAGTGAGTTCAAATCCCAACGTGGCTGTTGAGAATTTGAGTTCAGTTTAAAAAGATTTGAAAATAGAAAACCACTGGTAGCAGTAAAAACATAAAGCGATTGGGTTGTCATAAAAACCCAAATGGTTCACTAATGAGGAAAGGAAACTTAGGGATACAAATTGTTTCTCGTTGCTCTGGTTACACCAGCTGGCAATGTTTAGGGAAACAGGATCTAAGCAGTGGTCCATGAAGAGATTTAAAATGTCCAGGAGCAAAAAGATAAACTCGTCAAAAGATTCTTATCCGAATTTGGAATTGGGAGAAGCTTGACAAAAGGACAAATTTGGGATGCTGCTGTGCTTCATTGGTGTCTGGCCTATATGTGGTTCCACCCCTACACCAATATGCTTGACTCTTAACTACCCTCTGAAGTGGCCCGGCACAGGCCATTCCGTTCACAGGAAATACCATCGTCTCAGGAAACTTCTTCAGTTCTCTGAACAAAGGCAGGTCCAACCCACAGCGCCTCGACCTCCACCATGGGTAGGGCAAAGAGGCAGGTCCCAAATCCACCCCAGCCAGAACAGGGATTGAACCCCATACTGCTGGCACCAATCTGGTCCTCACCAGCCATCTAGCCAACTGCCCCCAGAAGGAGTCTGAGTCGCTGTACACTTTTACATACATGTTGGAATCTGGAGCAGATAGTGATGGTAGAGTCTCCATCACATGGCTGACCAGGAATCTCTCCTGCTCTTACCACCTGCCACTGGCGTGTGTTGGAAGGATTTGCAAGTTGATATTCAACCTGTTTGGCTGTGTTATGACTGCACCTTCCTTAGCCATCAAGTCTTGGAGTGGGACTTGAACCTGGGACTTCTGACTCGGGAGGCTACCCACAAGACCCCCTCTCAAGAGATTAGGGATGAGCAATAAATGCTGCCTTGCCGATAATGCCCACCTCATAAGAATGAGCTTCTAAAGGGGCCAGAGAGAGTTATGGGTGGGTCTTAGGGCTGGGGGAGGTTACAGAGATAGTCAGAGGCAAGGCCGTGGGAGAATTTGAACCTGAGGATGAAAGTCTTAAACTGGAGACATTGGACAAGGAGCTAAAGTATGTCAGAAAGGAAAGGGAATTGCTGCAGTAGGATCCAGGTAGAGTTGTGGATGAGGAAACTGAAGGCACAGCCACCAGTGGTGGAGTAATTAAAATTGGGTTTGCACAAGGGGCCAGGATTAGAGGAGTGCAGATATCTCTGAGGGTTGCAGGGCTGGAGGAGACTATAGAGATATGGAGGGGAGAGGCCAAGGAGAGATTTGAAAAGAAGGATGTCCAAAAATCTGATTCAACCACAGCACGGAGACAGTGGCGAGAGTTGAGAAAAATGGTTGAGAGGTAGGACTGGCTACTATCTGCTTACCTGTGGAAGCTGGTTTAACCCCTTCAGGCTGATGTTGCTGAGGGACAGCATGCAGATGAGGAAAAGGAGGGACCAAGAGTAAATCCTTGAAGGACTTGCGAGGTGATGGCATGGGATTGGGAAGAGAAACCGTTGCTGAATATTCTATGGTTACAATTTGATGGGCAAGAGTGAAACTAGAAGAGGGCAGTCCCCACTGAGCTAGACAATAGAGGATGGCATGATCTTCTGGAAGACTGAAGAGAAATTGTAGATGCTAAAGAAGGATAGTGCACCAAAAACATAGAGGGTATTATTTGTGCCTTTGATTAGAGCTGTGATATTATTATGTAACATTTAATATCCATCTATGTTACAATGTCCAATTGTTGCTCAGTGAATAGAGCCTCAATCAATAATACTATAATTAGGGACTATGTTGAGTGAGGTCAGTCAGAGTTTAATTGCTTTTCAGGCTGTTAGCCAGAAACGCTAATGAAATGACTGACCGCTTCCTTTTTTCGTAGTGTGTTTATTAAGTTCTTTCTTAAGTCACAGGCTTCAGGGATCTTGAGTCCAAAATTCCAGGCATGCCATTGTTCTGCCAGAGGGGAGACAGCAAGATTTCCACCCGCTATGATGTCCTGGCACTAACCCAAATGTAAATGGCGAGACTAGATAATTAGCACACTGCAAGACATGCAAGCTGTGTAAATACATAAAATTACATAGAAATTATCACATGAAAACAGACCATTTGGCTTTACCAACCTGCCATTTATCCTCTATATTGTTCTGCCTGTTCCCATATCCCTTCATTGCCCTTCTCCATCAACAGTCTATTTAAGCTATTCTCAAATGTTAACAGCTTTGCTGATTTAATCATTACAGCAACATCAACTTCCATTTATATAGTGCCTTTAATGTAACAAAATGTCCCTAGTTGCTTCACAGGAGCGTTATCAAACAAATCGTTGACAATTTTTTTCTTTATTGGGATGTGGGCATTGCTGGCAAGGCCAGCATTTGTTGCTCATCCCTAACTGCCCTTGAGAAGGTGGTGGTGAGCCCCCTTGACAACTGAGTGGCAAGGCCATTTCAGAGGGCAGCAAAAAGTCAACCACATTGCTGTGGACCTGGAGTCACATGTAGGCCAGACCTGGTAACGATGGCAGATTTCCTTCCCTAAAGGGCACTAGTGAACCAGATGGGATTTTACAACAATCAATGATAGCTTCATCTAGCTTTCGTTCCAGATTAGTTAATTGAACTTAAGTTCCACCAGATGCTGTGGTGGGATTTGAACACATGTCTTCAAAACATTAGCCTGGGCCTCTGAGTTACTGACATTACCGCTACATCACCATCCCCCCCCATATGAGCCACTGTGCCACATGTGGAGATATAAAGCCAGTTGACCAAAGCTTCTTCAAAGGGGTATGTATAAGGGGCATCTGAAAGAGGAAAGGCTTAGAGAGGGGATTCCGGAGCTCGGGGCCTCAGCCGCTGAAGGCATTAAATTGGGAATGCACAAGAGATCAGAATTGGTGGAGCGCAGATGGGGGTGCCGGACGGCTGGAGGAGGTTACAGAGACAGTGAAAGGTTGCAACATGGAAGGATTTGAAAATAAGAATGAGAATTTTAAAATCAAGGTGTTGCTTAATCAAGTATGTAGGCTGGTGAGCGCCGGGTAGATTGGTGATTGTGAGTTGCTGTGGGTTAGAGTACAGGAACTAGTTCACTATTTGCATTTCACAAACCCATAAGCATCTGCCTAAAAACACATTTTCCTGCTCTCTGTCCTAAATGTGTTACATTTAATCCTGGATACACATCCCCTTCAGTCTGTTGCAAGTGTTATGATCCCAGCTGATGTTACTAATGGACAAGTCAGAACCCTGGGTGGAACCTGGCTTGATAGATCCTAACATTTATATTTTGTTTAAAAACGTGGAGGGGGGACTAGTGATCAGAGTCACAGAGCCTAATGATGTACTTTTAACAAAAGGATAAAACATTTTTTAAACAGGAAGATGAACTATATTACACTACTCCTTCACCCACAACTATACCTTTACAAATATATACAAATTTGTAAAAATAATACAAGTAGCAGAAATCTATCTTATACTCCAATGTTCACAGTAAGTATATAGTCCATTGGTGACCTGTGGTCAGACACAGCACACGTCAAGATCAAGTGGCAGTGCCATCCAAAGCAGGTGCTATGGATCTCTCATAAACATAACCTCTCCTAAATCTCTCCCCACAGACCCTTGTCATGCCATGAACCAACCAGTCTCACAGAACTCTGTCTTTCTTTCAAGGGTTTCCAATCTCAACGCTTGAAGGACTCATTTTGGAATCTTCTCCCAAACAACACGTTCACTTGATCATCTTCCACAAGGATCCACCTCCAGGGTTTCAACCTCTCCTTCTGATGTCCCTTTCCCTTGGATCACCTCGTTCATTCAAGCTTCACCTTCAACACACTCTCTCTCAGATACTCAGCCATGCCAACAGAACACCACCTCTTTACAGGTCCGTAGAAAGGAGTCACCAACCTTTCGCTGTCTCCCCAGATCTTCTGGCTTCTCGCAAGCCCTTTGACTTTGCCTTGATTCTGCTCCCCACAGCTTTCTCTCTTTAATTCAGAGCCTTTTCCTCTGGGCCTTAATTTAACTTCACTGAGCAGGATCTTGTTCCAGATTCCTGTCCTTGTCCTTTGACTTAACTTAAAAGTCTTCTTGTGACCTTTCTCCTTTCCCTTTGGGACCTGCTCCCTGCAATTCCCTCTCCCAGTATATTGATGACAACTGGATATCTCCCTTGAGATCCTGAACTGATTCAACATTCACTGTTATTAGAGCCACTCATCTAAGATTCTTAGACTTATTTTCCACAGCAATCTGCTACTATGTCCAGCTAGAGAGAGAGTTAAACTGCTTCTTTCATCTTAGAACACAATCATCAACTGAACTCAAAATGCTTTCTGTTTCTCTGTGCGGGCCTCCTAGGCAACAGCCCAGTTTTTTTTTACTTTGTTTAACTTCCCTAAGCCACTTCAAGCATTGTAAAACCTCATTAAAATGCAGGTATACAAACAAAACTTCAGACTTGCTGACTCCATCATACAGAGAAAATCTCTAAATGAAACTAGACTCAGGTTTCACCCTTTTAACCCACAAATAATGCATAAATTAAACTTAAGGCTAAAACTTAAACTTAAAAGCTATAACTTATTCCTAGTCCCCACAGATACACACATAACTTACTTAAAACTATCTTTAGTTCCTAGCAGGAGCTGTTTGTGTTGAACAGCTCATCAAATCATCCCATAATCTCTATTCCAATGAAAACAATCCCAATTTCCCAAGTCTTTTATATCATATAAATTGAACAGAATTTCTCTTTCTCCCTACCGATGCTGTCTGTTCCGTTGAGTACTTCCAGCATTTTCTTTTTTATTTCGGATTTCCGACATCTGCAGTATTTTGCTTTTGCGTTTCCAAGTCTTTTATTGTGCTTGTGTTTCCTCGTGTCAGGCAGCGCTCTAAGTGAGTCTATGCTGTAACCCAGAATCTTCGGAATTTATGGCACAGAAGGAGGCCATTTAGCCCATCATATATGTACAGGCCGAAAATCGGTTTTCCAACCTAATCCCCCTTTCCAGCTCTTGGTCCGCAGTCCTGTGCATTCTGCATTTCAAGTGCATATCCAAGTATTTTTTAAATGTGAAGGGAGTTTCTGACTCTACCACCCTTTCAGGAAGTGAATTCCAGGCCCCTGCCACCCTCTGGGTGGAATAATTTCTCCTCAACTCACTTCTAATCCTTCTTCCAGTTGCTTTAAATCGATTTTTTATACCTAAATAGATAGGGTGAGATGGTGATTTAGAGGTCCAGATGAATGCTGTGGGGACGCAGGTTCATAATCCCACCACAGCAGCTGTGGAATTTAAATTAAATGAATAAATCTGGAATTGAAAGCTAGTCTCAGTAATGGTGACCATGGCAACTATCATTAATTGTTGTAAAAACCCATCTGGTTCACTAATGTCCTTTAGGGAAGGAAATCTGCTGTCCTTACCTGGTCTGGCCTACATGTGACTCCAGACCAACAACAATGCGGGTGACTCTGAAATGGCCTCGCAAGCCACTCAGTTCAAGGACAGTTAAGGGTGGGCAACAAATGTCCACATCATGTGAAAGAATCAAAAAAAAAAGCTCTGCTTTCTGCTAAGGGAAATAGATCTTTTCTATCCAGGCCTCTCTTAATTTTATGCACCTCAGCTAAATCTTCCCTGAGCCTCGTCTGTTCCGAAGAAAGCAACCCTAATCTATCCAATCTTTCCTCATAGTTAAAATTCTCCAGTTCTGGCAACATCCTAGTAAATCTCCTCTTGTATCTTCTTCAGCGCGATCACATCCTTCCTGCAATGCAATGGCCGGAACCCGGAGCATGTAGTACTCTAGCTGCTGTCTAACTAGTGTTTATACAGTTCTAGCATAATCTTCCTGCTCTTATATTTTATGCCTTGGCTCATAAAGGGATGTATTCCATATGCCTTCTTAACCACCTTATCTCCCTGTCCTTCTATCTTCAGGGATCTGTGGACATGCACTGCAAGGTCCCTCTGTTCCTCTACATTTCTCATTGTCCTACCATTTATTGTATATTCCCTTGCCTCATTTGCCCTTTCCAAATGTATTCTTCTGATAGAGTGGAGCCCAAAACTGTACACGGTCCTCCAACTGTGGTCTTCCAAAGGTGTTGTATATAATAGAGTCTGCAATATCCCAGAAAGGCCAAGGACAACGGGGTCACAAAATATTGGCTGAGGCAGGAATTGAGATGCAAAGAAGCCTAAGGCGGTTGCCAGAGGGAGGGCAGAGACAGTAAATAGCTAGAAGAGTGGGAGAGACCCACTACAGGAACAGGGTAAAAAATAACAGCTGCTTTTTAACAGGGCACTACGGCAGCCAGGGTGAAAAGGATGACAGCCAGATCAAAGAAATGAGTGGCAACCTTCAGGCAGTCTGATCTGAATGCTCTGCTTAATGCAGATATAGAGCATGAGGGACAGGCAGAGACCCACATGGTGTGCATTCTGTTGAGGGAGCTGGCTGTGGCACTGAGTACCATCTCTTTGAATGTCAAGGTTCTTTAGCAGCGCAGAAAAAGTTTAACAATCTAATTAGAGCAATCAAGGTAAGCTACCTGCCCTCCTTCCCTATGTATTTTAGAACAACTGTAATTCTGGTATATCTGAATCTGACCCCCTACACTTTTGCACCCCGCTACCCACCAACTGCACCCACAACCCACCCCCCCCACACACATACACACCCACCCTGCCAAGTTGACAAAATGTCAAGGCCTTTGAATTCCTGTTGCTAATTTTCCTTACATTTCAAAGAATTTCACTCTTTCTCGGAAGAAATGTGAGTCAGAAAGCTCTTGGAAATTTGCGATTGGAATAAATGTGCTTAGTGTGATAGTGAACTGTGATTTTCAAGACAGGAATGATGTGTACACACGTCATATTTAAGAAGGAAATTCATTGTTTTTTATTTGTTCCTAGGAAAAATACTTGCATGCTAGGAGCATACATCATAAACCTGAACATGCATTATTCAGGATGTTGTATCCATTAATATCCACGGAGAGGAAATAATGGGCAGTATGCAAAGAAAGAAATAAAGCCTTGCATTTGTAGAACTCAGGGCATGTCAAAGCTCTAAACAGCCAGTGAAGTACTTGTGAATTGTAATCTCTTTTGTAATTTAGGAAACATAGCAATCAATATCCATACTGCAAGTCCCCAAAAAAAACAATGTAATAATCTGCTTTAGCGATTGGTTGAGGGATAAATTTTGGGTAGAACTCCCTTGCTCTTCTACAAAATTGTGCCATGGGATCTTTTATGTCCAGCTGAGAGAGCAGACAGCACCTTTGTTTAATATCTCATCCAAAAAAAAACGGCCTCCCCAACAGTTGCAGCACTTTTTCAGTACTGCACTGGAGCATCGACCTGGATTTTGTGCTCAAGTCTCTGGAGTGGGACTTTTGGACCCACAGCCTTCAGGAGTCAAAGACAAGCCTTGGCTGCACAGTAAGTGAATGAGTTAAGTGACTGGACAAAAAGAAAGTGGCAGATAAAGTATAAGATGCTGAAATGTGAGGTTATCCGCTTTGGTAGGAAGAATAGAAAAATTGAATATTTTTTTCAATGCTATGAAAGTATTAAGTGTTGGGTGTCCTTGTACATGAAGCACAATAAGCTAACATGCACGTATGGCAAGCAATTAGGAAGGCAAATGGTATGTTAGCTTTTATTGAAAAGGCTTGGATTTCAAGAGTACAGAAATCTTGTTGAAATTATATTGAACATTGGCGAAATCGCACCTGGAGTATTGCATCCAGTTTTGGTTTTCATACCTAAGGAAGGATATCTTTGCCTTAGAGGAGTACAACATAGGTTCACTAGAGTCCTTTAGGGTGAGAGGGTTCTCTGATGAAGAGAGATTGAGTAGACTAGGCCTATATTCTCTGGAGTTTAGAAGAAAATGAGGTGATTTCATTGAAACATATAAGATTCTGAGAGAGTTAAGCAGGGTAGATGCTGGAACGTTCCCCCTGGCTGGAGAAGAGAGCCTATAGAAGGGAGCCAGATATTGAGGACTGAGGTGATGAGAAATTTCTTCACTCAGGGGGTTGTGAATCTTTGAAATTCTCTACCCCGGAGAGCTGTGGATCTTCAGTCATTGAGTATATTCAAGGCTGAGATTGATCATTTTTTGGACTGTAAGGGAATCAAGGGATGAGGGGATAGGGCAGGAATTGAGGATGAAGATCAAGCATGATTGTATTAAATGGCGGGTCAGGTTCGAGAGGCTATATGGCCTACTCCTGCTCCTTTACATTCTTATACTTTTCCAAAATTGACTCTTGTACACAAATCCCTGTACAGTAAAGATGAAAATATACCCTGGTAGTTTACAAGGGCTCTCCCTTGGCATTGTTCATGTTAACTGAATTGACATGCATTTTTATGAGGAGAGAAGTGTATAACTAGTAATTAACGTATAATGTATTATGCTGGTGCTAAATGCAGCTATGTATCTCTTCGGTCACAAAGGAAAATAATTGTATAGTTAAAGCCCATGGTCAATTGGAGTTTAATTGTTTGATGGAAGAGTTATACAAAATTAGGTCAATCAGAGTTTAATTGTTTGATCGAAGAGCCACGCAAGATGAAGTCAATTTGAGTTCAATTGTTTGATGGAAGAGTTATGCAAAATGAGGTCAAGTTTAATTGTCTGATGGAAGAGCTATGCAAGATGAGGTCAATCCGAGTTCAATTGCGTGCCAGAGTGCAAGTCTTAACTGAGGATGAAAATCTTGTCCTTTAATTTAAACTGTGTTTTGGTTATTTTTGATATTTTTATCACAGAGATATGCCTAGTTCTCAGAATTGTGACCTATGCTTAAATAGTTGCAAGGTAACGATGTATTATCTGCATTACAACAATTTTGGCCTTCCATACACCCATCTCTTCCATCCCCGATTTCCTTCACCCTTCCCTTGATGGCCATGCCTACAGCTTCTAAAGCCATAATCTCTGGAATTCCCTCCCTAAATTCCTCTGGTCTACCTCTCTGTCCACCTTTAAGACGCTCCTTAAAATCTACCTTTTTGATCAAGCTTTTGTATTAACATCTCATCTGGTGCAGCATTAAATTTTGCTTCACTACACTCCTGTGCAGCACATTGAAATGTTTTACTATGTGAAGGGCTCTCTATAAATGCAAGTTGCTGTGGTTTAATTGGCAGCATCCAATTTGACAGATTTGTGTTTTCTGTTCTTGTCTAAGTCAAAGGGAGATTAAAACAGGAATGTTGGTCCATCAATGCATTTTTATCATCCTTAACAGCGCCCGGGACAGCTTGCTAACACATGGAAAGAAAGCTACCATGATCATTTGCCCTTTGTGTCTGCTTTGTGATCTTTGTGTCTGTTGCCCTTGTCCTGCCATCTAGAAGGACAAGGGCAACAGACACATGGGAAAGCCATCATCTGGAAGTTCCCCTCCAAGCCATTCATCATCCTGACTTGGAAATATATCGTCGTTCCTTCACTGTCGCTGGGTCAAAATTCTGGAACTCCCTCCCTAACAGCGCTGTGGGTGTACCTACACCACAGGGACTGCAGCAGTTCAACAAGGCAGCTCACTACCACCTTTTCAAGGGCAATTAAGGATGGGTAATAAATGTTGGCCTAGCCAGCGACGCCCACACCCCATAAATGAATTTTTAAAAAGTGCTTGGGAGGGAACTGCTTCTTTGCATGAAGAGATTGACAGACTGTAGCTCTTGTCTCTGGAGGCTTTAAGAACTCTTGACAGATAGCTAAAGAGATGATGGTTTTTTAATGGACAAAAGTTTGCGTTCTATTCATAGAAGCAGATTATCAAGAAATCCTGTCATGGGCTTGTGATAAGGGAATATTTTTAACTGGACCTGTTGTAATTAAATTATCTGTAAGTATCCCAGATCATAATTTCATGGATATTAAGGAAATGGAGAATATGCAGCTTTATAAATGTGGCTGTCACTGATGATTGATTTTCTGTGATTTCCCCAAGGAGAGGAAGGTGATTAGCAGTTTTTTAAATTACTTTTTTCAAACAATTATGGATGTAACTGCAGGTGTAACATGTTTTTTCATGTCAATATGATGCATCAAATCCTGCCAAAGGTATTTTCGCATTGCCATAACAATAACTTACATTTATATAGCACCTTTAATGCAACCCAACAGCCCTAGGTGCATCACAGTAGCATTCTAAAGCAAAATTAGACATTGGGGCAGATAAGCTGCAATTAGGTCAGATGACCAAAAGCTTGGTCAAAGAAGTAGGTTTTAAGGGGGGTCTTAAAGGAGGAAAGTGAGGTGGAGAGACTAAGAGGTTTAGGGAGGTTGTAAAGGAAAATATCATTTTTTTCAATATTATTGTGGGATACTGTGAAGCAGGCTTGTGGGGGCTATGTGCATGTGTGTGTGTTTGTATGACTAATTTAATTTAACTGAAGACAGCCAGACTGCAAGGTTTAAATCATCAAAGGGTTAGGTGTAAAAACAGGCATTTTGAAGCAGAGATGAATAAGCTAAGATGGGATAAAAGTAAATACAACATGAATAGGAATTTGCATTAGGAGATAAATGAGGAGATGAATTTTTAACTTGAATTTCAAAGAGAAATAAAAGGAAGTTTTACAACTGGCAAAGATCATAAATGAATAAAGCAAAGTTATTACGTTTATTTTCCTTAAAGTAGTGGCCATAAAGACAACATGAAAGGTTTTTATATTCTGGGAAAGGTAACTTCCAAAGAAAGTTAAGAACAATGGGTTTAAAGATGAAAGGGAAAAAACATATTTAAGGAAGGATTGAAAGCTGTATGGGTGGTGTGGCCATGTGATGTCTTGAAGAGTGTGCTGTGCGTGGACAGACCTGTGAAGTAAGCAGCCTCTAGCCACCCCAGAGAAGTGTTGTTTGTTCCAGAAAGCAAGGTTTTGGTACAAACCTTGGATTTTCATTGTCGCGTAAGAAGGAGAGAAGCCTGTGAAATACCTCCCCTATAGCAACAATGGTGCCTTGCAGTAATATTATTGGATTTTTTAATAGATTAATCATCTATAGGGACTGCTGCCAGAAAAAGGGTGTTTATTTGAGAGTCTAGCTGAGTGGAAATCTTTTGGGAAATGTTACAAGACTAAATTTAACTGTGTAACTGTAATCTTGTGTGATTAAGTATTTCTTTTCTTTTGTTAATAAATGTTTTAATCTAATATTTAAAATCTCCAAAAGTGGTAGAAGAATCTTTACTTCAGTGCACATAACTTCTTGTAATAAAAATACAAATTGCAAGTCGTTGTGATAGCCTCACCAAGTTTCCCTTTGGGATTTGGTCAGCCTGGTAAATACCACCTGCCACATCATATCAAGGGAATTCCGGCGCTTAGATCCCAGGCAGCTGAAGGCTCAGTCACCAATGGGGAAGCAATTAAAACCTGGGATGTGCAAGAGGCCAGAATTAGATGAACGCAGATATCTCGGAGGGTTGTGGGGTTGGCAAAGATTACAGGGATGGTGAGGTGGGAGGGGGGAGGGGCGCGGTGGGGTGTGCTAGATCAGGAAGATATTTGAAAACAAGGATGGGAATTTTAAAAGTAATACATTCCTTGACCGGGATCAATGTAGGTCAGTGAGCACGGGGGTGGAGTGAATGGTACATAGCGCGGAATTTAATCCAGCCTGTCACAGAGGGACATGTGAGTTGGGTTCAATTAATCACAGGAGGTCTGCTGGTGGCAGGAAAACCTTCCACAGTTAAGTCGGAGGCAGGAAGGGGCGGGCGCGAGAAACTTGTCCGCTTGCAGTGGGATGTCAGTTAGGCTCATTAATGAGCCATTTGACACCAATTAACCCTGAGCCCACCAGAATTTAGTGGTGGCTCAGGGATTAAATTGGAGTTGCATGGCTTTCCTGTACAACTCGAAGGCCGTCCAGCCAGTGGCCTACCTGGGTGGGGAGGGGTGTTGTCAGACACTTAGTGCCCAATAGAGGGAACCACATCGGGAAGAGGGGAGCTGCTGAAAGCCACACCCCTGCCCTTACCTCCGACCAACCCCCGTCCCCCGACGCCTGTGACCCCCCATCCCACACCCTCATTCACCTGTGTCCGGAGATCCAACAATGATCCCTCATTGTCTTTGGAGCATTACTGGCAGCAGCCACCAATGGAAAACTGGCGGCCTCTGAATGGCTTGGAAGATGTTGGGGCGGGTGAGATCTTGACCCACATGGTCCTAAATCCAAGGGAAGGCTTGGCGCCAGCCAGTTAAGTGCCTGAGAGGCACTTAATTTTGTCGGGCCTCCCCTTACACGAGCGACGCAGGTTTCTCATTGGTTCCCCAAACAGTGGGCAAGAGCTCTAGTGCCCATATTAAATCCAGCCCATGGTGCGAGTTAGGACACGGGCAGCAGAGTTTAGGATGGCCTCAAGTTTACAGAGGGCAGAATGTGGGATACCAGCCTGGGGTGAATTGCAATATTCAAGTTTATAGATAGCAAAGCCATGAATGAGGGTGCCAGCAGATAAGAGCTGATGTTTGGATGGAGTTGGGCAGTATTACGGAGATGGAAATAGGCAGTCTTATTGATGACATGGATATGCGGTCATAAACTCCGGGTCTAATCCAGGTTTTATTACACCATCCAAGTTTTGTCAGAACAGTGCTATATCCACCTGACTATATCCAATGATTTATTTAAGGATATTTAATGTCCTCCCAGTTAAATGTCTGGTGCCATTCTCCAACAGCTAGAGATGGAGCCAGCGAATTGGGCAGTATTTCATGAGACCCACAAAAAGATGCATCCCTGTCGCCACAGGAATAAGGAAATGAAAAAATGTATATTTATAAGTTTAGTTGATAATCTACAAGTGCTGTTTGCTTTTCATCAGCACAGGAAATTTCACCTTATGGTTACAAGAAGTGTGTGAGGGTGAAACGGTTTCCATGACAACGGAGCCCAACATAGTCAGGAGCAGCCTTGGGGAATGAGTTGTAATGTGTCTCTCTCTAGTTGGGCTTAATTTTATTTACAGGAAAGATTCACGAAAATGGTTCCAGGGATGAGGAAGTTCAGTTGCGGAGACAGATTGGAGAAGTTGGGGACTGTTCTCCTTGCAGAAGAGAAGGTTGAGATGAGATCTGATAGCAGTATTCATGAGGGGTCTGAAGGGAGTAGATCGGGAGAAACTGTTCCCATTGGTGGAAGGATTGAGAACCAGAGGACACAGATTTGAGGTAATTGGCAAAAGAAGCAATGGCGACATGAGGAGAAACTATTTCATGCAGCAAATGTTTGGGATCTGGAATGCGCTGCCTCAGAGTGTAGGTGGTGCAGGGTCAATAGAGGCATTCAAGAGGGAACTGGATCATTATCTGGAAAAGAAGGGTTACAGGGAGAAGGTCGGGGAGTGGCACTAGGTAAATTCTTCCTTCAGAGGACCAGCACAGACACGACAAACAATTTGGGCTCCTGTGCTGTAACCATTGTGTGAATCTCTGATTTTGTGTCCTAATTGGCTTTTCCTTGTCTATTTCTTAACTGATTTGAGAGAGGAAGGAGTTAACAGAAGCAGAAATGATCTTTTAGTGTGAGGTAGGAAGCAAATGAGTGTAATTATACACTTCCAGTTGTTCTTAGAGAATAGTGGTTGAACCTTGTACCTGTTTGTGCAGTATAGGTTTACACTTAAAACAAGCACTAGGAAGAGTTCAGAACCGCATCAGTTTTGCCAAATGTTTTTTCAGCTAGTGCAATGGCCCTTTAAGTTTTCCACTTGGAGTTGTATTTAATTTTTGCAATCTGTTTTCAGGATAATTGAACTTACTTCGAGAATACCTAAAAGCCCAAGAGATCATTTATAATAACTCCAAACTAATAACAAAGAACACGTGTAAAATGCCATTGCATTCCAGAGCCTATGGTTAATTAGACCCCAGTTTTAAAATGTTGATTTTGAGATTAAACAGCATTGCAAGCTTTGCTTTATTGTTTCAGTATGCTTTCCCTGGCATTTAGATCGGCGATTACAGGTACCTCGGCTTACTCTCTGGGTGACTGTACTTGTGCTGTGAGGCTGAGCCTTACAAACCAAGAAATGTCTCCAGTTTTGAAACGTAAGGGTTATTCATTTCCGGGTGGCAGAAAAATGCCCGTGCTGATTCTAACTGATCTCAAAGCAGCTGCCAGCCTTGCAGGTGGTTGCCCGCAGGCAAGGGGTGGAGGGGGGGCGGTATCTCAGGGGGATGCGTCAGCCGTGGTTCAGCAGGTAGCATTCTCGTCTCTACGTCAGTATGGTTCAAGTCCCACACTGGAGACCTGACCTCAAAAGTTGAGGCTGATACTCCACTGCAGTACTGAAGGAGAGTGCTGCACTCACTCCGATGCCATCTTTCGGATGAGACTTTAGGTACCGAGGCCCTTTCTGCCCTCGCATGTGGATGTAAAAGACCCCCCCCACCAAACCCCTACCCCGGGCACTAATTCAAAGAAGAGCAGGGGAGTTATCCCCGGTGTCCTAGTCAATATTTACCCTGCAATCAACATCACAAAAAAAACAGATTATTGCTGATAAAGGAGACTTTTTTTGTCAAAGCTTTTTGCCTTGCACTCATCAGGACATTTCACAAGAATGCCAATATAAGGGAAACAATGGGAATTTATACTGTATGGGAAGAGAGTGCTGATTAGTTGATTAAAATGGGTTGGTTAAAAATGATTGGTTAAAAACCAGATTATTTGGTCATGATCACATTGCTATCTGTGGGAGCTTGCTGTGCACACACTGGCTGCTGTGTTTCCCACATTGCCAACAGTGACTGCACTTCAAAAAGTTCTTCACTGGCTGTAAAGCGCTTGGAGATATCTGGTGGTTATGAAAAGCGCTATATAAATGCAAGTTTTTTTTTAAAAATTGTATAAGAACGACAGTGCTACATTATCTGCTGTTTCCCTTCTGTTTATTTCCTGGATCACCTATGGTTTAGGTAACTCAGTTCGAAATCCTATTGTCTATAAAATAAAGTCCATTTCCCTTTCCCAGGCATCAGTTATCACGGCTTCCAATGAAGTTTCATCGTCAGGAATGAAAACATCCAAACTCAAGCTATGATTCCCATCTCCTGCCTTACCTAAATCCTGCACCTCTGTCAAACTGTCGACTTCACTTTGGCAAAAGGGTTTATTTTATGAGTGATACAAAATCATGGCCCTGACTATGCACTCACCAATCTTCAATGCAAGAATACATTTGAGATAACAGGTTGCTGATCATTCCTAATTTGCAATAGTTTTGTCTGCGCAAGCCTTGGAAAAGGCACACTTTGCTCTTATTAAGAGAAAAAGGAGTGTGCTCCCTTTGTATGATCCTAGCTGGTCAATACAGGCTAGTGTGCCTTCTCAAATCAATACAAAGAACTGTTTTCCCCTCCTCCCGTAAGCAGCTGATTCTTTGGTGAGGTGCAGCTCCATAACCACCAGCCAGCGGCCTATAAAACCAACAACACCATTCATAAAGCACCTTCAAAAGCCATAAAACATCCTAGGCACTTCACGGGAGCATTATAAAACAAACGATGGCACCGAGCCACTTGAGGAGATATTAGGTCAGATGACCAAAAGCTTGGGCGAAAGGTTTTCAAGATTGTTTTGAAGGGAGAAACCGAGGTGGAGAGGTATAGGGAGGGAATTCCAGAGCTTAGGTTCTAGGCAACGGATGGCATAGCTGCCAGTGGTGGAGCGATTAAAATTGGGGATTCACAAGAGGCCTGAATTGTAGGGTTGTGGGTTTGGAGGAGATTTTTTTTTTCTTTATTCTTTCATGAGATGTGGGCATCTCAGGCAAGACCAGCATTTGTTGCCCATCCCTAATTGCCCTTGAACTGAGGGCAGTTAAGAGTCAACCACATTGCTGTGGCTCTGGAGTCACATGTAGGCCAGACCAGGTAAGGACAGCAGATTTCCTTCCCTAAAGGACATTAGAGAAAGAGATTACAGTGATAAGGAGGGAGCAAGGCCGTGGATGGATTCAAAAACAAAGTTGAGAATTTTAAAATCAAGACGTTGCTTGTAAACCTTAAGAAAAAAATACATGGAAATATTTAGAAGTTACAACAAGGAAATAGACTAATCAGACACTAATCAGTCCGTGTTACCATTTCCCCTCCATGGGAGGAAGCAGTGATGATCATATTTACTAGTCCTGTTCCCATCTGATCCCCTTCCATCCCTTTACTTTCACCTACCTATCCAACAGCAATAAGAGCTTGCATTTATATATCACCTTTAAGACAGCAAAACATCTCAAAATGGTGCACAGGACTGTACGTGGACAAAAAGTAAGGTGTCAGTTAGGGGATTGGGCCCCACATTGTAGGAAGAATTGTGAGGCTTTAGAGAAGGTGCAACATAGATTTACTAGCACGCTGCTTGCTTTAGGAAAAAAACACATATGAAGAAGAAAGACTTGAAAAAAATGGGTATATTTCATCAGCATTAGGCAGATGAAAGGGAAAGATTTTAGATCAACCTAATTTTAAATGTTAACTGATACAGCCTCTGTTCTGATGAAGAGTCGTATTGGACTCAAAACGTTAACTCTGTTTCTCTCTCTGCAGATGCTGCCGGACCTAATGACCTTTTCCAGCACTTTCTGATTTTATTTCTGCCTCAGGCGACCCTGGAAGTGCGGTCCACAACTTCGCTTATATAAAGACATTTCTCCAGCCGTCTGTTCTAGGTCTTTTACATTTAATTCTGTATCTCAAGCCCTCGTTCTTGAAACAACCACTCGAAACAATCAGCTATTTACCCCTCCAGTTGTGGTGTGGTTTCCACTTTGAATAGTAGTTGGATCTCTCTTTGGGTCACTTGTGGCCTGTTCTGGATTGGGAAGGTTTCCCATTATCTTTAAGTGACTTAGGTCTAACTCCAGTAGCTTTCTTCAAAAACTCCCTTATTTACACGATTGTACATTCTAAGGTAAGTACATCTCTCTCTTGTACAGACTATTCCATCAGTCACTTGCACATGACTGCTGATGTCACTATTACATCATGATAAACATCAGTACCTCATTACCATAACTATTAACCCATTATTCCACATCTCCCCCCAAGTATAATCTCAAATGATTTTAATAACAATCTCAAATCATTTTCTTAAATTACTTACATTACATTTTCAAACTTCTGTAAACCTCCGGTACTGTTACAGTTTATATCCAATTCCTACCCTTCCCCACCTGCCTCAAATCACTGTCATAAATGCTTCAATCTCCAACATTGTTCTCAGCACTATGGGAGGATGTTGTGGACATCCTCGGCTTTGCCCTGGGAAGACAAGCACATTTGCGGAGTGGGATAGCAGGTTTCCACGATCACCGGTAATTGGGCTGTGATCTCTAGGATGACTGAGCTGTAAAGGTCGTGAAACATTTTCAATGAAAGGCTGATTCAAGGGCGAAGACCTCGGGACATGGACAATCGCACCCTCTTGAACAGGAAGTGGGCAAACTAACACTCCCCCTGGCACCTTCTGCTCCCTTTTTAGCTCACTGGAGAAAGGCCTGAGAAAATGAAGCCTCTTCAGCTTCGATGAAGAATTTCACAGCTGTATCAGTCACCGCTGCATTGATGATGATAAAAGGTACTCAATATCTGAGATTTGAACAAATCTGGAAGACGAGAAGAAGAATGATGAAAACCTTGTAGACATTGCAGGATATGAAGAAAATATGACTTTCCTACGACACTTAGGGTACTACTTGCACTTTCTTGTAGGTAGTGGTAATGTTGCCACAGTTGCTTCAGTGTGAGGCTGCTCTTCTCTAGGCAATGGGATGACGGTGTTAACATGAAACGGTATGGCAACGCCATCGCCAACAATGGAATGAATCTCCAGAACTAGGTCGAGATGAAATTCCTGTGTTGGACTCTTCAGCTGTATAAGCTCGGTAGTTTTGGCCTCCACTTCTTCACTGAAGGCTGACTTTAGTGTCAGGATGACTTGCTGATGAGATTGAAGTGTGGACTGCATTTTACTTTCACACACACGAGTAGGGTCTACTTTTCCTCTAGTGGTTGGATCCAACTTGCAATCAAGCACTTTGTTCTCCCTGGACAGCTCACTGTGGTCAGCCAGATATGCAATGTATCCATGGGACAAATAGAAAAGTTCAGCCCTTCTGCAACAAACGCAGCCAACTCCTCAAAAAAGACAACAGAGACATCGTATGCTTTGGCAGTGGATTCAAAGAGCTTACCAACCTCTAGGGCCTCATCTTCCAAAGGATCACCCGTTTCTGCACTGGCCTCCTCCTCATGACCTTTATCAGGAAAGAGCCAACCTAGGTCTAGAAGCTCCTCTGGTGGATGGTCACCGTCTTCTTCAGTGCCTTTTATTTCCACGCCTCCTATCCCGTCTGTGAAAATAACTGAGAGATCCACAATCACCTCCTGGCATCCGGTTGGGGGGTGGGTGGGGGTGGGGGAGGGATGGTGGGGGGATGGTGGTGGGGGGGATGGTGTGAGGGGGGGGTTGTGGTGGGGGTGGGGGGTGGTTGGGGGGAGGGGTGGTGTTGGGGGGGGCGCGGTGGGGGTGGGGGGAGGGGTGGTGGTTGGGGGGGGTGGTGGGCGGGTAGGGGGTGTGGGGGGAGGGGTGGTGGTGGGGAGAGGGGTGGTGGCAGGGGGAGGGGTGGTGGTGGGGGGGGCGGTGGGGGTTGGGGGAGGGGTGGTGGTGGGGGAGGGTGGTGGTGGGGGGGAGGGGTGGTGGCGGCGTGGGGGGGTGTGGTGGTGGGAGGGTGGGGGGTGGGGCTGGGGGGGTGGTGGAGGGGTGGTGGGGGGGTGTGGTGTGGTGGTGGGGTGGGTGGTGGTGGGGTGGAGGGGTGGTGGGGTGGTGGGGGGGGAGGGGTGGTGGTGGGGGGTTGGTGTGGTGGGGGGGGAGGGGTGGTGGTGGGGGGGTGGGTGGTGGTGGGGGGGAGGGGCGGTGTGGTTGGGGGGGGTGGTGTGGTGGGGGGATGGTGGTGGTTGGGGGGAGGGGTGGTGTTGGGGGGGCGGTGGGGGTGGGGGGAGTGGTGGGGGGTGGGGTGTGGTGGTGGTGGGGTGGGTGGGGGGTGGTGGTGGGAGTGTGGTGGGGGTGGGGGGGAAGGGTGGTGGTGGGGGTGGGGGGAGTGGGGGGAGTGGCAGTAGATGGTTCTGTGGCTCAGTGAATAAACTTCACCAGCTGCTGCTGAATTGAAATCTGTCTTCACCCAAATTTGGAAATTTCTCTTTGAATGGTGTCTCGCTATCCTGTACTGAGACCTCATCAAGTTTCCATATAAGACACAGTTGTATACGTGCATTTCTGCTCATTAAAGATGTGCTTTGATTGTTAATATATAGAGGGTCTCGGTAATCTCTTGCCCCTTGTGGCTAAGGGTGGTGGTTATCTGACCTTTTACTTGAAGATCTGTAACACCTAGGCCTTGCAATTTAATTCTTGATGGCTGGATGTCTACTGCCGTGAGCCATTCCAAATTGTCAGCCAGTACTGTAACACCGGCTCCAGTATCAAGTTTAAACTCAATTTTAAAAACTTTAACTTCTAAAAAAAACTGACTTCTCCTAGGAAATCTGTATTCTCATTTCAGCTGTATCACCAATGTCCCAGATTGTCTACTTTTCAGAGGCATTCTCTTGCTTTCTTCCTTATATTGCATATTTAGATTTGCAGAATTGTTTGAAGTGTCCTGTTTTTCCACATTGTAAACACTCTGCGCCCCCTGCTGGGAAATCTTGCCTTCTGTGTTGCTTTTTAGTTCCCCAGTATGGGCACTGTAAAATGGCTGCTGAAGGGTTTCCCGCTCTTTCTCCCATTTTGGCGGGCTTTTGAGTTGGATGGCTTTGGGCCTACCCAATTAACAGCCTCATCCGAGGCCTCGGTATTTCCAGAGATTATGACCCAATTTTGCTCCTTAAGTTTAACTTTTCTAGTGTATTGACCCACTGCTTCGAGTGTTAGGCTGTCTTTTGTCTGCAAAACACCTGACAGCTTTTCATTGTAGGCTGGAGCGGTTCAAGAGGGCTGCTCATCATCACCTTCTCAAGGGCAACTAGGGATGGGCAATAAATGCTGGCCCAGCCAGCGATGCCCACATCCCACAAATGAATTAAAAAAAACTCTGACAACAATGCGGTCACGAATAAGTTTGTCTTTCAATGCACTTTACCCGCAACAACTGGCTAGCTTATACATGTCTGTAAGGAACAATTCGATGGATTCCCCTGGCCTATGGGGCCTCTGATTGAATCGTGCTTGCTCGATTACAAAGTTCCTTGTTGGACTGTAGTGTGCATCGAATGCTTTCAGGAGGGTTTCAAAATCCGCAGAGGTCTCTTTTACCCCCCTTGACTGAGGAGGATATTGTCAGCAACAGGCCCTGCTGACTACAGGAAAATACTAAACCGGTGTTTCTGCTCTTTAGCATGCAAACCTGTTGCTACTTGATACCTCAGGGATTGCTTTTTCCAAAGCTCCTAACGCTGGCCTCTCTGTAGACCTTCGAGGTTTGCAAACGGCTGCAGAAGGGACAGTGACTGCTCGACTGGTGTTGACATTGCTACTGACTCTCAGTGCGCCCCTCACCAAGGTAAGTCTTCCGATTCTTCCTTTGAAGAAGTCTTCTTTCGATTTCTTCCTTTGGTTGTTTTATCGATGGCACCAACTCGTTGTTAGTTTGGTGTCGCCACTGTTGCCACCATGGTTTGTGGTTTGGTTTCTACTTTGAATAGTATTTGGATCTCTCTTCAGGTAACTTGTGGCCTGTTCTGGATTGGGAAGGTCTCCCATTATCTTTAAGTGACTTAGGTCTAACTCCAGTAGCTTTCTTCAAAAACTCCCTTATTTACACTATTGTACATTCTAAGTGTCCAGGTAAGTACATCTCTCTCTTGTACAGACTATTCCAACTTCTCTTCTAGGTCTCTTGCAATGACTGCCAATGTCACTATTAAACTATTACTATCCCATTACCACAACTATGAATCCATTATTCTACACCCTCCTTTTATCATTATCATTTGTCTCATTCCGTTTAGGCTGCGTGGCCATTGAAGAACTCTACGCAGTGCAGTGCAGGCTGGTTCATCGCAATTCACTTCCTGCAAGGGATCCTGAAGCTGCTGTTAGGCTCCCCTCGCATGTATGTATGAGGGGACCTATTGCCTGTTGCAGGCAGCTGCCGAGGAGGATGGGCAGAGCCATGTCAGGTTGGATGCCTTTGAGGCTTCCTTGGGTGCGAACCCTTGGTCACCAAAATTGGTCCTAATTTCGGCCTTTTTTATGCCAGTCCATTTCTATTTCGCTGAAACAATCCCTACTGCACATTTTAAGTGAAAGAAAATAAGGAAAGACTTGCGTTTATATAGCTCCTTTCACACCCTCAAGGTGCCCCAAAGCACTTGACAGCCAATGAAGTACTTTCTGAGGTGTAGCCACTGTTGCAATTGAGGAAATGTGGAAGCCAATTTGCGCACAGCAAGCTCCCACAGGCAGAAATGCGATAATGGCGATATAATCTGTTTTTGTGATGTTGATTAATGGATAAACATTGACCAGGACACTGGGGATAACTCCCCATCTCTTCTTCAAAATAGCGTTATGTCTACCTGAGATGGCAGACAAGGTCTCGGTTTAACATTTCACCTGGAAGACAGTACAGAACTCCCTCAGCACTGGACTGAAATGTCTGTCTTGATTTTTGTTCTCAAGTCACTGGAACGGGACTTGAACCCACAGCCTTCTGACTCAGAGGCAAGAGTGCTACCAACTGGACCACAACTGGCCTGCAATTATCCTGATTAGCTCCGTTTTCCTGTTTAAAGCTGGGTACTACATTGGCCAATAAGCTGCCTTGTGGCACAGTGGGTTGTGTCCCTGCCTCTGAGCCAGAAGCTCCAGGTTCCAGTCCCACCTCCGAACCTGTTGGCCACATATCGCACCAGGTTGAGCATCAACCTGCAAATTCTTCCAACACCTGGCGATGGCAGGCAGTAAGAGCGGGAGAAATTCCTGGTCAGCCAAGTGATGGAAAGAACGTTGGAGCCTCTACCATCAGTATCCATAGCTCCAGACTACAACATGCCGCCACATCATCTCGGTCTTGCTGAGTGAACTGTAACACACTTCTACCACCGCCGCATTGGCCAACATGACAGATTGAGCGTTGGACTTATCAGTTATCAAACCGGAGTACAAGCAAGTCACCCTTGACACTGAGGGACTAGCTAAGGCAAAGAGCCCTCTGGCACACATCCATACTCAATAGAGCTCTGAAATATAATTTCTAGCACCGCAGGGATTTCCTCCCTCGTCAGGATTTTGAGATGTTTTCCTGTCACTTTATCTGCCCTTAACTAACTTATTTAATTTTGACTCCTACTGAGTACAATATTGCTCAACTCACTCTCAAGCCATGTAATGATTCATTTCCTCTCCGTTGCTTTTCTGAATTCAATGTTTTATTTGTGAGTTGCATGGGGAAAAACAATTTCTTTCTCAGCTCCAGCTTTACTGCATGATTGAAACATTTTGGCTTTAATTGCCATCAGCAACTGCAGCAGACACAATTAGCACCTCGTCTATTCTGCTTCAGATTCACAAGTATATTTAGGTAACAGCCCTCTGAAGCTTCAATATGTGCGAGCAGCTCTTCCATTAACCCTTACCTTGCTATATGCGGAGGGCTCATCCATTGTAATCTAAAGTAAGCAGCTCATATATTTTCCATACTCACTGAAATCCACCAGCTCCCTCAGGATCCGAATTTTTCCTGCTCGCTCTATAATGTTTTGTGCATTTCGGCTTCTACCCCAGATTCTGCCAACAGTCAGGAGCCAATTTTTTTTTTTGCTGGCATCAAACATGCACTCCCTGGGTTTCAGGGATTGTTTTATTTCTCATCCAGGAATTAAAATGTTTCCCCGAGGCCAAGCACTGATGCATTTGGAATGGATTAAAACCTTTATTAAAACGAAACTAGATATCAGGCATGTATATAAAAGCAAAGAACTGCGGATGCTGGAAATCCAAAACACAAAAACAAAAATAAAAATACCTGGAAAAACTCAGCAGGTCTGGCAGCATTGGCGGAGAGGAGTACAGTTGATGTTTCGAGTCCTCATGGCCCTTCAACAGAACTAAGTAAAAATAGAAAAGGGGTGAAATATAAGCTGGTTTAAGGGTTGGGGGGGTGGGGGGGGTGGTTGGGACAAGAAGAGCTAGGTAGAGGGCCAGTGATAGGTGGACATAACCAAAAGATGTCACAGACAAAAGGACAAAGAGGTGTTGAAGGTGGTGATATTATCTAAAGGAATGTGCTAATTAAGGGTAGAAAGCAGGACGAGCAAGGTACAGATAGCCCTAGTGGGGGTGGGGTGGGGTGAAGGAATCTAAAAAGGCTAAAAGGTAGAGATAAAACAATGGATGGAAATACACTTAAAAATAATGGAAATAGGTGGGAAAAGAAAAATCTATATAAATTATTGGAAAAAACAAAAAAGAGGGGGAAAAAACGGAAAGGGCGTGGGGATGGAGGAGAGAGTTCATGATCTAAAATTGTTGAACTCAATATTCAGTCTGGAAGGCTGTAAAGTATACTTCCATTCTGTCAGACTACCTTCTCTCTAAATGGCAGAACTGACTGCCTGCCCATAATTAACCATCGTCCACAAAGGGCCGGTCGACATCTCTCAGTTTCAGAGAGGGGCACATGGTTACAGCTTAAAGGCACCTCTCCACATCATACACAACTGGCCAGGAATCTCTCCTGCTCTTACCGCCTGCCCTGGGCGTGTTGGAAGGATTATGAGCTTGGTGCCAAGTACCTGGTCTTTGTCAACAAACACCCTTTTCCTCAGTTGGCTCAAGCTCACGTCACCAAGCTCGAGGCCTACAGGGCTACAGTGCTACCTGCCCTCCTGTATGCGTCAGAGGCATGGGCAATGTGCAGCTGACACCTTAAACCCCTGGAGAAATATCACCAGTGATGCCTCCTCAAAATGCTGCAAAATTCAATGGCAGGATAGGCGCTCCAAGATCAGTGTCCTCTCTCAGGCCAACATCCCCAGTATCGAGGCACTGGTTAATGGTTAATCAGCTACATTGGGCGGGCCACATTGTCTGCATGCCTGACTGAAGACTCACAAAACAAGCACTCTACTCCGAGCTTCGTCACGGCAAGCGGTTACCAGGAGGGCAGAGGAAACATTTCAGGGATGTCCTCAAAGCCTCCCTGGAATAATGCAATGTCCTCACCGATATGTGGGAATCTCTTGCTTGAGACAGCCCAAACTGGAGAAGAAGGATCCCGCGAAGGTGCCAACCATTTCGAGCATCTTCGGCAAATCCAGTCGGAGACCAAACACAAACAGAACAAGGAGCATACCAAAATCCAAGCATCCCACCCACCCAATCAGACACAACCTGGCCCATCTGCAGCAGATTGAGCAGATCCAACATTGGACTTTTTAGTCATTTCAGGGCCCACAACCCTGGAGTGGAAGGAAGTCATCCTCAGTCTTGAGGGACTGCCTAAGAAGAAGGAGAAAGGATTAACAGGCTGATTGTCAACTTGTTTGGACATATGATGAGTATTCCTTCTCTGGCCAAGTCCTGGAGCAGGACTTGAACCTAGAGTTTCTGGCTGGGAGGTAGGGGCTCTACCCATTGAGTCACAGGACCTCCAGATGCAACTGGAACCTCTCTCAAAATGAGGCAGTGTAAATTACTGCAAAAATGGCCGCTTTACAAAATTGTTCATCTTTGGTGTTTCTCTGCCTTAAAACGTTAGTGATTCTCTTATTATTGTTCATCCCTGTTTACCAGAATGTTTAAATGTCATGCAGAGATTCTCGACTGGGAGTTCCTGGCTAATCTTTCACATTTTGAGCAGTTGATTATTGATGCTGAAGCACAATGAATGTGGGGATTCTATCAGCAGTTTCACCGTGCCCTTTCTGGAAACCATTGTGACCTGAAATCATGTAGTTGACACTGGACAGTAAAGATGCAGGCTTTTACAGCAAAGGTGTTGGTGCCGATAGTGGGGCTGATGGAAAGTTCAATCAACTTGCTCAGGAAATGTAATTAATTCCTCTTGATTTACAATAACAATTAAAACACCAACATTTGATTTAACACTGTAACTCAAAGATAACAAAGACGTAACAATTTAACTGGAGTGTGTTGGAAACATACCATCTAATTTAGGTATTGAAATGAGGTGTATGTGTGTGCGTATGTGTGGAGCTGTATCCTGACATTATGCAGCCATCCGAAGCCCAGTCTGAGATAGGAAAGTTTAATTGATTAGATAACGTTTGTTATAACATTCTTTCCCCACGATCTTCAGAAGTAGAAGACTCCAAAAATTTCAACATTTCAAATCAGTGGATGATCCATCTCGGCCTCCTCCTGATGCCAGTCTTCAGCCAATTCAATTTACTCTATGTGACATCTAGGAACGGCTGAAGGCACAGAATACAGCAAAGGCTATGGGCCCGGACATGATCCCGGATTGTAATGTCGAAGATGTGTGCTCCAGGACTGGCTGGGTCCCTAGCCAAGATGTTCCAGTACAGCTACAACACTGGCATCTACCCAGCAATGTGTAAAATTGCCCAGGTATGTCCTGTACACAATAAACAGGACAAATCCAATCCAACCAATTACTGCACATCAGTCTACTCAACAAAGTGATGGAAGATGTCGTCAACAGTGCCATCAAGCTGCACTTATTCAGCAATAACCTGCTCACTGATGCTCAGTTTGGGTTCTGCCAGGACCACTCAGCTCCTGACCTCACTACAGTCTTGGTCAAAACATGGACAGAAGAGCTGAACTCCAGAGGTGAGGTGAGAGTGAGTGCCCTTGAAATCAAGGCAGCATTTGACCGAGTGTGGCATCAAGGAGCCCTAGCAAAACTGGAGTCAATGGGAATCGGGGGAAAACTCTCTGTTGGTTGGACCTAGCACAAAGGAAAATGGTTGTGGTTGTTTCCTCTTGTAAATTACATTTTAAAAATGCTGCAAGAATTATTTTTCATTCTGCTAGATGATGCAGAAAAAAACTTCTGGGTGTTGTAAGGCTGTGGTCTCAGTGTGAAGAGAAGTATTATTTGTCCCCTTGATGCTGTGAGTTTGCATTTATCTTTGAGATTTTTTTTAACACTGCACTTGATTATTTGTTTAACCTGTTGGCCATGATGATGCGATCTGTGAGAGCTGGCAGATAAACTCTGCAATATGGATCAGCTTTGGGGGAATATGTTTGGATAGAAAAAAATATCTGGGACAGACTCGATAGGCCAAATGGCCACCTTCTGTGCTCAAACCATTCTATGAAGACCGATCATCTCAGTCCCAGGACAACTCTGCAGGAGTTCCTCAGGGTAGTGTCCTATTCCCAACCATCTTCAGCTGCTTCATCAATGACCTTTCCTCCAACATAAGCTCAGGAAAGGAAGTGTTCACTGATGATTGCACATCATTCAATTCCATTCACAACTTCTCAGATACTGAAGCAGTCTGTGCCTGCATGCAGTAAGACCTGACAACATTCAGGCTTAGGTTGATAAGTGACAAGTAACATTTGTGTAACACAAGTGCTTGACCATCCCCAACAAGAAAGAATCTAACCATCTTCCCTTGATATTCATTAGCATAATTATCACTGAATCGCCCAATATCAACATCCTGGGAGTTACCATTGATCAGAAATTAAACTGGACCAGCCATTTAAATATTGTGGCTAAAAGAGCAGGTCAGCGGCTGGGAATCCTGTGGCAAGTAACTCACCTCCTGATTCCCCAAAGCCTGTCCACCATCTACAAGGCACAAGTCAGGAATGTGATGGAATACTCTCCACTTGCCTAGATGAGTGCAGCTCCCACAACACTCAAGAAGCTCAACACCATCCAAGACAAAGCAGCCCACTTGATTGGCACCACATCCACAATCTTAAACGTTCACTCTGTCCGCAGTGACAGCAGTGTGCACCATCCACAAGATGCACTAAAGCAACTCACCAAGGATCCTTCAACAACACCTTCCAAACCCGTGACCTCTACCACCTAGAAGGACAAGGGCAGCAGACACATGGGAATACCACCACTTGCAAGTTCCCTTCCAAGTCACAAACCATCCTGACTTGGAACTATATAGCTACTCCTTCACTGTTGCTGGTTCTAAATCTTGGAAACCCCTCCCTAACAGCACTGCGGGTTTACCTGCATCACAAGGGCGGCAGTGGGTGAAGAAGATGACTCATGGCCACCTTCTCAGTGGTAATCAAGGATGGGCAACAAATGATGCTCACATCTCATGAATGAATAAAAGAAAGATAACAGCTGCTTATTTTATGTTACTGTCCAGTGCATAACTTCCATCTAAAACAATTCCACTGATGTTTTTCTTAACCATTTTCTTAACATGTTTGGATTTAATATTGAGGGTTTCTTTTATACAATAAAAGGGAAGAGATACATATTGTGTGTAACACCTAGTGCAAAGGTCACACTTCATAACACACTCAAACCTTTTCACTGATGGATTCATTTTAATTGTGCCCTTTTTTTATAAAGGTTTCATGCTCAGTGTGCTCCATGCATGTACCCTTGACTGTATTTTCTGTAAGTGCCAATAATATCATGTGATTAAAGCGTTATTACTTCACTACCAGAAACAGATTTACTCTACAATGATAAGGTAGAAACTATGTCCCCACGAGCTACCACCAGTCGAAGAAAACCCAAAACAGCTTCACGTCCTCTCAACAGCAACAAGCATCTGCTGTAACCATAGCAACTTGTGCCATAACAATTGCCTTTGAGACTCTGTGGCATCCATACCACACAGAAAAAAAACTCTACACTGGATTCAGCGTGCTTATCTATAACACACCGTGGAACTTTTCTCTTAGCATTAATAAATGTAGATCATTTTAAAATGAGGCCCAGCCTGTTTTCTCCGGCAATTCAGCTCGTTAAATATCCCGTGGTCTTTTCTTCTCTTGTAGAACGTCAGAGAATTCTCCGCAAATGTAGGTCCATCAACCAATAGCACAAAAACAAATTAACTAGTCATTCATCTCTTCCCTCTTTGTGGGACACTGGGGACTGATTTTCACTTTGGCTGGTTGGTCAGAGGGATTTAAGGGTCCTTCTGTCTTTGGCCTACAGAATAAAATTCAAACTTTTTCCTTTCCTTGGGCCTGTGGAATTGATTGGAGAGTACACACCCATACTCCATCCTGATCTGTCCTAAAATTGGGATTGAGATTGTGTGCATGCCATAGGACTCCTGTATGCAAACTAAAAGCAGACTACTGATTGTCGAAGGGCTTTTCAACTCCACAGTGGTAGCGCCCCTTCCAAAATGAAGGTGTGATCAGGTACAAGCACTTCATTCGATTGTCTTATCACTCTGGAATAATTGGGACATGTCAAAATTCATTGATTCAGGGCCTCATTGGGAGAAAAATAGCTGTCTGTTTTATTTACATAACAGTCACCTGTACTGCAAAGTATATTTATGGTGAAGTGCCCTGGTAATTTTTGCTGAAACCAAGTCATTTTCCACAGTATGGGGAGGTGGTGGCATAGTGGTATTGTCACTGGACTAGTATTCCAGAGACCCCAGGTAATGCTTCGGGGACCTGGGTTCAAATCCCACCATGGCAGATGGTGAAATTTGAATTCAATAAAAATCTAGAATTAAAAAAGTCTGATGAAGACCATGAAACAATTGCCAATTGTCATAAAAACCCATCTGGTTCACTAATGTCCTTTCAGGAAGGAAATCTGCTGTCCTTACCTGTTCTGGCCTACATGTGAGTCCAGACCCACAGTAATATGGTTGACCCTTAAACACCCTCTGAACAAGGGCAATTAGGAATGGGCAATAAATGCTGACCTAGCTAGCAACATCCATATCCCAAGAATAAAAAGAGTTATCTCAAACAATTATTCCACATCTTCCTCTCACACATCTGCATTCTCTCTTCTGCAATCATTTGTAAAATGTTCAACTTCCTTCCCCAAACCAATCCATTAAGAAGGCTGCTCTCTTCCATCCTGCCTTTGCTCATTAAGTCTCCATCCCTGCAACTCTATGCTTGATCCATGTCCTTCATAGAATCATACTTTGCAAGAGGCCATTCAGCTCATGGTACTAGTTCTTTGAAAGAGCACCTATGTTTAGTCCCACATCCCTGCTCTTTGTCCATAACCCTGTAAGTTCCTCATTCTCAAGGTCTTGTGCAACCCCTTTTTATAATTATTTATGGACTCAGCTTCCAACTTCTCTTCAGGTCGAGCGTTCCAGATTCCCACAACTCTCTAAGCGAAAAGAATTCTCCTCATCACCCCTCTGGATCTTTTTCCAATTATTTTAAATCTATGACCTCTGGTTAATGGCCCACTCACTAGAGAGAACTATCTACACCATCAAAATAGGTCTGGCTTGCTCAGTTGGCTAGACGGCTGGTGTGTGGATTAACTTAATGGCAGCAGCGCAGGGTTCAGTCCCCTTTCTGGCTGAGGTAAACTCAGCGACTACCTCCTGGCCCAGCCCATGGTTAAAAAAAAGCAATGGCACTTTGCTGTGGCTTGGTGAATAATTGCCAAGGACCTGCTTTCAGGCAGAGAATTGAAGAAGATTCTGTCAAAGCCTCTCATCATGTTGAAAACATGAGGTCATCTCTTAACGTTCTCGGTTTCACACACAACAGTCTGGGCATTTTCAACCAGCATGCAGTGGGCAATGTCCCTACCTCTGAGCCAGAAGCTCCGGGTTCAAGTCCCACTCCAGGCCTTGACAGCTGAGGAAGGTGTGTTCATAACCCGGCCAAAAAGGCTGAGTATCAACTTGTAAATCCTTCCCTACACACGCCAGTGGCAGGCGGTAAGAGCGAGAGAGTTTCCCGGTTAGCCATGTGATGGAAAGAAATTGGAGCCTGTCCCATCACTATCCATACCTCCAGGCTATAACATGCATGTAAAAGTGTATGTTGCCACAGCAACTTGGAGGTTCCTGGTACTCTCATTTGGAGGTTTCTAGTACACACACATACACACACTCTCTCTCTCTCAAGGTACCATGGCCTAAGAGGGCGTGGGTGACCATAAGCTTTGATACGTTGGTCCATGGTTATGCTTGGCAAGATACTGCAGCGGTTTGCCATTGTCTTCGACAGGTTCTGGCTGACCAGACTCTACCACGCTTACCTCCTGGCCATAGGCGTAATGGAAGGCTCTGCTGGTTGATTCTTAACCTGTTTGGCCATGCTATGAACACACATTCCATGGCCATGAAGCCCTGGATTAGGACTCAAACCTGGAGCTTCGAACTGAGGGGAAGGGACGCTACCCACTGCACCACAAGATCTCCGATTCATGGTACCCTACAGGATTTAAGATCCAATTTGTAGTTTGTTCAACTTCAAGCTACCGGCATGTTATCTCAACCATTGGCATATATTGGAAATTTGGGTGCGTGATGGTTTAAATTATGATCGTGCGCAGAATTTTCCCAGGTTTCTAACATTTCAAACTGAGGCAGGTGAGGCTCCCAAAATGACCTATTCTGGATTAATGTTTGGGTGTTACATTATTGATGAAGACAATAAAGGTCTGCTATTGACCTGCCACCATGTGTAACCATTTTTAATATACATTTAGAATTTATAACCTAACCTTTCTGTAACTCTGCAGATTGCCTTGCACCGTACATACAATATTACAGGCTTTGCTGCATTTACTGACTCAGCCCTTACCATATTTACTAACCTAGCTGCAGCTTTTACGTTATTTTTGTTATATTTTCTGAGTCCTTCCACATGGTGAGGACTTGGAAAATCTTAGGCCTGAATTTTCCCCTCGTCAGGTGCAGGCGATTGGCGGGCCTGGGAGCGGCCAGGAAACGGGGCCCCCAACAATCAGCCCCTGGCCGTGATTTAACGCTGGCTGGCCGATTAATGGCCAGCCAGCACGAAACGCACGTTGAAAAGCTCAGCGCTGCCGGGGCGGGGGGGGCGGTGGGAAGAGGAAGGGCGATGATGTCACGGCGGGCGCAGAGGGAGCTGCAGGCCTGCAGAAATAATCAAGCACCAAAAAGCTGTTAAAAAAAACACGTCCATGCATCACAATCAAACACCCGAAAGCATACCTCATAAAAATGCTGTCCCCAGATATCTCTTCTTATTTCATTTCCTAACGGAGATCTCGTCCCGCCCTTGGATGAGGTTTCGTGAAAAATGTGAAGGCCGCCCGGCCGATTCGCCCGTCTGCCAACCGGAAGGTTGGACGGGGCCACGAACACGGCAGACAATTGCGCCGTTAACGGGCTTAGTTGCCCTCTTAATTGTCCGCGGGCGCACTTCCGACTTTTGCGCACGCCCGCCCGAGCGAAATGTCGCGATGACGTCGGGGTGCTCGCCCGACACCATCTCGCCCGATTTTACGCCCAATTGGGTCGGGGGGCGCATCCACCCACGGAACGTAAAATTCTGCCCAGATTTTTGCAGTCAGTAGTGAAGCAAGGGCACTAGTAGCTGATTTTTGAAGAAAGCTGTCTACAAAGATCTGTCGATCACTGTGGCATGGGTGTGGGTGTCCCCTTTCCCACTGGCTGTTTAAACCTGGCACCAAGTTAAGGGGATCTCCAGGTGTGCAGCAGCATTGATGCCAGCAAGCAGGTCAGCAGCCAATCAGATTGAAGTATTCTCACAGACAGAAAATCAGGAAATTAGAAGCACGTAACATCCTTCATTTCCGCCACTTGTACCCGCAATCTTATCCTTTCAGTCATTACCCACAGTTCATGACCATAGGTAAGGATGGGGTCGTGTATCAACCAGTAAACCGAGAGCTTCACATTAAAACTCAGCTCCCATTTCACTGCCATGGACTGGTAGAGCACCCGCAGAACTGCAGCCGCCCCACTGATCCGCTGGCCAATCTCACTCACAAACAGGATCTTGAGGTACTTGAACTCCTCCACTAAGGGAAGCTGTTCACCCCTCACCTGGAGAGAGCAACCTGCTCTTTTCTGAGAGAACCCAGGATTTCTGGGCATACTCTCCAGGACAGGGTGAGGAGTTCGGCAATCTGGGAGAGCCTCGGAGTAGAGTCCGCTGCTCCTCCGGATCGAGGGGGGGCCAGTCGATGTGGTTCGGGCATCTGACAAGGAACACCCCTGGTAGGGTCCCGCTGGAGCTATACCGGGCACGGTCCACTGGGTGGAGACCTCGAGGCTGACCCAGGACACGCTGGAGGGATTACATCTCTCGGCTGGCCTGGGAACACCTGGGAATCCCTCAGGAGGAGCTGGAATCTGTGGCTGAGGAAAGGGAAGTCTGGTCGGTCCTGCTCCACTTACTGCTACCGTGACCCTCACCAGGAGAAGTGGTGTGAAAATGGATGGATGAATGGATAATGTCTTCATTATTAATTTAAATTTTCAGATAGCAAGATCAATTATCATGATCAGATTATGATAAAAACTAAAGCAAAGATAAACAAACTTTTGAAAAAAGTATTTGGATGTGCACTTGCAATACCATGGCATACAAGGCTCTGGGCCTAGTGCTGGCAAATGGGATTAGAATAGTTAGGTACTTGTTTGACCGGTGCAGACTCGATGAGCTGAAGGGCCTTTTTCTGTGCTGTAGACCTCTATAACTCTATATTTTTTAATATGTGGAATTTTTTTAAGCATTATGGTGAAATTTGACAGCCCAAAAATATAAATTTAGCTTTTCAGGGTGAGGGTTAGCAGTAATTAGGAAGTTAATAGGCCGTTAAAAACTAACATTCAGTCAATTTTTTTTACTCTTTCATGGGGATGTGTGCATCACTGGCTTGACCAGCATTTAATGCCCATTACTAATTGCCCTTGAAAAGGTGATGATGAACCTCCTTCTTGAACCAGTGCAGTGTGGGTGCACCCGCAGTGATGTTAGGGAGGGAGTTCCAGGGTTTTGACTCAGCGACAGTGAAGGAAGGTGATATCATTCCAAGTCAGGATGGTGTGTGGCTTGGAGGGGAACTTGCAGGTGGTGGTGTTCACAAGCAACTGCTACCCTCATCCTTGGAGATGGTAGAGGTCGTGAGTTTGGAAAGTGCTGCCAAAGGAACCTTGGTGAGCTCCTACAGTGCACCTTGCAGGTCGTACACACTGCTGCCATTTTTGTCGGTGGTGTACGAAGTGAGTGTTTAAGGTGGTGGATGGGGTGCCAATCAAGTGGGCTGCTTTATCCTGGATGGTGTCGAGCTTCTTGAGTGTTGTTGGAGCTGCACACACCCAGGCAAATGGAGAGTATTCCATCACACTCCTGACTTGAGCCTTGTAGATGGTGGACAGGCTTTGGGGAGTCAGGAGGTGAGTTACTTGCTGCAGAATTCCTAGCCTCTGATCTGCTCTTGTAAACACAGTATTTATATGGCTAGCCCAGTTTAGTTTCTGATCAATGGTAACCCCCAGGATATAAATTCTTCAAGGGTTATTAAAGCAAGACCAACAGCGTAAGAATGGAAGTTTTCATCAATTCAATTGATTTCCACTGATTGTCATGAGACGGGGGGACTTCAACAGCACATCCTCTGGAGAAACATAGAATCTCTGACAGTAACTTCTGGATCTCCACGTTATTCTGCACATGTGTGGACTCCCAAGTCAATGATCTTTGAAACATTAACACTGCTTCTCACTCCACAGACGCTGCCAAATCTGCCGAATATTTCCAGCATTTTCTGTTTTTAGTTCATATTTCCAGCATCTACACAGTATTTGGCTGCAGCAGAATGCAAAAACAGGCTATCACTGTTAGTATCTTACTGAATATTTTAATCATGTGAAGGCCCTATCAAATACAAAGGAATTCCATCAGTTAAAGCAGATTTCCACTCACTGCCATCCATCCATCACACAGTTGGGTTGCTTTTTGCAATAGACCGTTAAGATTAACTAGGAATGTGCAGTCTACGCACTCATGCTGTTGACCAGCTCCATCCCGTTGGACAGCCAGAGAACAGGAGCAGACACTAATCACAATCATACTTCTTACTTGAGAGTGGGTTCCTAAGCACCAGTAGCCCCGTATCTACCATCCCTTTTCTATACAATTCTGAGCAATGAGTTTCCGGAGACTATGTGACTGCCGCAGGGACCAAAGCTAAGCCTGACCCCCCCCCAGCCTCCTTTCAATATCCACTTTCCATCAAGGATAGGAATTCTGGCTTCACCCCACCATCCCACATTCCCTACCTACCCCCACTCCTTGCATAAACCAGGGATGCAGAGGCCAACTCATAGAATGATACAGCACAGAGAGAGAGAGAAGCCATTTGGCCCTTTGTAACGGTGCCAACACTTTGACAGAGCTGACCACCCAGTCCCACTTCCCCTGCCCTTCTCCCATAGCCCTGCATCTCTCTCTCTCTCCAAGTATTTATCGAATTCCTTTCTGAAGGTTACTGCTGAATCTGCTTCCACTGCCAATGCAAGCAGCGGATTCCAGATTATAACCACTTGCTCGGTAAAAGAGAAAACTCCTCATCTCGCCTCTGGTTCTTTTGACAGTCTGTTGCCCTAAACACTTTTACCTTTGCAGCTACCCTGCTGATATCTGGTAACTTATTACTATATAAAACCCAGGGCTGAATTTTGGACAGTTTATGCCCTCATTCTTTTGTTAGGCTTCAGCATCGGATTTACCCACTGAACCCTAGCGGCAAGATCCCGGGACCAAAGAAAGAAACATTTAAAAACTGGGGAGATTCATCAACACCCCCACCACACCCCTCAAAATTTCACTAAGGAGAAAAAAAAATGTTTTTGTGTCAGCATTATCTTAGTGATCAAATAACAGAAAATGAGAAAGAGGGCAATAATCCACACAGTGCTGTGTTTTGAAATACTTTATCAAAAAATGCTGAATATCATACATTTAAATGTAATTTATACAAACTCCAAACGCTCCGCCCAAATTTGCTTGATTTACAAATTGCAATAGAACACTTTCCGAGGTGGAATTGGAAGGGTGATGACTAACAAATCCATTTGTTCAAATTAAAAGACATAAATGAATATTTGGAAAAAAAAAACTTGATTTTCCCTCCAACCCCACCCAACACAAACTAATTGAGAACTATCGGAATAAAACACACAGTTTGCAAAACGCTGAAACTCAGCCATTGTGACAACGGTATCTTAACCTGGTCTTGGTGGAATGAAACCCCTTTGGGAATGATCTGATCAAGAGAGTAATCATTGCTATTGTGGCAATCACCTTGTGGTGGAAATGCTGGCGGGCGAAATGGAAAATCACCAAGAATAACAGACAAGCATCCTATGTGTTTGTGGAGTGCAAGGAAAAGACAATGGGGGAAGAATCGTCACCATCATGCTGTGACCCACAGCAAAGAGAAAGGAAGGGATAGAATCCGTCATTACTTAAATAATTAGTTGTTACCTGTATTCTCCGGAAAAATAAACGTGTTCTGGTTGCAGGAAAGTCTCCCCAATCCCCCCAGACCCCAGTCACAGTGAAGTCAAGCTTGCAAATCTAACTGTGACTCCAAGAAACACAAGGCAAAGACCGCTACCTGGGCAGGACCAAAGACTGTGTACAGGGAATCTTCCATCAGCTGTCTGAACTCCTTTACTTTGACCAAAACAGTTTGTGTTACCAAGTTGTCCTTTTGAGTCCAGCATCACAGGCTGTGTGGGTTGAGAACATGACCTAGATCTCTGGAGCTGGGGGGAAGGCTTTGCAGGTTCTGTTTTAGATACCCCGCTTCAGCCCCAGGTGGGACCCTCACCAACCCCCCCCACCCTCCCAGCTTCCAATACCTTCAGCCTCTCCTCTGCTCCATGCCATTGGGTAGGAAGCCCGCAATGATGGGCACCGGCCAGATGAGAGCGGCCACACTCCAGATGATGATCACAATGGTCATGAAACAGGCCACCAGGGTGGACTCGATGGGCTTGCGGTTGAGCCTCCAGCCCTTGTCCCACCTCAGCTCCTCCAGGCTGAAGTCCAGGCAGCAGAAGCTCACTTGCCGCCCGTGGTGGGGGGTCGTCCTCCTCTTCCTCCTCCTCTGGCCGGACCTCCTGCGCTGAGGAGCCCCGCAGCCCACGCAGAGCTTGAACTCCTGATGGCCCCCGCCAACCCCGACATGGTCAATGATCACAGGGGGGAAGACCCTGGTGAAAGCCGCCGAGAAGAAGGACCTGGCGTTGCTGTTGGTGGTGAAGAGCAGGACATCGCAGTTAAAGCCCAGGGACCGTTCCCAGCGGGCTAGCAGCGAGGTGGTCACCAGCCTCAGCACTGTGATGTTGCACCGGTTGGAAGGGGCCACCAGTTCCCCAGCTTCGGTCTCGGCTCCGGCTGGGGGCGAACCAGGCTCCAAATCCAGGGAAGCTGCGAGGGAGAAGTTGAGCGAAGTGTTGTTGGGCTGAAAGTAGAAGTCCTCTCCACTCCAGGTGTAAAGAGAAGGGAGCCTGGTACTGGCGAGCAGAACCACAGTCAGAAGTTGGCTGGTTAGCATGGCACCCTCCCTGGGCACTGCATGGTAACAGGGATGAGCAGAGAATACACTGGCAAGCAGGAGGTTCCCCCACCCCCCCTCCCCTCCTTTCTGTCTCTCTCTCTCTCTCTCTCTGTGCAATGCTGCATACGAACTCCAGCGGCTGCAATAACTACACCAGCCTTCTCTTATTTATTTAACCCTGCCATGCTCTCAGAGACTCTCTTAAAGCTGCAGCACAGTGGGAGGGTTTTTAATATACATATATATATATATAAATCAGCATTTTTTGTTTAGTTCTCCAAATTGTCATGCAGCAACATCGTTTCCTCCACAAACATCCGTCTTGCGTTTGCAAAAATAAATGCATTTCTCTGGGTTGGTGAATGTAGGCTTGACCTGACCTGGTTCATGAGACCGACAGCAAGTGAGGAATTAACAACCAAGTCAGTTTTAGGATTTCCGTCTGTGCAGATAAATAAATACACCTTTTTTTTAAAAAAAAAGTGCATCTCTCCTGCTGCCTGACCCTACTAATTTGAATTATTCCCATTTCCAGAATGACACACGAACATTTTTCTTTACATTGCCACGGCAAACTCCAGGTTTTTTGTCGTATTCCAAGAGGCAAAGAGAATTTTTTGGGGAAGGAGATGGTTAAAAAAAAAATCCTCTTAATGCTGATGACTTATTTGTCACTCACTTCCTTCAGTGAGTCTCTGGGTCAAAATGCTGGAACTCCCACCCTAACAGCACTGTGGGTGTACCTACACCACATGGACCGCAGCGGTTCAAGAAGGCAGCTCACCACCACCTTCTCAAGGGCAATTAGGGATGGGCAATAAATGCTGACCTAACTGGCGACGCCCACGTCCTGTGAATGAACGAAAAAAAAACACTTCATGCACTCAACTCAGTTTATGCTTGCATTGTTTACAAGAGTAATTTTAAACATTAAATGTCCCACAATTACTATTAGTTTGAATGAATAAGTTTGATACCATTTAAAGATGCTGTAAGAAAGATTTGCGTTTATATGGTGCTTTTCACACCTGCCAGGTGTCTCAAAGCACTTTACAGCCAATGAAGTACTTTTTGAAATGCAGGAATGTGGGTAGCATAGGGACCATCTTACACACAGCAAGCTCCCACGAACAGCAATGTGATAATGGCTAGATAATCTATTTTTGTAATGTTAAATGGGGGTAAATATTGGCCAGGATACCAGGGATAACTCTCTTCTTCAAATTAGTGCCACAAGAACTTCAGTTTAACATCTTATATGAGAGAAGGCACCTCTGACAGTGCAGCAGTCCCACAGTACTGCACTGGAGTGTCAGCCTAGATTTTTGCACTAAAGCCATGGATTGGGTGAAATAGGTGTAACATTCCAATATTCTATCTTTGGTGGTGTGTCACAGTTCACTAAGGGAGTCTGAGTTGCTAAGGCAACATGCACATTTTACATGCATGTTGTAGTCTGGAGCTATGGTGGAGGCTCCATCACATGGCTGACCAGGAATTTCTCCCATTCTTACCACCTGCCATTGGCTTGTGTTGGAAGGATTTACAGGTTGATACTTTTCGGCTGTGTTATGAACACACTTCTCCTTGGCCATCAAGTCCTGGAATGGGATGTGAACCCAGAGTGTCTGGGTCAGAAGAAGGGATGTTGCCCATTGCACCACAAGACTTCCCTTATTCCACCTGTATCCAGTAATAAACCTATTACTAGCTGATGTTCACCCTGTAACTTTGCCCAGAATCTGCACAAGGTGTGTTCATGATCCTAAGTCACTGCCATTTTTAACAGGCCCAATCGCTCTCCTTCTCTATGGGACTCTACTTTTGACCAGAGTGAAGGTGCCTCAGTCAGTGCCAACATATCCTTGGAACTCGCGTGTCAAAAGTCTCTGGTAGGGGTCAACCTGATCTAAACAAAAAGCTTGTACAAGGCCTGGGTGCTTGGGACACCTCTCACAGGGCAAATCATCCTAAACTCAGCTTGGCAGCAACCTGTCTTAATCACTCCCTGAGCTCGGACTGAGTAATGGAAATTGATGTTAATGTTGTGTCAATTGTATTGTTAGGGTTAAGGATAAACAGGTGGAGGGTTAAGTATCTTGAGCACAAAGAAAGAAGGACTGCCGGGATTGCTGGTAGGTAGGAGGCAGAGATATGAAATGGTACATTCTGTGAATAAACCAACCACCAAAAAAAAGGACTTCTGTCTCAATTCATTCACCAACTGGCTTGGCTTCCTAATAACAGCTGATGTCACCGGGCTGGATGTTTCTCTGCAACGGCAGCCAGTTAAGGTGGGAAATTTAAAGCTCAAAGTTCTGCCAGGCTGCTAGCAGCAATGTCGAGGGAATTCATTCCCCATTCTCGGCGACATTCAAACAATACAGAAGGGTTGGCAGCCTTACCCTGGTGCATCATTCGGTCCTGTACTCAGTTGTGTCTCTTCATTGAGACAGAGCCTCATTAACCCGGAATGCATAAAACTGAAACTGAAACTCCCAGGGTCATGGAAAGGACTGTGCATAGGAAGTTTATGGAGAAACTTGTTTAAAAATCATGTTTTCCCCAAAAAGACAGCCATTGCATTTTCAATGTTACAAATATTAACTATTCAGAGGGCTGGAAACCAAAAAGTTCCAAATTGAAATGAATTGAATAAATTGATTGGCTTTACAATGCAAATAGGTTACTTATCGGTGTTAACTGTGACTCGGTTGGTAGCATTCTTGCCTCTGAATCAGAAGATTGAGGGTTTGAGTCCCCCTCTCAGGACTTGAGTGCGATAATCTAGTTTGACACTCTACTGCATTACAGAGGGAAAGCTGCAAGTGCAGTCTTTTGGGTAAGATGTTAAACGGGGGCCCTGTCTGCCCTCTCAGGTGGGTGTGAAAGATCCCATGGCACTATTTTAAAGAAGAGCAGGGGAGTTATCACCGGTGTCCTGATCAATATTGACTCCTCAATCAACTTCGCTAAAACAGATTATCTGGTCACTATCACATTGCTGTTTGTGGGAGTTTGCTGTGAACTCATTGGCTGCCATGTTCCCTATACTACAACAGTGACTACACTTCAAAAAGTGCTTCACTGGTTTCTTTGGGATGTCCAGTGGTTGTGAAAGGTGCTATATAAATGCAAGTTTTTCTTTTCTTTCTTTTTTATTGGTAGCTACACAGTAAATGCAAAAATTGATGGGTGAGTTTTGCCAGCGACAACAGCTGATTTTATGGCAGTTGCTACCAGCTAGAAGTAGCATTTGAGCATGTGTGACGTGATGTACATTTTCCAAATCACATGCGTCAGTGGGTTCATTCAATGCGGCAAAGCTTTTTGAGAGCTCCTCCCTGTCTCATCATCATGGTCAGTCTCTCAAAAGGGGGATGATGTCTGCCAGACTTCATGATTTGTGTGTCCTCAGGTGACTCAGTAACCACAGGTCTTTGAGCAGAGACGACAAGAGTTGCCCTGAATAAGGAAGGATTGTCAAGCCAGGGTCCTTCCGCTTTTGTCTTTATGTGGTCAGTTTCCGATTGTGTTGCAGTTTGTTGGATGAAGCACAGCCACATGGTACAGTTTGGAGCAAGTGCCTCCCGCGCACCAATATCAAATTGTCCCCTTTTCAGTGAGGCCTTCAGAATGTCCTTAAAATGTTTTCATTCTCCTCCTTGAGATTGAGCGCCATCCTTAAGTTGCGAAAAGAGGATCTGCTTCAGAATCCGATTATGTGGCATGCAGATGCCGTGTCCGGACCAGCAGAGCTGATTTAGCATGATCATGATTGCAAAGCTGGAGGAATCAGCTTCAGTCAGGCTGTTGAAAGTAGTTTCCCTGTCTCCCTCCCTTTCCTGCTCCTCTCTTTCAGCTAACTGGACAAACAACGGATTTGATTTTGCTGTAGCATGGTGTCTAATGACATCTGTCCGTAGCCCCTCTACACATCTGCTCAAAACACTTTTGACCACAAGGTAGCTGAAAGCACGAGCTGATAACGGTACAGTGGGTGAAACCAGGTAACTGGTAAGGGTACAGCGAGGGAAACCAGGCTTCTGGGACTGGAGTGAAAACAGGGCAATGACAATAATTTTTATCTTTCCAATGATTGGCTGGAGGAAATTGCAGCTTATCCGACACTGGATGTTGGATGAACAGTCTGACAATACAGAGCCTGTGGAGAAGGGCCTGTGCACTGGCGGGTGTAGATATGGAAACTGACCCCAGTATGAGGATGATCTTACCAAGGGACAGCACGGAGATGAGGTCGAAAGGGTGCCAATGTTTCATCCTTGGCGAATTCCCATGGTGACAGTGCTGGGGTGAGAAGTGGAGTAGAATCATGGTGTTGTCTGCTCAGGTGGCTGTAAATACCTCCTGGCACTAAGTGAAGACGAGAAGGGGGTTGCCCCAATGTTCCTCCCACAGTCATCAACAACAGAGAAGCACGTTGTACAGTCATTCGTATGTTGTGCACAAATTGCTGTTCCCATGCAACAATCATGAAGACACTTCAAAAGTTATTCATTGGTTATGAAGTATGTGAGAACATAGAAGCATACATTTTTGTGGGCCATATGGGAAATTTTGACATCAGAACATAAGAATTAGGAGCGGGAGTTGGCCATTCAGCCCTTGAACCTACTCCGCCATTCAATAAGATCATGGCTGATCTACCTCAATTCCACTCTCCCCCACTATTCTAATATCCCCGACAATCTGTGACTATGATATCGCATTTTATATATACAAATCCTGCAATGATATCACTCTTATCCTTTGGATAGCTGACCCTGTCTTCAAGATCAGTGGTGCCTCTGTGGGTCAACATCATCTTCATGGCAGGGCCAGTGCAAGAGTTCCTCAGGTTAGTGTCCTAGGCCCAACCATCTTCAGCTGCTTCATCATGATCTTCCTTCTATCATAAGGACAGAAGTGGGGATGTTCACTGATGATTGCACAATGTTCAGCACCATTTGCGACTCCTCAGATACTGAAGCAGTGCATGTCAAAATTCAGCAAGACCTGGACAATATCCAGGCTTGGGCTGACAAGTGGCAAGTAACATTCGTGCCACACAAGTGACAGACAATGTCCATCTCCAACAAGAGAGAACCTAACCATCACCCCATGGCATTCAATGGCATTACCATCGCTGAATCCCCCACTATTGACATCCTGGGGGTTACCATTAACCAGAAACTGAACTGGACCAGCCATATAAATACTGTGGCTACAAGAGACGGTCAGAGGCTATGAATTCGGTGATGAATAACTCACCTCCTGACTCCCCAAAGCCTGTCCACCATCTACAAGGCACAAGTCAGGAGTGTGATGGAATACTCCCCACATGCCTGGGTGAGTGCAGCTCCCACAACACTCAAGAAGCTCGACATCATCCAGGATAAAGCAGCCCGCTTGATTGGCACGCCTTCCACAAGCATTCACTCCCTCCACCACCGACGCACAGTAGCAGCAGTGTGTACCATCTACAAGATGCACTGCAGGAACTCACCAAGGGTCCTTAGGCAGCACCTTCCAAACCCATGATGGCTACCATCTAGAAGGACAAGGGCAGCAGACAAATGGGAACACCACCACCTGGAAGTTCCACTCCAAGCCATTCACCATCCTGACTTGGAAATATATGGCCGTTCCTTCAATGTTGCTGGGTCAAAATCCTGGAACTCCCTCCCTAACAGCATAGTGGGTGTACTTACACCATGTGGACTGCAGCGGTTCAAGAAGTCAGCTCACAACCACCTTCTCAGGGGCAATTAGGGATGGGCAATGAATGGTGGCCCAGCCTGCGGTGCCCACTCCCTGTAAATGAATAAAAAAAGCAAACTGGCACCCGAGGCAAACCTTCAGCTTTGTGACCCCACCTCCCCCCACACACCACAGTTAACTTTCAAAAATAAATACTGTCCAGGTGGTGATGTTAATAGGGCACTTGCCTTGAAGGTTTTGAGATGGTCTCTGAAATATTTCCTTTGGCCCCTGTGTGAACGGGCTCCCTGACATAGCTCTGAGCAGAGCGCCTGATTGGGCAATCTTGAGTCGGGCATTCTGACGACATGTCACGTCCATCTCAGCTAGTGTGAGATTATCATGGCCTCTGTACTTGGCTTATCTGTGTCTTGGAAGACTCTCATGTTTGTTCCTTTGTCCTCCCACTTGATTCACAGGATTCTTCTAGGACAGCGTTGATGATGTTGTTCTAGGGCCTTGAGATGGTGTCCCTGTGAGTATGCTATACACACTATCCCTCATACAGAAAGGTTTGTAAGGTAAATACTTATAGGCCAGAGATAATAGCTGTTGAAATTTGTTATGTTTTACTTTGGGGTCGCTTTGCTCCCGAACCGGTTGCATACTTGTCTGTCGGCAGGTGAGTTGATTACAATATACGGCAGACGCAGAGACCAGTATGAAATGAAGCACATACTATTTATTTACACAAACAACAGAGCACTAACATGGCCTGTGCTTCTCCAACCAGACCCTACTCTAGACTAACATCAACATGGTAACCCACGCTTCACAGTTATTGGGTCTTACAGTCAATCTGTTCACATTCTCTTAAAGGTGTATTACACCTCAGATTACCACATCCCTCCCCCTTTACTTGAAAGCACATTTTACACTACAGTAACTATTGACAAAATTGAACTATTTACAAATTCAGTCTCTCGGGAGGCTTTTTCAAATGTGTCATAGTTCATAGTAGCAGCAGTGTGTACCATCTACAAGATGCACTGCAGGAATTCACCAAGCCTCCTTAGACAGCACCTTTCAAACCCATGACCGCTACTATCTAGAAGGACAAGGGCAGCAGACAGATGGGAACACCGCCACCTGGAAATTCCCCTCCAAATCACTCACCATCCTGACTTGGAAATATATCACCGTTCCTTCACTGTTACTGGGTCAAAATCCTGGAAATCCCTCCCAAACAGTGCTGTGGGTGTACCTACACCACATGGACTGCAGTGGTTCAAGAAGGCAGCTCACCACCACCTTCTGAAGGGCAACTAGGGATGGGCAATAAATGCTGGCCAGGCACACATCCTGTGAATGAATTAAAAAGAAATTGCAAACTGTTTTGTTTACAACATGTATTATCGAAGTCTAGTGAGAGATGTACATTGCTGCACTTGCTTCCTTAAATGTCAAACCTAAGAAATCCAATTCAGCCAACTTTACATTACTTCAAAATAACAGCTCACGTGAAACAAACTGGCAGAAAAACCCCACGCTCACTCAGACCCCAGCAGTTAAAACATAAAGCTTTCACAGTTCAAGTTGAAATGGCATTGTCGCGCCAGTGGCATCATCGGACATCTCATTTAGGTTTTCATTTCCTAGCAACGGGAGCTTCCAGGCAAGGGGGGAATGGCCCCAGGAGGGAGTGGAACTACTTTGGGCTAGTCAGGCAACTTGTTTGATTTTAATCCCTCTCACACCATGTTCCCACCTAACGTGGTGGAATTGGGAGCGGGGGTGAGCATTGGGCCTGATTTTAACCCACTCAGAACCCATTCAATTACAGAGTTAACATCAGCCCCAGCTTGTCAGCGTGGTTAAAATCGGGCCCAGTTCGTCAGAGCAGGAATTGAGGCTGCTGCTTTATCAAGGTTAAATCATACTCCCCAGTTATAATTCTCACAATATGATGCTGCACTGGAAGAAGCTGGCGATGGAAACTATGGAAACACCTTATCATAACATATGCTGTTACCATGGAGATGGTATCAACACAATGCCAACCAATGTGACGGGGTTTTGCTGGAGAACCTTTGTAACGATTGTAGTTTTGAACTTTTCAAAGGTGTGATAATATTCATCACACGGCATCTGTTGGAGAAAAGCCACATGAAAGAGCGATTTGGTAAAAAGCAGAGTAGTATTCCTTGACCTCTGTGTCGTAGACACAGGGCAGAAGCATCCCAGATATGCATAAAGTGTGGTAGCGGGCGGGAAAGAGGTCATTTTACCCGCAGGCCGCAATGGCGGCTTTTAGCGCCATATCGTCCCAATCCCGCCTGATTAATTATGCAGCCACAGGAAACATGTTGTCTCACTGGCGGGCGGCCTCCGATTTGCCCACCACGTCATTACCTCGCTGCCTCCTCACGCTGGGCACCAGATTTAAACCACAGCTGCGCGCACACTTCTCAATGCTTGCAGCCCAGGAGGGCACTGGTGAAGACAGGGCCCCGAAAGCCAAAGTAGAGTGCAGGCCCCCCCACCCCCACCCCCTCCCCCACCCCCAGCCCCCCTCCCCCCCGATTTAGTGACGCCTCCCTGGGGACGCCTTCTGGACACCGTGGAGGCCCGTCGCAATGTCCTCTACCCCTGCCCTGGCTATAGGAGGCCCATCAGTCTCCGGCTTGGGAAGCGTTGGCAGAGGTGGTCAGTGCCAATGCTGCACACAAGAGGTCAGCCATCCAGTGCAGAAAGCGGATGAATGATCTCATCCGTGCTGCCAGGGTAAGGCAACCATCTCATCACTCTAAACTCACACCCTCACAAGACCATCACACATTCACTGGCATCTCACTCACTGCCAGCTTAAGAGACATCGCCACTCACTCTCTCACACACACCCTCACATCTCCATCTGGCCTCATCTCCTCTGGAGACTGCCTCCTCAGCCCTCACCAACTTGAGGCCACTTGCACAGATCAAATTGTGCCCCCTCGCACACACCCTGGGATACCCTCATCCCCGGTACAGCCCTCACCCTGCAGCCTCTTCCCTTGCCTGAGGCCACCTCTCCCCCTTCCCCTCACCCTGCAGCACACCAACCTACAGCTGCTCTGGTAGGTAGAGTCCTGCCTGTAAGCCCCCCTAAAAGTGATGCGAAGCCTGGCGCTGGTGAGCGTGAGTGCTGCCCAAATCAAGGTAGGCAAACAAGCCCTGAAGTCCAGAGAGAAGTGCAGCTCTCCAGGTGCACGTTGTTTGTGTACAGTTGTGAAACACATTGGCCTGGTTGCCTGCGTTGGTGGGGGAGGGGATGATTCTGGTGAACGGGGCCTATAATGAGATACTAAAGTATTGAAATTAGGGTCCCGATCAGCAGTGGTGGAAAACGCGGCCCCCCCCTTGACAGACGGACCAGACAATCGCAAACTGGCTTCACGATGGCGCCAAGCCGATTTTTGGCCCCCTCGCCGTATTGTCCCCGCCCACCCGCCCGCCATGACGCCCACGCCAACGGGGCTGGAAAATTCCGGCCATCATTCCCGCTTTGAAAGAAATTTCTTCCTGGTTTTGAAATCTCTTCCTGGATACAGCCAACTCTGTGATCGACACAGGGGTGATGTGAAGCATTTGGCTAGCGAACATATTACAAGGAATAGTTTGTACAATATATTAGAGCTGTTTGAGAAAAAGAGCATGTCATGTCCTTCATCCACTTCAACAATATCCTCACTAAATAGCGCACACACAAATCTTTGGCTTGCAAGGTTCGGTTTTGAACACGAGGACATAAAATGTCATGGACAAGAGTTGGCACGTTGAAACTCATCACTCTAGTCTATGAACAGCTCATTCTTGTATCTGATCCTCCACCCCTCTCAAACATCTAACTGCATTTTTGAATACCACCTGTGTTCTTGCTGAAATTACTCTGCCTGGTAGATTATTCCAATTGCGGAGTTGTAGATTGCCGAATACCTCCATTCAGCCCACAAGCATGACCCTGAGCTTTGGGTCACCTGTCATCTTAATTCTCCACCTTGCTCCCACTCTGGCCCCTCTGTCCATCGTCTCCTGCAGTTTTCCAATGAAGCTCAATGCATGTGTTGGCATCCTTCCATCTACAAGAGATGATGGGCACGCAGCAAACAATGTGATGGGCGATGGGGGGGAGTCTTCATTTGGCGCACTTTTGCTGACGGCTGTGAAGGCCCATCCTTGAGAGGCAGGTTCTGCACATGAAGCTGCCAAGTGACGTTGTGGGTTGTTGTTTTTGGCATTGGCATCTGTTGCCAAGCCACTGTCGCTATCATGGTCATGCTCGCCAGCCTACCGGAGGTGTCACTATTTTACCTCTTTCGTCAGCTGGTGACTCCCCCGCGCGATAGCCGATGTTTAGGGCCTTCATGTCATGTTTGCAAGCATCCTTGAAGGGGAGCCTTGGGGCCCCACTGGTCATCTGGCTCCAGTAAGCTCACCATGCGGAAGGTCCTTGGGTATGCGACAGTCTTCCATCCAGCAGACATGCCCGCTCCAACAAAGCCGCCTCTGTTTGATTAGTGCCAACACACTTGGAAACTCTGCCTTTGAGAGGACTACCATGTTCGTGACATTGTCCTGCCAGGGTATACCCAGAATCAGGGGTGTAGTGCCAAATTTTGTGGTGCCAGAGCTCTAAGAAAATGTGTTGACCATATCATTTCCAAATCTACTATTACGTTGTTTTTCTATATATTAATCATTTGATTCCCCAAACATAAGTAAAACTATGCTTTTTAAGTGAAAATTATTGGTGCCAGTAGGCATTTTATTTTGAACCATGTGGTATTTTGAATCATTTGTCTTTAACACAGCTAGAATTTCATTATGCAACAGGTTAATTATTTAACTCAAGCCTATTAAAAACATGAATTACAGAAAACTTTACTTACTTATGACTGGGGGATGGTATAAAGAGGGACCACTGCTTTTCTTGATTTATATTTATAAACTAGACTTGGATGTACAGGGAACAATTTTCAAATTTGAAGATGATGCAAGACTTGGAAATATTGTGAACTGTGAGGAGGGTTGTGATAGGCTTCAAGAGGATATAGACAGGCTGGTGAAATGGGCATACACGTGGAAGATGAAAGTTAATGTACAGAAGTGTGAACTGATATATTTTGGTCAGAAGAACGAGGAGAGGTGACATAAAATGAAGGGTATAGTTCTAAAGGAAATGCAGGAACAGAGGGACCTGGGTGGCAGGACAGGTTGAGAAAATAGTTGTTAAATTATGCTGAATCCTGGGTTTTATAAATAGGGGCACAGAGTACAAAAGCAAGTAAGTTATGAACCTTCATAAAACACTGGTTCAGCCTCAACAGCAAGGATGTGAAGGTTTTAGAAAGGGTGCAGAAAAGATTTACGGGAATGGTTCCGAGGATGCAAGACTTCAGTTATGTGGATAGATTGGTGAGGTAGGGTTGTTCTCCTTGGAGAAGAGAAGATTGAGAAGAAATTTATTAGACATATTCAAAATCATGAGGGATCTGGATAGAGTATGTGGGAAAAAACTGTTCCCATTGGCAGAAGTTCGAGAACCCTAAGGTGATTAACAAAAGAACCAGAAGGTGACATGAGGGAAAACTCCTTTATACAACAAGTGGTTTGGATGCCTGAGTGTGTGGTGGAGACAGATTCAATTGCCGTTTTCAAAAGGGAACTGGATAATTATCTGAAGACGAAAGATTTTACAGGGCTACAGGGAAAGGTGAAGGAGTGGGACTAGCTGCTGTTGCAGAGAACTGACACAGAGAAAATGTGCTGAATGGCCCCCCTCTGTGCTGTAACCATTCTATGATTTTAGTATAGATATATTCATTGAACACATGAGGAAGAAAGAAGCTGAAGGTTACCCTGATAGTGTGATCAAGAAGGATGGGAAGTGGCTTGTGTGGAACATAAACACTAACATAGATGAGGTGGGTGAAATGGCCAGTTTCTGTTCTGTAAATTCCATGTAAAGCTGTCAGCAGGGAATACAAACACTATACTGCATTTCATACCCTCAGGCCATCACAGCCAAGGAATTAATGTTCAGTATGCAAATATAGCAGGGTTTTGGGGATATTGATGCTGTTTTAGATCCCAGGACCCTTGAGCTTCAAAGACCCTGAAATGCCAGTTTATGAGAAAGCTGTGTACAGGGAGTTGTAAGGTCTGTGTTATTTTACAGCCAGGGAGCTGTACAGGAGGGTTACTGCTGTTGCTGCTGCTGCACCTTGACTCAGAGACATCCAGCAGCAGCAATGTGAGGCCTGGGATCCAAGGCCCAGCCTTCCCTCCACCACCTCTTAACCTCCCCAGGCTCTAGATTCACAGCCACACCGCGAGCTCTGGGCATTCTGGTCAACTCCGGACTTTCTGGTGAACTCTTACCATCCGGCCTGAACTCAAACTCCAGGGACCCATGGTCAAAGTTGCTCTTGTGCCCCACATAATAACGCAGGTAGAATTTACTCCACATGGTCCCCGTGCTGGCTGCCTCTGTGTCACAATTCACATAGCCCCATGTGGTCGCGAGGGGATTTCCCTCCAGTTCTGATTGTTTCCATCAATGAACCAAATCCCCCCCCCTCGTGTGTTGCTCCTGGAAACAAGTAGCTTCAATATTGGAGGCAGCGAGGATTAAAATCAACACCAATCTTACGGATTGAAAATCCAGTCAGACAATTAATGGAGTGGATTCCACTGAGATCAGTGGAATGGCTAATCGGCAAAGGAGAGTTTACCACCCAGCCTTTAGATAGGAGGTGCCGGAGGTAAAATAGGAGGTATTGGAAGTGGGGTAACACTGCAGCCGGAGTTACTGAAAAGCCAATGACTTTTCCAAGCTACTAATCTTTTGGGACTGTTGGACAGACTCTGTTGGTAAGCAGGAAAAAGGCATTGTTCCATTTCCTGGCACTGGGGTTAAGTGGAGCAAGGGTATGTTGGCCATTTGCACCATATATATCTCCTATAGGTGTGGCGAGTAGCTCCCATACCGTATACTTCCAATACATGAATGATGCATCCCCTAGTATCACCTTTTATGCAAATGTACACTATAACTGACAATCCTGTGCTTTATAAAGATAATTCATTCATCATTGCTCATGATGAATTAGAACAATCATACCGTTCAGTTCTGCCACGCCTTAAGGATGAGTAAAGTTGGGGTGAGAACTAAGAAATATGAAAGTAGATAAAGCCAAGTTCCATTTTTTTCAATGCTCACAGAATCACAGAGTGCAGAAGAGGCCCTTCGGCCCATCGAGTCTGCACCGACTCACGTTTCTTGTTAAACCACAGATTTGCTTATTATGAAATACATTTTTAAAATATTTTTCCTTACTCTGAACTTTCAGCCTTACAATGATTTCGATAGCGGTTTCACCACTTTGTATGTTTCACTGCCCTCCCTCTCCACCCGGTCCTGTTCTCATGTTAGTTTCAAAATTCGCAGCTGACCTCCGGAAGTTTATATCAATGTGTCGTTTCTGAGTGATTTCACTTTCTTAGCGATGGTTTGTATTGTCGTCAGGAAAGTAAGACTGGATTTGGACAGGCTGAGTTGACCCAAGAGTTCTTTGAGTTAAGGACGAGCGTCTAAGTGCTGCAGGCAGTGTTGGTAACTATTCGCTATGGTTCCTATGAATCATGCAGGGTAATGGATTACAGGACTAGCCATTAAAGCCTTTAAATAGAAGGTGCTGGAGCGGTGCTCCAGTGCACTCCACCTCTGCCTAGAGGTGCAGCAGAGATGGAAATTGTTGAGCTTCTTTTCCTGGTGGCTGTAAGTCACTCATTTTTCACAGCCATACAGCAAGGTGCTGAGAACACAGGGTTTGAACTCTGGGTTATTAGTCCAGGTGCATTGTAGCAACTCACCAAGACTTCTTCAACAGCACCTTCCAAACCCACGACCTCTACCACCAGAAGGACAAGAGCAGCAGATAGATGGGAACGCCACCACCTGGAAGTTCCCCCACAAGCCACATACCATCCTGATTTGGAAATATATCGCCGTTCCTTCACTGTCGCTGGGTCAAAATCCTGGAACTCCCTCCGTAACAGCACTGTGGGCGTACCTATATCACAGGGACTGCAACGGTTCAAGAAGGCAACTCACCACCACCTTCTCAAGGACAATTAGGGATGGGCAATAAAAATTCTGGTCTAGCCAGGGAGGCCCACATCCCATGAATGAATTTTAAAAATGCTGCCCTAATAATCCTTGGGATAGGATTGTTGTAAATCGACCACAGCAGGGAGGTAAAATATCCTCCAGCAAAGTTGTTTCCAAAAAGAAAGATGTTTGAGAAGTTGTGCGATGTACAGCCCTATTTCAACTTACAATCACAGAATCGTTACAACACAGAAGGAGGCCATTCAGCCCGATGTGTCTGTACTGGCTCTCTGCAAGAATAACTCACCTAGTCCCACTCCCCTGCTCTTTTCCCGTAGCCATGCACATTTGTTCTGTTCTGGTGTTTATCCAATTCCCTTTTAAAAGCCTCAATTGAATCTGCCTCCACCTCACTCTCAGGCGAGATTCCAGGTCCAGATCCTAACCACTCGCATGACTTAATCAAACTTCTCCTCATGTTGACTTTGGTCCTTTTATCAGTCACCTTAAATCAGTGCCCTCTGCTTCTTGACCATTCTGCCAGTGGGAATAGTTTCTCCCTATCTGCTCTATCCAGGCCCCTCATGATTTCCAATACCTCTTTCAAATCTCCTCTTAACCTTCTCTTCCCTAAGGGGAACAGGCCCAGCCTCTCCAATCTGCCCAAGTAACTGAAGCCCCTCAACATGAAAGCAAAATATGCTTTTTTGGCTGGAAGCAGGTCAGAGACTGAATTGGTTCAGTGGTGAACCCGCTCACCACAATATGCAGAAGCCAGTAAGCCTCCCTCTCGACATCTTCATGATGTCGCTGTCTCGAGCTTCTCTTGGGTCCGTGGAAGAGCAGATTAAAAGTACCGCCAGCCTAACATGTAATTGTCATTCACTGTAACTGAGGAGTTACTTCATCCAGACTGTGGTCCTTTAGAGAATGCTTCAAGCAACAGGTTCTGTCAAAGCTTGGCGGATAGTTCTCTGCAAATTCTGCTCGTTGATAATGAGAGTAACCTTCTGACTTCATGCCCCTAGCTGTCATCTTCAACTCACCTGTGAAAACATCAGATTTTCAGGTGATATGTTTCTTAAAAATTCTTTCATGGGATGTGGGCATCACTGGCTAGGCCAGCATTTATTGCCCGTCCCTAATTGCCCTTGTTCAGAGGGCATTTAAGAGTCAACCACATTGCTGTGGGTCTGGAGTCACATGTAGGGCCAGACCAGGTGAGGACGGCAGATTTGTGAACCAGATAGGTTTCACAGAATCACAGTTTCACTGAATTTTAACGACACAGAAGGAGGTCATTCGGCCCATCATTCTGCACCGGCTCTGCGAATGAGAATTATGGCATAGTGCCATTCTCCTGCCTTTTCCCTGTACCCTTGCACATTGTTTCTATTCAAATAATCATCTAATGCCCTCTTGAATGCCTCGATTGAACCTGCCTCCACCACACTTCCAGACAGTGTATTCCACACCCAAACCACTTGTATGAAAAAGTTTTTTCCGCACATCACATTTGCTTCTTTCGCGAATCATTTTAAACCCGTGCCCTCTCATTCTCGATCCTTTTACGAATGGGAGCAGCTTCTCCCTATCTACTCTGCCCAGCCCCCTCATGATTTTGAACATCTCTATTAAATCTCCTCTTAGCCACCTTCTCCCCAAGGAGAACAGTCCCAACCTATCCTCATAGCTGAGGTTTCTCAGCCCCGGAACCACTTTTACAACAATCGGCAATGGTTTGTGGCCATTTTTACTGGATTCAAATTTCACCAGCTGGGATTCGAACCCAGGTCCCCAGAGCATTACCCTGGGTCGCTGAAACACTGGAATATCCAGTGACAATACCGCTATGCCGCCACCTCCTTGGAATTTTCCCGCCCCGCCCGCTGCCAGGATCGTCTGGCTTCGCCTAAAGCCGACGGACTTTTGGCTGGGCCACCAAATCTCCCGCGACAGGTCCCGCTACAACAGGCCTGAAAATCCTGGCCACAGCTTTCCGATCATTGGGCACCTGCCTCGGTTACTAATCTGTGCTCCAAGAAGAGCAGGGTTTAGATAATTATCCCTGAAGTATGGATTGTTTTCCATACAGCTCAAATTTGCTCATTCTCAAAGTGACAACTTTTGCTTAATTTGTAGAATAATAACGACAATTATTGGTTTATTTCACAAATTTCATTGCAAATCAACAACAACCTATATTTACATAGCGCCTTTAAGGTAATAAAGCATCCCAAGGTGCTTCACAGGAACGACGCTGTCAGTCAGATTTTCTACTCGGAGTTTAGCCTGATTGACTGGCTTGGCTTGCAGACAGGCAAGGGATAGGCAATTGAAGCCGTAGGATGAGGGAGTGTTGGTGGTGGGGGGGCGGGGGGGAGTGGTGGCTGATCTCGATGTGAGGGGGCGGGGGTCAAAGTGACAGGGGTCGGGGTTGATCCTGGGTTGGATAATGGAGGGGATTGATTGGTGTGGGGCCGGGCGTAGAGAGGTGTGGTCAATCGGGGAGGGGTGCATTCTCAGCGGGGGTGGGGTGATTGATCCTGCAGGGACTGCCAGGCTTGGGGGCAAGGCCAGGGGTGTTGTTGGTTGCCCAGAATCAGAGGCCTGGGTCAGAGAGGTTGGGCGAGAGGATGATCAGGGACCTGGGAATGAGCTGAAGTCCTGGGGGTGGGGGTGGGTGGTGGGGGCATAGGGAGGGGTACATCACAGAGGCCAGGTACTAGGGTGCTGGTGGGGGGGAACAGAGATTTTGGTGGGGGGAGATTGAGGGTGGAAGATCAGGGGCCTGAGAGGGCGACCTGAGGCCTGAGTGGGGTTTGGGTTGGGCTGGTGCTTGTGACCAGATGCCTATGGGGTTGGCAGGAGGGGTAGATTGGAGGCCAGCAGTGGAGTGGAGGCTGGACACCTTGTGGGGAAAGTCAGGGTGGGGCATGCCGGACCCAGCAGGCAGGTGTAAAAGCCCTGACCTCCAGAATCTGTCACACCCTCGATCACCTGGATGTAGCTTCCTGTTCCCGAGGTCCAGCTAACTTAGTCAACCATAGTATAACAATGAGGCTCACAACCTTATTATCATATTTAAAGAGGGTGAGTCATCCGCTCACTTGTCCCCCTTAGTAGACTGGCTGGAGGAGGGTTCAGGTCAGTATTCTGATTTTTAAGACTTTAACCCTCCCCACCCAACCCAAATCTACCCTTTTCTGTGGTTAGAATTTCCCCCCAATTAATGTAGGACAGTCGAAATGTAAATTTACTTTCTCCACAAGATATTTTCTGTTCCTTCCATCATATTCCATAATAAAATATTATTATTAGGATTTGTTAAACATGTTGTGACACATAGCAGCTTGGGGAAATCATAATTTGAACCTCACAATTAAAGAAAGTTTAGGATTAAATTCTTAAAGTGTTTATCTAAGCTTGCTAGTACAGTAAACACCAACCTCCCATCTCCGGGTAGTACAGTTTCAGATGTCGATTAACTTTGTTTTCATTCATTCTGGCTGGGCCAATGCTTATTTCCCGTCCCTAATTGCCCTTGAGAAGGTGGTGGTGAGCCGCCTTCTTGAACCGCTGCAATCCATGTGGTGTAGGTACACCCGCAGTGCTGTTAGGGAAGGGAGTTCCAGGGTTTTGACCCGGCAACAGTGAAGGAACAGCGATACATTTTCAAGTCAGGATGGTGAGTAGCCCTGGAGAGGAGCTTCCAGGTGGTGGTGTTCCCATTCACCTGCTGGCCTTGTCCAATTGGTAGAATTTGCAGGTTTGAAAGGTGCTGTTGAAGGAGCCTTGGCGAGTTGCCACAGCGAATCTTGTAGGTGGTACACGCTGCTGCCTCTGTGCGCCAGTGGTGGAGGGAGTGAAGGCTTAATGTGGTGGATGAGGTGCCAACTAAGTGGGCTGCTTTGTCCTGGATGGTGTTGAAACTTGAAACCATGCAACATTTCTGCCCTTAATAATTAATGGAACCACAGCTGATTTGGATTTTAATGTGATGACTATTTTGTGATTGCTAGGCTCTGAAGGAGCTGTAAAAACCTATTGATTCCTGCATACATGTTGATTGAAATGCTCATAAATCCCTTCAAGAGTTCTTGGGATTTAAAACATTAAGGAGCAGTCAACCTTTATAGATCATTTCACCTTAGAGATCAATTTACACCATCCCTTCGAGCTCTCCTGTTCTGCTGCCGATCCACTGAATCATGATTTCATTCACCAGGCATTTCTAAGGATGTAATAGCCAGGCCCCAGAGCCTCGCGAGCGCTGAGAGAAATCCATGGCTACGACCTCACAAAGTTGGGTGGGAAATTTGGAGGAAACTGAGACAATGAAATAAACTCCAAAAGGGAAAAAAATCTCCTCACTGCTAAGCTCTGCTTCTGTCATTGGATAAAAGATTTGACCTTATCATTTGACTTTGTAATGTTTCAGAAATTTGCGAAATTCTTTCAGGCAATGAGGACGGCGTTTTCTGATGGGGACTTAGTTCAGAAAACTGTATTCATTATGGTGGTTGAACACCACTCAAAATAACCCTGGGGTATTCCACAAGGTCTATTGATAATAGCTGGCAAGTAGCGAACCAGGTTTACAGTTAATGTTGCTGCACTCTGTGATTAATATTTAATCAGCAGGCATTCCTTTTGTTTAAATCGTGACGGTTGAAGTGGGGCTTAGCCTGCACAGCTGACAGAATTATTGAAGTATTACTAAGCGGATCACCATTATCTGCACTCAGGAAATGACTGCATGACTAAGGCAGGATAAAATCAAATTACTGACAGCGCTTAGTGGAGTAAGCCACAGAAACAATAATGAAGCAATATTGACCAAGGGGTGTTTTATTAATTTGTTCTTGGGATGTGAACATTGCTGGCAAGGCCACCATGCTTTACCCGTCCCTAATTGCCCTTGAGCATGTGGTAAGGAGCCACCTACAACTGAGTGGCTTGCTAGGCCGTATCAGAGGGCAGTTATGAGTCAACTACATTTTTTTTTGTATTTGTTCATGGGATGGGGGTGTCACTAGCTAGGCCAGCATTTAATGCCCATCCCTAATTGCCCTCGAACTGAGTGGCTTGCTGTCGGGCTGGGGTCACATGTAGGACAGACCAGGTAAGGCTGGCAGATTTCCTCCCATGAAGGATACTAGTGAACCGAAAGGGATTTCATGACATTTCTGTAGTTTCACGATCATTAATAATGAGACTAGCATTTTATTCCAGATTTGTCCATTAATTGAATTTAAATTCCCCCAGCTAGCATGGTGGGATTTGAACTCAAGTTTCCAGAGCATATGTCATATGTTTGGCAAAATATTTTGTAGCAGTCCTCTAAGCTGCGGTGTAGCAGTAACATTAGCCCCTATTTTAACTCGGAGGGCGGAATTTTCCCAGGTTTGCACTAAGTGGGTGTGAAAAAAGACGTCTTACCCGCCAGGCGCAATAGTGGGTTTTTGCCCTTCCCGCCTCATAAATTACGCAGTCACGGGAAACACATTGTATCGCTGGCGGGCAGCCTCCCATTGGCCCACCATGCCACTACCTCACCGCTTCCTCATGCCGGGCGCCATATTTAAAATGCTTCTCAATGCTTGCAGTCCAGGACTGCTCTGGTGAAGACACGGCCCCAAAAGCCTGGAAAATTGCAGCCCCCCCCACCTCCCCCCACCCCGATTCTGTGACCCATTCATGGGACACCTTTTGGACGCTGTGGAGGCCCACTGCGCAGTCCTCTACCGCCGCTCTGGCCATAGGAGGCCATCAATCTTACCACCCCAGCTTGGCAGGCAGTAGTGGTCAGTGCCAACACTGCACACGAGGTCGGCCATCCAGTGCAGAAAACAGAAGAATGATCTCATCCGTGCCACCAGGGTAAGTCAACCATCTCATCACTTTCAACTCACCCACTCACAAGCCCATCACGCATTCACTGGCATCTCACTCACTGCCAGCTCAAGGGACATCACCACTCACTCTCTCACACACACCCTCACATCTCCATCCGGCCTCATCTCCTCTGGAGGCTGCCTCCCCATCCCGTCCATGGCTCCACTCAGCACATTCGCATATCTGGCATCCTTCTCATTTGGCCTGGCATGCACCTCGCTCACACTCTCTCCATCTGTCTTTATGCAGGACAAGATCGCGCACAATCACCGGGAGAGGTCCCAGACCGGGGGGCTGGAGTGCCTGACAATGAGGTCCTCACTCTGTTTGAAAGTTGTGCATTGGAGCTGGCCGGAGAGGATGTTGACCGTTCCTATGGCGACGGTGAGGGTAGTGGTGAACACCCACGTGGGGATTCTGCACCACATCATCCCTCTCTTAATGCTATCCTGAGTTCCCTGTCTGTGTAACACGGCTGCCAAGCACCAATAATCTGTACTTTCTGTCTTAGGCACATCTGACACGTTGCCCTCTGGCAACCTTGACCCCAAACCCAGCGCTGAGAGCACCTCGGATGCGGACCCTGAGGGCAGCATCGTTGAAGACCTGTCACGGCCTCACCCACACCCTCCATTAGCGCAGGGACACACACCTCGGTGGGACCTAGATGTAGAGCAGCTTCAGGATCACAATCTGCTGAGCACACTACACAATCTGTTCCACAGCAGGTGAAGGCAGGGTCATACTTGGTCGCCAGCACTCAGAGGGATGCTGGAGGCAAGGAATCTGCTGAGTCTGGGGCAGATGACGAACCCCTGGACTTGGTGCTTAATCAGTTGTTGGAGCTGTAAAGTCAGTCATGGGAACATTAGGAAGGGATGTCTGTTGTACTCCTCAGATTGCAAGGGATGATGGAGGAATCCATCCACCTTTGCCTGATGTGAGAGTGCTGGCATACCGACACACCAAGGTCAACACCGACAAGATGGCGGCCACCATGAAGACCTTGGTCCAGGACATCGGCCCTGCACAGCTGCGTGGGCTGAACTCCATCACTGACGCCACAGTTGGCTTCCAACAGTGTCAACGCGAGATGGGTGTGGGGCAGCTCAATCTCACTCCAGCTTCCCCTTCTCCTCAAGGAGTCAGCCAGAGGCCCTCGGGCACCCACAGGGAGGAGGACCAACAGCTCGACACCCCGGGGCCATCCACCCAGGTGACTCCGGGGATGTCTGGCTGATCCAAATCCCCTTTCCTGTGATTCCCAGCAGCTCCAGCTCCACAGGCCGAGGAGGGTGGCACTACCACACAGCAGGACCCCGAAAGTAGGCTGGGGCCCTCCAGGTCTCAGCCCTCCAGAGGACACCCATCAAGGTCATCACAAACAGGGTGTAGCAGTCAGCAGGCTGCCTCCACCTCCGATGTGTATGTTGGGGGAGCATCGAGACATGGCGGCAGGGTTAGGAAGGTTAAGAAGATGTAACTCTTTCGAGTTATCAACAGTCACAGATTGTAACTCTTTCGAGTACATTCACAGTTCTTGGTTTCCGGGAGTGGGACATGAACCCACGACCTTCTGATTCAAAGGCGAGGGTGCTATGAACTGAGCCACAGCTGACACTTGCACAGCATGGGCATGGGTGTTAATCACTTGTACATACTGTTCACTATTGTAAATAAACTCCAAAGAATGTTTCCCTGCCTATGGCTCCTTGTTCTGATGAGCAGTGTTCATGTCACTCAGATGTGAAACCTTGGTCCCTGCGCAAGATAAAGGCAGGTGTCTCAGTCCAGGGCCTCTTCCCTGTGCTTTGTGCAACCTTCAGACCACAGTGATGGTCCGGTTTCACACTCACTTGACACATTGGTGATGCCTGCACATCGACGGTGCTTGTCATTGCTGCCAGAATGTAGTGGGCAGGCGTCACAGAGTTCCGCCATTCTCTCAATGTGCTCTCAGCACCTTTAAGGTGGAGCTCGTTCCCCATTTCTTCAGCATCTGTGACCAGTGATGCTGTGCTCCTGAAGGGTTCAGGTGCTGAAGATGGACAAAGGATCAGATGCGTCTGAAGTTTCATGGCTGCGTCTCCATGATGTGACCCTGATCACAGAGCACGAGTGAGCTGCCTTCGGCCAGACAGGAGTCAGACATTCTCGGAGACTATGTGAAGATCTATGGAGTGTCCTCAATGCATCCTCCTGGAATCTAGCAACTATTAGGGCCTCTACTGCATCTCCATGACATAAGGACATAAGAAATAGGAACAAGGGTAGGCAATTCGGCTCATCAAGCCTGCCCTGCCATTCAATAAGATCATGACTGATGTGCCCCAGGCCTCAACTCCTCTTTTGTGCCAGCTCCTCATAGCCCCCAATTCGCCGATATTTTAAAAATCGATCTACCTCCTCTTTAAATACTTTGTGATCTAGCCTCCACAACTCTCTGGGGTAGAAAATTACAGACATTCACTACCCTCAGAGAGAAGAAATTCCTTTGCATCTCAGTTTTAACTGAGTGCCCCTTATTCTGTAGCTATTTCCCCTAGTTTGAGATTCCCTCACTAGCGGAAACATCTTCTCAACATCTACCCTGTCAAACCGTCTCAAAATCTTGTACTTATCAATAAGATCATCCCTCATTCTTCTAAACTCTAATGAATAAAGGCCTAACGTGCTTAGCTGTTCTTGATAAGTCAACCCCTTCATCCCAGGAATTAGCCTAGTGAATCTCTTTTGGACTGCCTCCAATGCCAGTATATCCTTTCTTAAATACAGGAACCAAAACTGTACACAGGACTCCAGGTGTGTCCTCACCAATACCCTGTACAGTTGTAACAAGACTTCCCTATTTTAAAACTCCAACCCCCTAGCAATACAGGCCAAAATTCCATTTGCCTTCCTAATTACTTGCTGCACCTGCATGCTAACTTTTTATGTTTCATGCACAAGAACACCCAGATCCCTCAGTGCTGCACTTTTTTGGAGTCTCTCTCCATTTAAATAATAGTCTGCCTTTTGATTTTTCCTACCAAAGTGCATGACTTCACACTTTCCTACATTAAACTCCATCTGCCAAGTTTTTGCCCACTCACTCAATCTGCCTATATCCCCTTGCAGATTCCTCATATCCACATCACAACATGCCCTCCCACCTATTTTTGTATTGTTAGCAAATTTAGGTACATTACACTCTGCCCCCTCCTCTAAGTCATTAATATAGATAGTAAATAATCGAGGACCTAGGACTGCTCCTTGTGGCACTCCACTAGTTACGTCTTTCCAATCTGGGAAAGACCCATTAATCGCCACTCTCTGTCTTCTGTGTGTTAACCAATCCTCAATAATGCTAATACAATACCCTCAATACCGTGAACTCTTACCTTGTGCAATAACTTTTTATGCGGCACCTTATCGAATGTCTTCTGGAAATCCAAATATACTATGTCTATCGGTTCCCTTTAATCAACCCTGCTCGTTATATCCTCAAAGAACTCTAGTAAATTTGTCAAACATGATTTCCCTTTCACAAAACCATGTTGACTCTGTTTGACTGCGTTAAGCTTTTCTAAATGTCCTATTTCTTCCTTAATAATGGACTCTAGCATTTTCCCAACGGCAGATGTTAGGCCGGCTGACCTATAGTTTCCTGCTTTTTGTCTCCCTCCCTTCTTGAACAGTTTTCCGATCCACTGGGACCCTCCCGGAATCCAATGAGTTCTGGAATATTTCGACCAATGCCTCCACTATCTCTGCAGCCACTTCCTTTAAAACCCCTTGCATGCAGGCCATCAGGTCCAGGTGACTTGTCTGTCTTTAGTCCCATTAGTTTTTCAAATACTTTGTCCCTCGTGATAGGGACTGTTACAAGATCTTTCCTCCCATTAGTTCCTTGCTTATCTGATATCTTTGAAATGTTTTTGGTGTCCTCCACTATGAAGACTGATGCAAAATATTGATTTAAATTATCTGCCATTTCCCCGTTGTCAATTCTCCAGCTGTATCCTCCAAGGGTCCCACGCTCACTTTAGCTACTCTCTTCCTTTTTATCTACCCGTAGAAGCTCTTGCTGTTTGTTTTTATATTTCTTGCCAATTTACTTTCATAATCAATTTTCTCCCTCTTTATCAGCTTTTTAGTCATCCGCTGCTGGTTCCTAAAAAATCTCCAATCCTCTGGCCTACCACTAGTTTTCACCACTTTGCATGCCTTAGTTTTTCACTGGATACACTCCTTGCCTATTTCTCTGGAACAACAAATCCCCTTGAATGTTGAGTTCACAGTCTTGGCCACCCTGCAACCACGTCTCTGTAACAGCTATCAAGTCATATCCATTTATTTCTATTTGTGCCGTCAACTCATCTATCTTGTTACAAATGCTGAGTGCATTCAGATAAACAGCCTTAAGCTTTGGCTTTTTACCATTATTACTCATTCTAATTTCTGCTGCGCTCTTCTGCTTATAATTTCTGCCCTTTCCTATCACACTTTGATTATCATTCGCCTCTTCAGTACCCTGCACCTCTGCTCTCCTGATTATTTTTGATTTTCTAAGCCTTCCCTTCAATTGAACCCTCCCCCCAACTAATTAGTTTAAAGCCCTATCTACAACCCTAGTTATACGATTCACCAGGACACTGATCCCAGCATGGTTCACATGAAGCCCGTCCCAATGGAACAGCTTTCTCCTTCCCCAGCACTGGCGCAAGTGTCCCATGAATCGGAACCCATTTCTCCCACACCAATCTCTGAACCATGCATTCATCTCTCAAATCTTATTTACCCTACGTCAATTTGCACCTGGCTCAGACAGTCATCCGGAGATTATTACCTTTCTGGTTCTGCCTTTTATTTTAGCCCCAAGCTACTCGTAGCCCCTCAGCAGAGCCTCTTTGCTGGTCCTACCTATGTTATTGGGAACTACGTGGACCATGACAACTGGACCCTTCCCCTCCCATTCCAAGTTCCTCTTCAGCCCAGTAGAGGTGTGCTTAACCTTGGCACCAGGTAGGCAACACAGCCTTCGGGACTCTCTGTCTTTTGCTGCAGAGAACAGTATCTAATCCCCGAACTATGCCAAGCCCTATTACTACTATATTTCTCTTTTCTCCCCCCACTTGAATGGCGTTCTGTACCACGGTGCCTGAAATGAGCCTGAGCACTGAGGGTATGTGTGCTGCCATCAGCCACACAGGAGTCAAACATTCACAGATTCAAGCAAAAATAAAAGCAAAATACTGTGGATGCTGGAAATCTGAAACAAAAACAGAAAATGCTGGGAAAACTCATCGGGTCTGGCAGCAACTGTGGAGAGAGAAACAGAGTTAACGTTTCGAGTCCATATGACTCTTCTTCACTCTGAAGAAGGGTCAAACGGACTCGAAACGTTAACTCTGTTTCTCTCTCCACAGATACTGCCAGAACTGCTGAGTTTTTCCAGCATTTTCTGTTTTTGTTCACAGATTCAAGGTGAGGATGTCAGGACAGTCCTCATCATCACCCTCCACAAATCTTGCAGCTATGAGGGGCCTCCCGAGCTCACTTGCCTCGTCTGGCCAGTGCGATGGCCTCATCGCCGGCATCCTCACCTTCGAGGGCCTCATCACTGTCATCCCCTCCAATGTCCTCCTCTCCGGAGGAGAAGTGCAGCTTCTCCTTCACCTCCTCAGCCAGGTCCTCCCCGCTGTGCAGTGCCAGGTTGAGTAGCGCGCAGAAAGCCACTCCGAAGGGGCGGAGCCGCTTCCTTGAGGTCCTGTGGGCGTTCCCTCGCGAGCACCGTGCGAGGTTGTGTTCACTCGCCTCCGAGTTCTCCTCGAAGTTCAGCTCGCCAGGTGCTTGCCTTTTGAAAGCAGCTGTGAAGCGTGCTGTTCTGAGGTCACGCCGACATGCGCGGTAAATTGACCTGGGGGATGATTCCGGTGAGCAGGGCTTATAATTAGATGCTAAAGTATTGGAATTAGGTTCCCGACATGCGGCAGCAGGAAAGGCAGCCCACCATTGGTGGACAATCGCAAACTGATATTAGTCTTCCCGCCATATTGTCCACTCACGCCCACCATGACGCCTGCAGCCAGTGGGGCCGAATGATTCCGCCCAGAGCTGCCTGGGGCTGGGCGGGTTGCTGATTTAAAATCCAAGCTAATTTCCTTTTATCTTGATGTGTATGTTTTCTGGAGAAATTCACAGTATCTCAGTATCTTTACAGTGCAGAAGGAGGCCATTCAGCCCATTGAGTTTGCACTGGCTCTCTGAAAGAGCATCCCACCTAGTCCCACTCCCCTGCCTTACCCCCATAACCTGGCACACTCTCTCTTTTCAGGCAGCAACCCAATTCCCTTTTGAATACCTCGATCGAACCCAGCTCCACCACCCTTTCAGGAAGTTTGTTCCAGGCTCCAACCACCCTCTAGGTGAATTTTTTTTTTCCTCACGTCACAATTACTCCTTTTGCCAATTATTTTAAATCTGTGCCCTCTAGTTCTCGATTCTCTCTTGAGTGGGAACAGTTTCTCACTATTTACCCTGTCCATACCCCTCAGGATCTTACTTGTTTTACAGGTAATGGGAAAGGATTATTTTTATTCGACATTTCTAAACTTTACAGTAGTGGTGTCTGGATGGGAAGAATGATCTGAAATCTTGCTTGATTATCTTTGGGAATCAGTGTTTATTTGATTGGGGATTAAGGGATTAAGTGTGTGTTGGTTTGATGACTATGCCAGGTCATCACCTGGCATTCTCTTCCAGGCTACTGGGCCAGGTTACCAGGTAGATCTCTCTCCCTCCCGCTTTCTCTTGTCCACTGACTGCTAGGCAATGTGGCTGGATTATTGGGGGCAGCTCGAATGTCAATGTGGAGTGTCCCTGAACATATGCCCCTTCAAATCTTACCATCACAAACTCTCTACAATGAACCGAGTAGTGGTGACACATTGTCATTATGTATTACTAAGAAGGACATAGTATTTACAGTCCAGAGGCAGGCCATTTGGCCCAACTCGCCCATGATGGTATCAAATGCGTGGGGGAGCCAGTGGCATGGTGGCATTGTCACTAGACTAGTAATCCTGATACCCAGGTTAATCCTCTGGGGACCCAGGTTTGAATCCCACCAAAGCAGATGGTGAAATTTGAATTCAATAATAAAAAGAAACCTGGAATTAAAAGTCTAATGATGACCATGAAATCATCATTGGTTGTTGTAAAGCATCAAGATATCTTTCTACTTCATTTTCTTACAACACTTCACATTAAATGTTATTCACCTCAACTATCCCCTGTGGTAGCAATTTCCACATTTTAACTACTTCTCTTAAACTCTGTCTTGGATTTCTTAGTGACTATCTTATAGCGATGGCCCTTAGTTCTGGTCTCCCCCACAAGTGGAATCACCTTCTCTACATCTACCCTACCAAACCCTTTCATAATCTTAAAGATCTCTATCAGGTCACACTTAGTCCTCTCTTTTCTAAAGTGGTATCATCATTACCTTGTGCTGAGGAGAGTGGATTTTTTAAATTCTTTCATGGGATGTGGGCGTCACTGGCAAGACCAGCATTTGTTGCCCATCCCTAATTGCCCTTGAACTGAGTGACATGCTAGGCCAAGTTGTGCTATTAGTGATAGAGTTGATCTGCAGCCACTTCTTGGGTGGAAACTTTAAGTTTATTTACAATGTACTCAGCAGCAACTACATGTGTGCTTTCAACTCCAACTCTATCTCTACACTGCCTGCTGAGGTAGCTCGCGCTACTCTCCTATTGGTTACTACAGATCATGTGATCTTGTCTAACACGTATTATTCTTGAAGGTACATTACACACTAAATAAAACCATAATTATTACATTCCTCCCCCATTAACTCAGCTTTAACATATATTTACAAGTACATATTTTTCAAGGCAACATAACATTTACACTGGGTAAGGAATTTACAAGTCGAGTCTTTCAGGTGGTTTCCTGGTACATGTGGAACGTTGCAGCTCCACAACTTCAGATTCATTGTCAGGAACCGCCTTTACCGGAGCTGCCTGAACATCGGGTGCTTCTGTGGGCACTCGCAGTTCTGTATCCTCAACTCTTACAGGAACATCAGACATGTCTGTACTGGGTTGAGTATCCTCAACATAAAACGCAGACCCGGTCCAAATCTTGATGATTTGTCTCTCTTTTCCTTAATTGGCCCGCATGTTTACGGATGATCAGGCCTTCCACCTCCTGGTGGTAAGATAGAGGTCCAGTCACCGCACTTATTTCACCCGGTAACCTCTTTGGTCCTTCCCCGAAGTTTTTCACATATACTGGCTCTACCATGGTAAATTTCCTCTTGCGACAATGCCAGTCGTGTCCAGTTTTCTGGCTTCCCTGATTCCTTTCCACCTTCCCCTCTAAATTCGGCATTATTAAGCTCAATCTCGTCCTGAGATGGCGTTTCAACAATAACTCTGCAGGTGTGACACCTGTTGTTGTGTGAAGGGTGGTCCTGTAATGAAAAAGAAAGCGTGCTGGCTTGGTTGCCAAGGAATCGCCAATAAACTTTCTCATGCCTGCCTTGAATGTTTGAACTGCCCTTTCGGCCAGTCCATTTGAGGAAGGGTGGAACGGTGCAGTTTTCAGTGATACCGTTGAGGCTGATAAACCATTGAAACTCAGCACTCGTAAATGCCGTGCCATTATCGGAAACGACTACTTCTGGTAGTCTGTGAATGGCAAAACTCTGACGTAATTTCTCAATTGTGGCAGCCGACGTTGGTGACTTCACCTCATATACATCCAACCATTTTGATTGGGCATTCACAATGAACAGAAACATTGTTCCCAGGAAAGGTCCAATGTAGTCAATGTGTAACCGCACCCAGGGTCTACCTGGCCACTCCCATGGGCGTAATGGAGCTGTCACTGGCAACTTTTGTAGTTGCTGACATTGCACATGGTGCTTTACTGAACTCTCTATTTCTCCATCCATCCCAGGCCACCATAGATAGCTGCGTGCTATGGTCTTCATTCAGGAAATTCCTCGATGGGCACTGTGTAGTTCAATTAAAAGTGGCTCCCTTCCCTTTGGAGGAGCTATCACTCATGTACCCCACAATAAGATGCCATCCTGACTGGTTATTTCATGTTGTCTGTTGAAGTAAGTTTCATTTTGTCAGATACGGGCTCCTGTGACCAACCATGTAGCATTTGTTCTTGTACTTGAGATAGGACTGGGTCCCGACTTGTCCAGTCTCTGATCTGTCGAGCACATACTAGCGAGGAATCTAAGAAATTTAACAGTAAAACAAGTTCCTGTGGAACTGGGACATGCTCATCATTTTCTTGTAAAGATAAACGACTAAGGGCATCAGTGTTTGCGATTTGACTGCTAGGCCCATGTATGAAAGTGTATTTGTATGCTGCCAGAATTAAAGCCCCATTAGTATTTCTGTATCTCCTTTCTATGTGCCTTCTTCTTTCTAGCACAGACTTTAATCTTGGCCGTCTTTTTGGCTTCGCTATTGGCCAGACTTCTCTCAGGTGCAAGTTCAACTTGTCTGAGCTCAGTGGCTGAGTCTCCCAAAATTTCATCATCTGTCTGCTTCTTGGAAAATTCTGCGGTTTTGCCTCCAAAGCCTCTTTGGCTTCATTTAGCTGATTCTTCAGCTCTTCCGTCTCTTTTTTGAATTTGTTTGCTGCTTCCTGGAAAATTGAACATTGTTGTGTCTTCTCTGCCAACTCATTCTTCAGTTTGTTCAGAGAGGTGCTGAATTCTTTCTGTTTCTTTTCAGACTTTTCCAGAAGTACCAACTTTGACCTGAGGGCATCTTGTAGCGTGTGAAGATCTTTCAACAGGTTTTCTTTTTCCCTTCAAAGGTTGCTCACCTCGTCTCGAACTCTGTCATCAAGCAGGGTCTCTTTGAGTTCCTTCTGCTGTTCTTCCAGGTTTTGGCTTGACACAGTCTGCATTTCTTCAGGTTGTTGAGTCCTTACACACCCCTGTTTCATAACAGGAACGCTTCCAGCTTCCTTTTGGAATCTCAGTGGCCAATCAAGGTTGATTTTCCTTAGCCAATTTTGTCCTAGAAGGCTTGGTCCTCTGCCTCTCAACACAAACATTGGTAGCTTTGCTGATTGGCTTCCATAATGGACAGTTACTCTGCTTATGCCTTTTCTTGAATGTCTTCACCTGTACATGTTTTTAGTTTGGCTGCTGTTTCTTCTAAACTTAATTGATGTTCACCATTATTCATGTATCTGAAGGTAGGTTCCCCAATTACCGTATTGGAAGCTCACTTATCCACTTCCATTCTAATAGATTTGCCATTTACTTTCACTGTGACAAATATTGGTTCTGTCTTTCCAAATTTCAGGTTAAACAACGAGTAAATATCTGAATTTGTTGTTTCAGGCTCTTCAACATTGTAGATTTCATTGGGCTTCTTCTTATGTTTACAAGCCTGCTTGAATCTTTCCTTGCATTGCCTCATTATATGTCCATTTCTATGACAATAGTAGCATTCGATTTTTTAAAACTGCCTATCGCTAAAAGACTGATTGTTTCCACCTCTATTAAAATTATTCTTTGATTTTGCTGCTAAGTTATTTTTCTTTATTCTTCAGCTAGTGGGGGATGTTTCCAGCTTCTTGGCAAAGTCTCGCTTTCTCACACCTCTTTCGGCTGAGGTTGCCTGCCCGATGTGGAGGTCGGTGCCATTTTATGTACCCTGTATTGCTTTTGAATCTCTTACTGCGCTTTCCATGGCCAGTGCTATCTCTAGTGCCTTCTTGAAATCCAGATTCACTTCAGATAATAATCTTTTCTGAATAGAGTTCTCTTTCACGCCAAATACTGAATGATCTCCGAGCATGTCATTCAGAGTTGTACCGAGCTCACAATGTTTTAGTAGCTGCCTCAAATTTGCCATGTAGCATGCAATTGTTTCACCCAACCCGGGGCTCTTTATCATGAATTAAACCTGAACCCCTGCATCATGACTGAAGGCTTCAGTTGAAATTGATCCTTCACAAAGTCCACCAATTCATTGAAATTCTTCGAATCTGGGGCATTGGGTGCCATCAAACTTCAAATCAGGATGTAGGTTTTGCTCCCACAAGTACTTAAGAGGATCGCTCGCCTCTTTTCCTGCATAATCTCATTTGCTTGAAAAAAGAACGTGAGGTGCTCTATGTATTGAGAACAATCAACTGTGACAGGTTCAAAAGGATCAATTCTCCCAAATTGTGGCATTTTGAGAGGGGATAACTTCTTCAATTCTAACAGAGCTTGCTACTTACAATCATTGGGCGAAGTACAGTACCGATTTCTTTTTAACTTGATTTCTTCTGTTCAATCCTGTTTTATCCTCATTATCAGTTTGTTGTAGGGTGGCCAAGTTGTACAATTAAAGATAGAGATGACCTGCAGACATTTCTTGGGTGGAAACTTTAAGTTTATTCACAATATACTCAGCAGCAACTACACGTATGCTTACAACTCCAACTCTATTTCTACACTGACTGCTGAGGTAGCTCACACTACTCTCCTATTGGTTACTACAGATCATGTGACCTTTCCTAACAAGCATTATTCTTAAAGGTACAGTACACACTAAATAAAACCATAATTTCTACACTAGGAATAGCCAATAAATATTGCCATCAACGCCTATCTCCTGTGAATAAATAAATTTAAAAAGCTGACAAGGTTGTTCATTAGAAATACAGAATGGTGACTTGACATAATTGGTAACACTGCACCTCTGAGGCAGAAGGTTCTGGGCCCCAGTCCCACTTCAAGAGTTGAGTGTGTAATCGAGACTGACACTGCACGACTGTATGAAGGACATGGTGCTTGAACTAACATAGTTACCGCCTCCCCCCCACCCCACAAAACCCCAAGCACAATACAGGGCTGTTTATGTTAAAGCAGAGAAACTCTGGACCTGGGGAATGCCCATGTGATCTGAAGTTCGGCAATGCTGTGTGCAGGAGGGTATGTGTCACTTGATTTTTTTTTTCTACAAACTAATAATGGTGTGCACCATGAATTCCCTGTTCTTTCTCCAGCAATTTCAGGGCCAGTGCTCCCCATTTACAACAAGTGAATGGGGCACTAAGGAGAGTGCATACTTCCACCATGCTGTGTTAACTCAACATTATGACAGTTTCACAGCTTTTCTTTGAGGCTTCTCCCTGCTGGTTGATGTTCTGCAACTACAAAACTGAAAAAAAAGAAATTGTTTTCTTCAGAGCTTCCATCTCACTTAGGCGGCTTTAGGCCAATCCACATCAAACAACCTGCTCTGAAAACTCTGCTCATATTTTGACAGCTGTGACAAATTCCACAGCAGCAGCTGTGACAATCCACAACATTCTAAAATGAACAACAACATTCTGAAAAAAAACTCAATTCACCCTTAACTCCCAATGCTAACGGACCCTTTAAAAAAAACTCCAGGATCTGGATCCACATCTTCGACAAAAACTAATTGGTTCTTACTTGGGCCATACCCTATCTGTGTACCACATTTTGTTGAAGTCCGTCTATTAGTTTCTGAGATATCTTGTTTACAGACAACAGACCAACAAACAGGGGTGAAAAGGCTACCTCTGCCAACCTTCAGTGGCAAAGGTAATTAACATTCAGTTTCTTCCTGACTATGAAATAACTCCCAGTCTCGGTCATTTTTAGCAAATGGCCACAGGATTATGAGTGCCAATGAGAATTATTTATTTTCCTTATCATTGGGGTTTTGATATATATATTTGGTTATAGTTGTGGCTCAGTTGGTAGCCCCCTTGCCCCTGAGTCACAAGGTTCTGGGTTCAAATCCCACTCGAGGGTTAGAGCACAAAAATCAATGCTGACACTTTGGTGTGGTACTGAGGGAGCACTGCACTGCCTGAGGTGCCATCTCTTGGGTAAGATGTTAAACTCAGGCCCCATCTGTTTGCTCAGGTGGATGTAAAAGATCCCACGGCACTATTTTGAAGACAAGCAGGGGAATTCTCCTTAGTGTCCGAGTCAATGTTTATCCCTCACTCAGCATCACAAAAATTAGATTGCCTGGTCGTTATCACACTGATTTTTGTGGGATCTTGCTGTGCGCAAGCTGATTGCTGCAGTTCCTACGTTACAGCAGCGACTACACTTCAAAAAGTACTTCATTGGCTGTAAAATGCTTTGAGATGCCCGGTGGCCATGAAAAGCGCTATATAAGTGCAAGTCTATCTTTCTAACTCCACCCCAAGACTTCATAATATTGTAGATTTAAAATCATTACCAAGCTGATAATGGACTGGGTCTTCTGAGGAGCAGCACCCTTCGTCGGATTGCTGCACAACTTGAACTTTCTCCCACTTTGACGATGCTCTGCATTTCTTGATGGGTCCTCTGAGCTTGGCTTTACCAGAAATGTGGGGCACAGTGTTCCTCCCAGGTCTCTGTCACATCGCTGTAAAGTCGGGTTGGGGGGGAGGGGGGGAGACAGGTCATGCCCCCTTTTATGGCACTAGCTGCTGTATGATAAGTTTAAAGGTACAGTGTGAACGTTAGTGAGTGGCTGAATGGATAGGGTGGTAGGGTGGTTAGGTGGGTGAGGTAATTGGGTAAGTGAGTAGGGTGGGTGAGGTGAGCAGGTAGGTGGATAAGGTGGTAGGTTGGTAGGCAGGTAGGGTGAGTAGAGAATAGTACTCTCACCTCTGAATCACAAGGTTCTGGGTTCACTTCCCACCCTTGGGAATGAGCGCTAAAATCAAGGACGCCACTGAAGGAGTGCTGCACTGTTGGCGGCGCTGTCTTTCAGACACAACATTACAACGAGGCCCCATCTGTCTGCTTGGGTGGATGTGAAAGATTCCAAGGCACTATTTTGAAGGAGAGCAGAGGAGTTATCCCTGGTGTCCTGGCCAATATTATCCCTCAATCAACATCACAAAACCAGATTATCCAGTCACTACTCTATTGTTGTCTGTGGGAGCTTACTGTGTGCAAATTGGTTACGGCATTTCCTCCATTACAACAGTGACTACACTTCATAAGTACAGGACTCCATTGTTAAATTGTTCCCTTTGAGATTTGTTATTCTTGCAAATCTGTCCTGATAAGCACACAATGAAAAGTTTTGACAGCATGTTTCTTTTTCAGATCAATACTTGAAAAGTGCTACATTAATGCAAGTCTTTCTTTTTCACAAATGCCACATTATTTTGGGAATGGGTGCTGGTGAGAGGAATAATCTTAAAAAATAAGTTTAGTGCTGAATTCCTTCCATCTTTGTGCCTGACGAGCTTTTATGAAGGGTCACTTGGTACAGGCAACTGGTGCTTCAGTTGAAAATAGACAGGAGCCTTGTGAATATATTTGACTCAGGGAACCCTATGATGTACGTTTAGGACTCTGATTCAACCTGTGGTCTTCCCCACAGTGGAGTTTTCAAATGCTTTTATTATGGGGTGTCAGGAGAGAAGCAAATTAAGAGAAAGAACTTACATTTCTATAACACCTTCAGCGTCCTCAGGATGACCTAAAGGTGGACTCCGGCCAATACATGCTCCACAGCGAAAGGAGTGATGCTCCTCTGGTGCCCTCACAAAGATCGTTCAGCCCACTGCTAGCCCCCCCTGCTATCACCTGTCTCCCCTGCTTCTTAAGGGTTCTCTGCAGGCTTGATTGCACAATAGTGACAGTGGAGCTTCAATGGCTCCACGTGCCATCCAGCATCCTGCTCAAGTAGCCTCGACAGTGTGTGGCAGTGGGCAATTCAACTACAGTGGGCATCACAGCCTGAAATATGCCCGTAGGCCTACCCAGCAGTTATTATTAGGTAGTAATATTAAGCAGAAGCCTGGTTGAGTGCTGGGAGCTTGCAGGTACTATTGTCAGGGGACTAAGACCTCACACCCTATATTTTATAAAATATATATATAGATAGCCTCATGGCTAATTTCTAAAATTTTAAAAACTAGACAAAGACCTTTTAAAGTGGCAAGCTATGTCTGTCTTGAACAAAAGGGAGCTACAGTGGCAGTATCACAGAAGCATGCACCTCATTTTCTCTGAAGAGACACTAACAATGCCATGTGGGCTGCACACATTAAATTCAAGGAGAGCTATACAAAGGCCATCTGTATTTCCTAACCCAGGTTGGCCAACTGAAGTCTATTTGTCTGCTAGGACCAAGGGCCCTGCAATCTTACTTTCAATTATTAATTGTTGGGACATTTAACAATCCCAGGGGCCCAGACAAAGGGATATGTACCCTTTGTCAAAGACACTGTGAAGAGGTGGGAGTCATGTGACATGGAATCCTCTAGCTTGTGTAACCAGAAATATTGCCTTGCTGTACTGAAAAACATTGGGCTACCATTTTAATATCTACAAGCAGCAACACTGAAAAGGACCTCTGCCCACATTGAATACCTGTCCCCATCTACACTGTTTCTACTGGAACTTCTGTTCCATCATCTACAAGACTGATTCATTTTTGCATGCCTATCTCCTTGTGTGAATTCAACTCTATAGGAAAAGTGAATTATACAGCATCGGGTTTCAACCTGCGGGCCTCCATGAACGGATACCTCACTGGACTTTGATTCTGGGCTCTGGACTCACGTGAAGCAATAATTCTTTTCTCTATGGCCTTTGCCCTGTAAACCTTTCTTTTTCTATCCCTCTATCCCTCTTTTTACTGTATAAGTGAAAAGGAGGCAACATTGCTACCCTCTGCCCGCGTTTGAGTGTGTGCAAATAGACTAACCCTTTGAGTTCGTTCTATCTCGAGTTTGCTAGGGGTTATCACTAAATATTGGTTCACACCAAAACTGGGTGAGGTTGGGAAATACGCCACCACTTATAAAGGGGGAAGCAAATCAAACACCTCTCTGTTTGCGGACAGGTGGTGAGAGGAGAAATCAGGGCTGTTTAATTTAACCCTCCTCCTGTCCATGACAGTAATGAGGACTGGTCAACACAATTATTTGTACCTCCAATGCAAATCGCCCTGCCCACTTCCCATCCAATGACCTCCACATCAAAAGTAACCCCCATCCTATATTAACCCTTGCTGCTTCAAAATGGTTTCTCATTGTATTTTTAGTTAATTTTACAGCTCTGAATGCTTCCAGTAAATCTGGAGCAGTATAATGCAAAGCCTGACAATTGCAGCATAATTAGCTAGCTGTTGCTTAGTAACATTTAAAAAGGAATATAAAACAATATATTTATTAAAAAAAAACACTTTGATATTTTATGAGGAGAGGAAGCGAATTAATTCCAATAAATCCAAATGATCAGAGGAAAGTGCAGGTTTCCTTAATATTGTTGAGTTGATGAGGCCAATAAGACCACTTGCAATAACGATACTGTTATTAAATAATCAGACTGCTTATCTGACATCCAGTACTGGAGGGGAAGAAATTTCCTCCACTTAAATATTGGGAAGACTGAAGCCATTGCTTTCGGTCCCCCTCCAAATTCCATTCCCTAGCTATCGACTCCATCCCTCTCCCTGGCAACAGTATGAGATTAAGCCAGTCTGTCTGCAACCTTGATGTCACACTTGACCCCGAGATGAGCTTCCAACTTCGTGCTCGTGCCATCACTATTTCCACCTCCGTAGCATCTCATGACCTTGCCCCTGCATCAGCTCATCTGCTGCTGAAACCCTCAATCGTTCCTTCATTATCCCTAGGCTTGACTATTCCAACACAGTCCTGGCTGGTGTCCCACACTCTACCCTCCGTAAACTTGAGGTCGTCCAAAACCCTGCTGCCCCTGCCTTAACTCATACCAAGTCTCATTCCCCTATCATCCCTGCGCTCGCTGAGTTAAATTGGTTCTGGTCAAGAAACGCCTTGATTTTAAAATTCGCATCTTTGTTTTTAAATCCCTTCGTGGCCTTGCCCATCATTATCACTGTAATCTTCATCAACCCTACAACCCTCTGAGATTTCTGCATTTCTCTGGATTCTTGAGCACCCTTGATTTTAATTGCTCCACCAATGGTGGCCTTGCCTTCAGTTGCCTAGCGCTAAACTCTAGAACTTTGTCCCTAACCCTCTCCACTTCGCTTTCCTCTTTTAAGCCAATCCTTAAAACCTACCTCTTTGACCAGGCTTTTGACCATCTGACCTAACATCTCCCTAAGCAGCTCAGTGTCGTATTTTGTTTTATAACGCTCCAATGAAGCACCTTGGGATGTCTTATGTTAAAGGCGCTATATAAATATAGTTGTTGTCAATGCCATTAAGACTTACAGGCGTGAATACAATATGTTGGGCAATAATGTACAGTTAACACCTAACATTAAATGAGGATTCAATCCTGAAGTACAGGGAAATGGACACTTAGGACATTTATATCAGTTATAAAGAGAGAATAAAGAACCTCATTTGGTGAAATTTATCATCCCTGATTTGAAAGGTGATAGCTTAACTCTGTTTCACTTTCATCAGCTACTGAAATATATTTGGAAGGTTCAAGATCCTCTGATCATTCTGTTTAGGAACAAGTAACAATAAGTAAATGAGCCGGTTTTTATTCAGTCCAGTGGGAGTTACAGTGAATTATTACCAATAAAATTGAATTGTGCTGCCATGCCAACAGTTTGGCAAATTAAGATTCTGTTTCTTGCTACTTTTCCCTTCTCCTGAACAGGCTGATTCCTCCATGGGCTCCCATTCCATGTGCTTTCCAGCAGCTTGCTCAAGCGGCCATTCACATGTGGCCATTGAACTGCATGGGGCATCACAGCCTGAAATACACCCACACATATTTCCAGCAGTGACACCTTGATAGTGATCAGGAGTGAAAGCCCAGCATGGACACCAGGCCGAATGACCACCTTCTGTTCCATACGGACTCTATGGGCTGAATTTGACGGGGTGCCATGACCATGAAGCCATTGCCGGTTGTTGTAAAAACCCATCTGGTTCACCAATGTCTTTGAGGGAAGGAAATCTGCCGTCCTTACCCAACCTGCCCTACATGTGACTCCAGCCAGACAGCAACGTGGTTGACTCTTAAATGCCCTCTGAACAAAGGCATTTAAGGGATGGGCAATAGATGCTGATCTAGCTAGCAATGCCCGCACCCCATGACTGAATAAAAAAACCTTAAGGGCCTCAATAGGCCCAAGGGCAAGCGGGCTGCCCAGTGCCTTAGCTGCCAACCATAAAATGGGACTCAGGTTGGGGGCGAATGGATAGACGGCGGGCAGGCCATGCCTTGTGTTTTACGAACACCCCCTGCCTTCAAACACGCTGGCAGGGGGTGGGTAAAATCCAACCCCATGACTTTCCCTCTCAAACTCAGGGCAGAGAGTGGCTAAATCTGCCCCTACAGCCACCTGCCCTAGGCCGGCCACCATGCTGCAGACTGAGGATTCAACTTGAGACATTCCTGCTGTGTTTTACTTGGCCACTCACTGCTTAGATTCACTGCACTTATCAGAAAACCAAATCAGACATTATTACCTTCCGGTTATATAATTAACAGCAGTAAGTACGAGTCATCACTTAGATTCAAGGCAATCAGTTAAATGCTAATTTAAAATTCTCACCCCTCCCCACTCACTCTTGTGAGTTGTTTATTTTTTGCTACTGGTTTCGCAATGGATTAATATGCAACGTGGATCATTTTTAAAGCTCGCGTTATTACTAGGGAGTCTCACCTCACAGCCATAGGTATCAGGCGACAGCAGACACACTCAGAAATGATCTGTCCATTCCAATTAATGGACGAATGATGCTGGGTAAACTTATCCACGGTGTACCATTATGTTTGTCTATCATGTTTTCAAGGTTTCTTTGACCAGTTTTCCACAGAATGGTGTCAGGGGAGTAAAGAGCTACATTTAAAGATGCACATGGTGCATTCACATAAATATTTTTTGTATAAAACAGCCCTGAGACTTTCAGTTAAGATGCTAATGGGTTAGCTTGACGATACTTGTCCATAGACTTTAAATAATAAGCGATCCATTAGTCTGGCTTGACAGTTGAAAAACATCTCACGCCCATTATGTCGGAAAGTCTCTGATTCCTTTCTCAGAGGAAGAGAAAACACAGAAGGCCCATTTTTAACCTGGGCTAGGGAGTAAGGCCCGAGTGATTCTACCTTCTACCAGTCCAGATCAGTCCATCATCATGTTTTTGGCCTCTTCCCTTCACTGACAGGGTTTCTCAGAGGCCGGTGGGTCTTGGGTTCAAGCCCCACTCTAGAGAGTTGAGCCCACAATCCATGCTGGCACTCCCAGTGCAGTATCGAGGGGGGGTGGGGCTGCGCTGTAAGATGTACCATCTTTCACTTGGGACATTGAACCGAGGCTCCGTCTTCACTCTCAGAGGAAATCTGAAAGATCCCATTGCCCTCTTTCAAAGAAGTACAGGGGAGTTTCCCTTGGTGTCTTGATTAATATTTATCCCCCAACCTACTGGTAATTATCTCATTGCTTTTCTGTGAAAGCTTGCTGTGCACTAATGGGCTACCAGGTTTCCTATAGTACAACAGTGACTACACTTCAACAGCATTTGATTGATTGTAAAGCGCTTTGAGACTTATTGGCGTTGTGAAAGGCACTACATTGATTTCTTTTTCTTTGGGTGTTTCGTTATATGCCAATACCATGGAGAAGGAGCAGCCCGCAATAGAATGAAAGGGAGTTAGGGGGCATTTAGAGAATTCAGCCCACCAGCTATACTTAGGCCCTCCAAATCGAGGATGGCTTGCTTCCACTCTGGTTCAATGGGCTCCGAAATGGCTGATGAGTCCAATGCGTGATCTGCAGACCCTGCCACCTGTGGAGGCAAGTGGTGCTTGAAGGGTTGGGTTGATGGGTTCTTTGGAGGTTTGTGCACTCCCTCCGATGCATCGACTTCACCTCTGCACGTTCTGATGAAACCTCTCCATGTGTTCGGGGCCTTCCTGAATGAACCTCCTCCATTTTGGTCAGTCACAAGCCAGGGTCTCCCATGAGTCAGTGGGATGTTTGACCTCTTCGGGAATACTTTGAGGATGTCCCTAAAGAGTTTCCACTGTCCCCTGGCAGACTCCTGCCACGACTGAGCTCCGAGCAGAGCAGTTGCTTCCGGAGTCTGGTGTCAGGAATATGAACGACATGTCCCACCCAAGGGAGCTGGTTTTGTGTGATTAGGGCCTCGATGCTGGGGAAGTTGGCCTGGGAGAGGACGCTGCTGTGGGACTGCCTTTCTAGCCACTGGATTTGGAGGTTCTTATGAAGGTAGCGCTGGTGATACTTCTCCAGTGCTTAGAGGTGCCTGCTGTAGGTTGTCCAAATCTCTGAAGCGTATAGGAGCACAGGGATCACTGCTGCCTGGTAAACCATGACCTTAATCTTGGGTTGAGATCCTGATCCTCAAATACTCTTTTCCTCAGTCGGCTGAAGACTGAGCTGGGACATTGGAGGCGATGATGATGAATCCTGTTGTCTATGCCTACCTTCGTCAAGAGGAGGCTCCCAAGATATGGAAAATGGTCCATATTTTCCAGGATTTCGCTGATCTTAATTGACAGGGGGAGGTATTGAGCCGCAGGAACTGGTTTGAAGAGGAGATTAGTTTTCCGGCTGTTCAGTGAAAAGGCCCATTTTCTCATATGCTTCAGAGAAGGAGTGGACAACGACCTGGAGCTCAGTTTCTGAGTGAGCGCACACACAAGTGTCAACAGCGTATTGAAGCTCAATGACTGAAATGGGAGTGATTTTGGTTTCGGATTGAAGGTGGCGTAGATTCAACAGTTTCCCGTCTGTTCTGTAGATCATCTCCACGCCTGTGGGGACTTTGCTGGAGGTGAGGTGCTGCAGCACAGCGAGGAAAGTGGAGGAGAGAGTTGGTGCGATGACACAGCCTTGTTGAACCCCAGTCTTCGCTGAATATCAGTTGAGTGTCAAACAAGCAGCGTGAAAAATCCAAGGCAGTGGAGGGATTGAGATAGGTGGTGGTGAGGTAGAGCTGGGTCTCGTCAACTTATTCATGGAGCCCAACAGTGTTCTTTCAATAGTGTACTATTGCTTCCTCAGAATGGTATCCACTAGATATTTGCTGCATCTGTCTGCCCTTTTACTGAAATGCACAGAGAGAAAGTCTTGTCTTTTAAGCACCTTCTTCACCATGGGTTTTACCAGGAATAGGAAGCAATCAACACTGACTATTTACAGCCCAATTCAGTTCAGCATAAACTGTGGCTGAAGTAATAGGTTACTTATGTAATATTCATGAATCTCAGTGCATCTGCTGCACAGTCAAGGAGCTGAATTCAAGAGCATTACCTTGACAGAAAATATTTGAAAAAGGTTAATCCAGGTATTATTTCACTCTTCAACATACATTTAAAGAGGAAGGTTCTTGGCCCTATAACCAGACCGAGCAACAATATTCGAGAATGCTTGATGTCAATTTTTTGCTTTGAAGGTTTCCAATAGCCAAAAATACTTGCTGTCCATGCCTGACTCTTTGATGTCAATGTACAATGTGTGGGGAGAGGATTGATTTGTATTTTAAAATCTGAAAACGTGCCAACCTTTCTCGTTTTACCTATGACATAAAAGACGGCGTTTTATAGTGGGGCAGGTTTGGGTGGGTTGTGGGGCTGTGGGGGTTGTGGGGCTGTGTGGGTTGTGGGGTTGTGGGGGTTGTGGGGGTGTGGGGTTTGTGGGGGTGTTGGGGTGTGGGTGTTGGGGGGGTGTTAAAACCGGTGAAATTGACAGTGTGTCCGGAAGCCTGCGCCAATCGTCTGAGTTCCAGTTTTCACTGGATTGTGTTAGGCAGCCTTCGAGGGGTAAGTTACCAATCAACATAAGGTACTTAGTTAATTAGAGCTATATGGACATCAATATCAACAAGGGGTCCATGGGTTTCCTGGAACTCACCAGTGAAAGCAAGGTGGGTGAGTATGGGGGCTTGGAGGTGAGGGTGTCTGGAAAGGTGTCAATGAATACTCAATACTCCCAGCTGCTTTCTTACATGCTTGTGGGAAAGGGTTTGCTCACATAATTCTTGTGCTGAGAGGTTACCTAACACACGTTGGATGTTTTATCTACACTTTGGGGGTGGGTTGGTCGGGGGTGTTGGGGATGGAGATGACCAGGATGGGTGCCCCTTATACCAACTTAGATTGGATTCAGATGCAGAACAAGATACTTGGCAGCAGCAGCAGCAGCAGCAAAAGCCTGCAGGTCACAACTTGTAGTTCCACATGAAAGAGGTGCAGCTCACAGGAGACCATAGCCAGCGTGCAGGGGGAGCGTGCCAGACACAGAGAGGATAAACTTCCACAATATAGCTGAATGCCAGGAGGTTCAGAACATCACATCAGATGTTGGCAGGCGTTTTCTGCCTGCTAGAACAAGACCAGGTGCCAACTGGGCCTGGTGGACACACTATGGTTGTCAAGGATAACATTACCTGAAACCTTTTGGCTTCTAGCCCCTTCCAAGGCTCTGCCGGAGACATGTCAAGATGTCATATTCAGCGGCACAGAAATGTTCAAGTCAGGTGACTGATGGTTTGTTTCCCAGAGACGCCAAGCATGTCAACTTTGCCCTGATGTCAGTCGGAAGGAGTGGGCGCTTGGGTTTTTAAAAAAAAATTATTCTTTCAAGGGATGTGGGCGTCGCTGGCAAAGGCAGCATTTGTTGCCCATCCCTAATTGCCCTTGCAACTGATTGGCTTGCTCGGCCATTTCAGAGGGCAGTTAAGAGTCAACCACATTGCTGTGGGTCTGGAGTCACAGGTAGGCCAGACCGGGTAAGGACGGCAGATTTCCTTCCCTAAAGGACGTTAGTGAACCAGATGGAGTTTTTACGACAATCGACGATAGTTTCCTGGTCACCATTCCTGAGACTAGCTTTCCAATTCCAGATGTATTCATTGAATTTAAATTCCACCAGCTGCCAAAGCGGGATTTGAACTCGTGGCCCCAGAGCGTGAGCCTGGGCCGTCTGGATTACTCGCCCAGTGAGAGTGACACTACCACTGCGGTACCGCCTCCCCGTGCTGTGGCTTTGGCTGGCCTCCCACAGTGCAGGGTGTCATCGACTGCTCGCGTGTGGCAATTGGGGCACCCCTCCCAGATCACCCAGGAATGTCCGCCAACCACCAAGGAGTTCCAGTCCACGCAACGTGCAGCGGCTGCGCAACCACAAAGCAAGATCTGCCTGCGACTGTGCGCAAGATCCCCGGGAGAAGCTGCCACGACGCTTTTGTCCCGCACCCGGTCCACCCTCCCGGTCGTCTTCGAACCTGGAACCAGAGTTGCCTGCTGCCAGGAGCATTGCAATGAATGCCACATCACCGCCAGGTGTAGCGTTGAACAGTGCCGGGTTCTGCACCTCAGGAAGGGTGTATTGACCTTGGAGGAGGTCACCAAAATTACAACAGGGCTGAAAGGGTTAAATTATGAGGCCAGGTCAGAAGCATGCAGTCCCGTGAGTATAGAAGATTAAGGGGTGGGTGGGGGTGGGGGCCTAATTGAGGTGTTTTGAGATTTAAGAAGGATTTCACAGGATTGATAGAAATGAGATTGTTCCCTCTGGTTGGGGGGAAGTTCAGAAGGGGGGCATAACCTTCAGATTGGAGATGAACCATTCAGCAGTGCTGTCAAGAAGCATTTCTTTACACAAAGGGTTGTGGAAATCTGGAACTCTAACCCCAAAAAAGCTGTAGAGGATGCGAATTGAACTGAGATTGTTAGATTTTTTATAAAGGCAAAATACCGAGGATGCTGGAAATCTGAAACAAAAACAAAAAAATGCTGGAAAAACTCAGCAGGTCTAACGGCATCTGTGGAGAGAAAGACAGAGTTAATGTTTTGAGTCCGTATGACTCTTCTTCAGAGCAGACCTCTCTTCTATTTTTACTTAGTTCTGTTGAAGGGTCATTCGGACTCAAAACGTTAACTGTGCTCCTCTCCGCAGATGCTGCCAGACCTGCTGAGTTTTTCCAGGTGTTTTTGTTTTAATTTTGGATTTCCAGCATCCGCAGTTTTTTGCTTTTATTTCAGGTTAGATTTTTGTTAGGTTAGGGTTCCTGAGCCAAGGCAGGTGCCTGGAGTCCAAATACTGATCAGCCCTGATCTAATTGAACAGTCTGGATTGGCTGAATGGCCTACCCCTGTTCTCATAACGATGACTTCCACCCTGTTAGTTATCTACTGAGAAGTCTGTCCTTGTCAATAAACAAAATGGCTCCCAATCCCTACCATATTGGGCTGTGGGTTTAAAGAGGATTTACTAAATGAATAAGCAACGTCTTCAATGATTTCCTGAGGTTAAAAAATTGATTCTGATTGTGTCAGCTATGACCAGCCCATCTAATTTGCGTGTATATATGTCTTCAATGCCCCCAAGCAATGGCTTTTGTTGTGACTTTATGCAAATTGACTTTGTTTCAAACACTTAAAGATGAATCAGTCACAAATTCCCTTTGGCGAAGAGATCAATTACCAAAAGTCCTAAAAATGTAACATGGCTTTACTGCATCATATGCTATATTTACTGGCTCTGTGGCAATTATTTAAAGTTGCCGAGGCTGCTCTGCCAGATTGCCCCCTAAGTCTGATGAGAGGCAGGCAGAGCTGCTCAGAGCAAGGCCAGACCAGGCCAGTCCCAACAAGCCGGGTCCTGCACCGGAACTCCTGCTTGACTTTATAGGGAGCATAGCTGCTCCTTCCAAAGCCCCTGACATGGATGGGGGACAGGAGCGAAAGCGGTGCCTCGTTCTGCCATGAGTCCCATATGGGAGAGAGAGTGACCCCGGTGGGAAGGGTGCCCAGTCGGATGAAGAATATGAGAAGCGATTCTGGGCAAACCAAGCTCAGAGAAACGGATATAAACAGTCACTTGGCAGTAAAGAAACTTGGATATTGCCGAAAAGAAAGACGTGTTGCTGAAGCTGTTTACCTTGCACAGTAATTCAAAGAAATGTGTGATGGTCATACGCAGGAATCCGCTCTCTGCAAACAAAAGGAACATGTGCAAGCCTTGTGCCTTTTTTGAATTACCCAGGAGCTTGCGGAGCCTATAATTCCCAGCTCCTTTCTCCATGGCAACGTCTCAGCCAATTAGAGTCAACTTGCCAACCAATCTGCACCTTTCATTCCTGTAGTATAAATTGTTGTGAGCGTTTGAAATTTGGCATTCTTGCATTTGTCCTGATGAGTGCAAAACAAAAATCTTCAGCAACATGTCTCTCTTTTCGGCAATATTCAAGGAGCAGATATAACTTTCAGAAGGCAGCAGTGACTAGGCACCTGGTGGTATCTTGGGAGACACCCTTCCCGATAATTGTTAGATGTTGGAGTTTCTCACAGCGTCAGGCTGTGACTACCTGAGATATGTCCGGAGTGGCATAGCCAGTGCCCAGCCCCAGATAAATAAGGCACCCTCCCAGTAACCTCAGTAGATAACTGGCGGACATAAGCCTGGATCGATGCCCGCAGGTTTCTGGCTACATTTGAACTGGGCTTTAAGAACTCCTACTGTTGATCATTGACATATATTTTTAAGCTATATTTTCCCTTATGTACTAAGAATGGGACAAAAATCCAGCAGTAAAGTTTCAAGTTGTTTGACTGAGAGGCTGTTCCATTGCTATTCTAAGATTTAATCCCTAAATGGCAGGCAGGGGTGTTTGATCAATCTCATAATGTTTAAACCTTCCTCTATTGTTAAATCTTTCTTTGTGATGTGAATCTGCCTCCTGGACCTGGGTGACATTTTGATGACTAGTCAACATCACATTTGCATGTTTACAAGATAACGGGGATTGATTCAATATAGTCACGTACACAATCAACTAAGCAGATAGGCTTCCAACCAACATGTCAAACATGGCAGCTAAAGGTCTAAGAAACCTTCCTTGAAAGGTGGTGAAGTAATTGATTATTATCAACACATCAAATGGGGAAAATGGCTGTGTGCGCTGAGGTAATACGTGGCATTTCCCAGATCTAAGATGTTATAATCTTGTTGTTTTGGTTTTCTATTCCTCTGTGAGATGTTGCGAATGACACTGAACAGTTGGGAGGTTCCATTAGATTGGAAACAGACTAACCTGCTGTCCATATTCCAAAACGTGACAAAACACACATTGCTAACAACAGTTTGTGTAAAATATTGAATTTGTCTCAGTCCCGTTTTGTGTAAGGTAATGGAATAGATAATTAGGTGTAAACCAGAGGATGATATGACTTGCATTTATATAGCGTCTTTCACGGTCTCAAAATCTCAAAGCACTTTGCAGCCAATGAAGCACTTCTGAAGCTGGTATGTAGGAATCCACACATGCTCATACAGGATTAACGTAGTGAGAGAGTGGAAATGACCCAGATTCAGAAATTACCTGAAACAAATTCATATTTAGGGGTGTAATTTCACCTGGGCCTTGAATGTGCCTGTATCATTTCAGACTTCGGAGGCTTCCCCTGTCCGGACTTGCACTAGGCAGACAAAGCTCATGCTTCCTTCCCTCTGTATCCATAGCTCACATTTCCTGACACGAGTCATTAGCCTGAAGCTACAGCTTGAGGAGCGCTACTCTGCTTCAAGTATGGCTGACCAGAAATCCCTCCCACTCTTACCGCCCACCATTGGCGTGTGTTGGAAGGATTTGCAGGTTGATAGTCAACCCATTTGGCTGCATTATGGACATGCCTTCCTCAGCCATCAAGCCCTGAGGTGGGACTGAAATCCGGAGCTTCTGCCTCAGAGACAAGGAAAATACCCTTGCGTCACAATCAGTTAAATCAACTGATCAATTAATCAAATTAATTCCAGGGCTGAACTTAATGAAAAAAGAGAAATGGCATGGGCTGTTGTGTGAGGATGCTTTTTCCTAACCATCAGGCAGTTCGTTGACAGTGAGGTGCATGGGCTGTTTGGTACCAAGCATAATATTACCCTCTCCAACCTGAGGAAGGATCAGGACAGAGGCTGGGGGTGGGGTATTGTGTCTGATGTTTGCTTTGTTGCTGAAGAAAATGCATTGAAAATCTCAACCATTAGTAAGTAAGGATTCCACATGCTGGTAAAGAAATGAGGGGAAGCGAACTTCTGTGTTAAAATGGCTGTGGGAGTGTGGGAGTGTGGGGGTGGTGCGGGGTGTGGTAAATTGTGGGAGGTGGTGCTCGATGTGTAGGCCAGCACTTGATTAAGGATGGGAGAATTGGGTCTCTATGGAAGGCTGTGTATTTGAGTTGCTGCACTTGGCTAGAAGATCAGATGCACTACACTTCAAGCACACTGAATCCGTGTGAAATTGTTCGATCGCCAATCCTATTGAGCGAGATTCTGTCGCTTCACAATATTTACCCTTTGCAGTATGCTTGATCTAAATTTTAATAATTTCCCAGAAACGTGTGTTGTGAATAGGTAGACGGCATTGCATTTCAGATTATAAGGAAGCCTCCTTGTTGTTATAGTTATCTCTGAGGACTGCCCTTGTCCCCTTATCAATTCTGCATACGGCAAAACCCAGTCTAGCTTGATTCTTAAATGCTTATCCTCAAATCCGTCCATGGCCTCACCCCTCCATATCTCGGTCACCTCCTACAATGCTAGAACCCTCCGAGAAATCTGTATTCCTCCAACTCCGGCCTCTTGTGTATCCCTCGCTCTCTTCGTTTCTTCACTGTTGTCCCTGCCTTCAGCCGCTATGGAATTCCCTCCCCTAAACCTCTGCACCTCACAGATTTAGTGCTGTCTCAGACACCAGTATCTCGAACAAAAATAAAAATAGCTGGAAAAACTCTGCAGGTCTGACAGCATCTGCGGAGAGGAACACAGTTAACGTTTCGAGTCCGTATGACTCTTCATCAGAACATTCCTCTCCGCAGATGCTGTCAGTCCTGCTGAGTTTTTCCAGCTATTTTTATTTTTGTTTCAGATTTCCAGCATCCACAGTATTTTGCTTTTATACCAGTAACTCAAACTCGAACTAAACAGGTGCCAGTTTAAAAGTGGCTTATGTTTTCAATCTATAGTCAATTTTTCTTCTTTATCAAAAACAAACCTTGTTGGCTTCATCTCGTCCAGAATAAAACCACATCGTCCTTATTCATTCCCCCCCTGTTGGCTGACTCCAGTCTCACCTGATTCAAGCATCGAAATGCTGTAAATTAACCTCTCTTCCTGTTAAGAAGCTTGAAATATTATTCAGATACTCAAACAAGTTGCGCAGGTTTGAAACCTGGTTCACTCTTCACTCTTAAATGCCCTCTGAACAAGGGCAAATAGGGATGGGCAATGAATGCTGGCCTAGCCAGCGATGCCCACATCCCATGAATGAATTTTTAAAAAAACATGCTTCTAGGTGCAATTCTGCTTTCTACACAACACACGTTGGTAACCTGATTTCATAAGTTCACCTGAGCAGAGACTTTCTAACATTTCACATCCAAATTGCAACATCACCGATATGATGAACTGAGCATAAACAGAAAAGGAAAGCATGGAATGTTGGAAATACCTGAGAAAAGACAGTCAAAACAAAGAGTCTACTGTTAGATGTGATTCCGTGCTTGGACAGCACTTGCTGAACAATCCTGAGTGTGTCAATAACTGCACTAACAACCACTTTAAGATAATCAGTCGAGCTTGTAACCTGGCTTATTTACATTCACCAGAAGCGACATACATTCATACACAGGGACCCGTTCACTGCAAACAAAAGGAATGTGTTCAAGCCTTGCGCCGTTTTGGAATTTCCCGTGAGCTTGGGGAGCCTATAGTTCCCGGCTCCCTTCTCCATGGAAACACTTCAGCCAATCAGGGTTGACCTGCCAACCAATCAGCATCCTTTTCTCCTGTAGTATAAATTGCGATCATTTGAAATTTGGCATTCTTGCATTTGTCCTGATGAGTGCAAGGCGAAAAGCTTCAGCAACATTTCTCTCTTTTCATAAATATAAAAAGAAAATGTGTCCATTGACAGGTGGGTCAATAACCAAGATGAAGAATTGTCAAAAGAATTGGAGAGGGAATGAGGAGAATTGGTTTTATGCAGCAAGTTATTATGATCGAGAATGTGCTGCATGAAAGGGTGGTGGGGGGAGCATATAGTAACATTCAAAAGGGAATTAGATAACTACATGAGCAAGAAAAAGAATGGAGGCCCATAGGGAAAGGGTTTGGGAGTTTGATTAACTGGATAGTTTCAAAGAGCTGGCACAGGAGCTGAGCTGTATGTTTCCATTTTATGATATCTTGGATAGAATGAAGCCTGCACACACAGACTGCACAATCTGCATTTTTCTCATTGCGACACTGACTGATTTGTTGATAAGGAAGGATTTTGACGCACTTGTTCGTTCAGTCATATGATGCAAAAGCTGTGCTAACTTCAGGGGGCTGTCAAGGCATGTATTGGCAATCGGCAGTGCCCTGATTGCTAAGGACTTTACAGTTCTGCAACCATTCATGAGTGCAAAAATAGCCACCTTAGTGAGTGATAGACTAGAGTATTATCACACAGGCCGGGACATTGAGGTCGGCGAGCGGAGCAGGCGGGGCCCACTCGCTGAAGCGTAAAATGACACGGGATGATGTCGGGCAGAACTCCCGACGTCACCCCGCGTCGTTTCAATTTTCAGGTCGGCGGGGGCGCAGACAAAGCAGCTGTGCGCCCGCCGACCTGTCAACGGCCTATTGAGGCCGTTTAAAACGTAATTCAACTAGTTAATGGACCTGCTTGCCCATGCTTAAGGTTGGCGGGCAGGCCGGGAGCCCTGGCGGGCTTCAGAAAAAGCATCAAACCTCATCCACGGGCGGGATGAGGTTTCATGTAGGTTTTTAAAAATTGAATGGAAGTTTAATTAAAAGTGATGGACATGTCCCAACTCATGTGACAGTGTCACATGAGGGGACATATCAGGGAAATTTTATTTCTCTACATTTACCATTTTTAAATTTGGCACCGATCTCCCTGAGGCAGCACTTAGCCACAGGGAGATGACTGCGCTCTTTCGCGTGCATGCGTGAAAGAGCGCACTCTCGGCTGAGGGATTCCCTCCCCGCCCGCACAGGGGGCGCATAGCGCTTCCTGGTGGACGTCACGCTAGGTGGGCCTTAATTGGCTCGTTCATGTAAAATGGCCGCATGCCCCCGATCAGGGCTGCCCCTGCTCTTGAACTCCCCCCAACAGGGGGAAAATTCTGCCCACAGCGATTAATCTCAGCCTGAGCACATTCATTCTATTTTTTAATTCTTTCATGGGAGCTGGTTATCCCTGGCAAGGCCAGTATTTATTGCCCATCCCTAATTGCCCATCCCTAATTGCCCTTGAACTGAGTAGCTTGCTAGGCCATTTCAGAGGGCAGTTACGAGTCAACCACATTGCTGTGAGTCTGGGGTTACATGTTGGCCGGACCAGCTAAGGACGGCAGATTTCCTTCCCTAAAGGGACATTCGCAAGCCAGATGGGTTTTCACACCAATCAATGATAGTTCCATGGTCACCATTACTGAGACTAGCTTCCAATTCCAGATTTTTATTAATTGAATTCAAATTCCACTAGTTGCTGTGGTGGGATTTGAACCTGTGGCCCCCCAGAGCATCAGCCTGGGCCTCTGGATTGCTGGTCTAGTGACATTACCACCAGGCCCACCATCGCCCATTTGCCAGCGCTCAAACAACAGCAGGTCACCTGCTCACCCTCTCCGCTGGAAAATTGTACCTGGCATTGGAGAAAAAGATGTAAGAGAAGATAAAATACAGTTTGAATAAAAGAAAACGGAGAGAAAGAAGAAACAATGTTTTGTGAAAAATTGCAAAGGGAATGAATTATTTCTATAGTTTTCTTTATTCAAACGACTTCATTGGAAACCACATGGGATTCAAGATTCACAAGAAAAGACAGCAGATGAAGAGTAGGAGGATATTTGGCTCAGATCTCAGTTGGCATGTTCTTGCAAAGATAACCTTTTGCCGTTTGCATATCTCTGCATATGTTGCTATAATTGAGCTATATTTAAAAAAGGTAAGTTCAGCATCCCAGACACATCAGTGGAAAAATGGCCGCATATTCCTGGGCCGATTTTCTAAGTTTGTTCTGCCAGTGGGGGAACTTGCTGACCATCCATGCATATTGGCAAATTATGGACTTGATATCACCATTTTCCACCTTTTAAAAAAATTATTTTTTAGGAGATGTGGGACACTATCAAGGCAGCATTTATTGCCCACCCTTAAGCGCTCTGAGTGGTGTTTGGGGTGAGAGTCACAGGTAGGCCGGGGCAGGGAGCATTGGCTGTTTGCTTAACCGAAGTGCGTGAGTAAACCAGCTCGGTCTGAGTGCCAGCCATGGCACAGTTGCTAACGCTCTTGCCTCTGAGTCAGAAGGTTGTGGGTTTCCTACTCCAGAGACTTGACTATGTAAATCTAGGATGACACTCCAGTGCAGCACTGAGGGAGTGCTGTGCCATCAGAGGCGTTGTCTTTCAGGTGAGATGTTAAACGGATACCATCTGTCCTCTTGGTTGGATGTAATAGATGGAGTAGTTTCTTTTGAAGAAGAGCAGGGAAGTTATTCCTGGTGTCCTGGCCAATATCTACCCCTCCATCAACATCATAAATGCGTTCATTATTTTGTTATCCTTCATGAGAGCTTCCAGTGCGTAAATTGGCTGCCGCATTTCCAAGGTTAGCACATTGGCTACGCTTCAAAAGTACTTCATCGGCTTAAAGTGCTTTGAGGTGCCCAGGGGTCATGAAAGGTGCTATATAAATGCATCTTTCTTTTATGGCCATTTTCTCTGGTGTCAATCCAAAAGCAACCAGGTTTGCAGAATTCAGTTACCCAATTTGCTATGGAGAGGGGGATTTGAACTCAGAACTTCCAGATTGCCATAACCACCAGGCTACCATACTCATTATGGACGGACAGTTATGAACAGCAGGCCCTCAGGCCCTGCACAGTCAGCAGACCGCCCAGCATTCAAGACCCACATTAAATGGTCATTGAAGATTCCCACAGTCACTTGCAAAGAGATAGGCTGAAAGTTTTACTTTCATTGAGAAGTGATTGGCCCGAGTGCCTTCAAACCCGTAGCCCTCTCGGACGAGTTCACTCCCTGAATGTTTGTTTCATCATTATTGTTCTGCTGATGTACGGTCAACAATTAAGCATGCTTTCCACTAATGTTGTCCAGGAATACCCTCTTTAAAACACTCTGCCTCTGTACCACCCTCTCCTCCTTTAAGACACGCATTAAAAGATCACCTCTTTGACTAAAATTATTCGTCATGTGTCCTGTTAGCTCCAGACCTGGCTCAGTGTCATATTTTATTTGATGACACTCCTGTGCAGCATCTTGGGATGTTTTACTGCATTAAAGGTGCTATATAAATGCAAATTGCTGTTGTTATGGCTATGCAGTGGAACACAAGAACCTTGAAGAAATCTAACCCATCCCTATGCCACCTCCATAGATTGAGAGAATATGCTCTTTTGCAGAACATAAATAGGAGCTTCAAGCCTGCTATACCATTCAATAAAATCAAGGCTGGCCTTCGACCTAACTCCGTCTTCGCGTACTATCTTCATATCGCCTGATCCCCTTAGTCCCCAAAATATTTATCAATCTCTGTCTCCAATATACTCAGCTGTCCGATATTGAGAATTCCAGAGATTCACAGCCATCTGATCCTCTCAGTCTGAAATAGCCGTCCTTTAATTTTGAGGCTGTGGGCGGAATCTGCCCAGATTTACACCAAGTATGGTAGCAGGCGTGAAAAAAGTTGTTTTACCCGTTGGCCACAATGGCGGAGTTTTGCGCTGGGTCATCCACTTCCCTGCGTGTCCCACCTCATTAATAATTCATTCACAGGGAACGCCCCGGATCTCCCAAACCCATCACACATCCACAGGGAATCACACCTCAAAGGCCAACACCACTAACTCTCACACACACCCTCTCATCTCCCTCAGACTCATACCCTCTGAAGCTTGTGTCCTCACCCCATCCATGGCTCCGCTCACCACACAAACATTCCGCGCAGTGCCATGGGTCCTGCTCACCCTCTCTCCATCTGTTTTCATGCAGGAGAAGCTGGCTCACATCAGTAGCGTGAGGTCCCAGACCAGGGGGTGAAGTGGCCCACATTAGGCCCCTCACTCGCTTTGAGGAGCGTGCCATCACGCTGACTGGTGAGGATGTGGACTGTGCCTGTGGTGACGGTGAGGTCGGCGCCAAACACCCACGTGAGGATCCTGCACCAGATCATCCCTCTCTCTGTGCAACTGTGAATGCTCTCTCTCCTGTTTTTGACTCTGTTGCCATGCACTAATTATCTTTACTTTGGTTCCCAGGGAGCTCTGCCAAGCGACCAACGCCCTCACCCAGCCAGTCCCTCAGCTCCATCCACATCCTCACCTCCAGCCAAGATGACACCTCCTCCATTGGAGAGCTGGGAATAATCAGCCTGGAAGACCCGTCACAGCACTTACCCACATCCTCCACCAGCGCAGAGACACACACCTTCGTGTGACCTAGATCTAGAGCAGGCTCAGGTTCACAATCTGGTGGTCACCATATGGACACATGTCTGCAGCAGCTGGAGGCAGGTTTAGCTGAGCTCCCTGGCACTCGGAGGGCTGCTGGGTATTGGGCATCTGTCAGGCCCGAGTCAGAAGAAGAGCCTCTGGATTCGGTCTTCCAACTCATCCTGGAGAGTCAGCAGAAGGCAGGGGAATGTCACGCAGAGCTGTTGGAAGTCCTCAACAGAGTGGCATGCGAGTCAGGGGAATGTGTCCGCCTGCTCTCTGATGAAGTGGTGCCCACAGGTGTTCACATGGAGGTCTCCATGGAAAGGATGACAGACGACATGAAGACCCTGGTCCAGCAGAACGCGGAGGTGCATGCATACCTGAACTCCATCATGGTAGCCCAGGATGAGTTCCTGCAGTGGATACACAAGAAGGAAACGGGGCACCTCGACATTCCTGCAGGCTCTCCTTTCCCTCAAAGAGTCAGGCTGGGGCCCTTGGGCACCCAAAGGGAGCAAGAGCAGCAGCTGGACACCTGTGGGTCATCCACTCAGGAATCTCAGAGGCTGCCCTCTCCCTCTGAGCCCCCTTTTCTGTGACCCCCTCAACCTCATCCTCTATCACTGCAGAGGGAGCAGCTGGCCCACAGGAGGACAGCCAAAGCAAGCCCAGGGCCCTCAAGGCCTCGGCTCTCCAGAGGATGCACACCGAAGTCATCAGAGGCAACAGAGCCAGCCATTGCACAGGCTGTTTCCACCTCTGCTGCGGATGTCAGGGCAGCACCTAGAAGAAGTGATAGGCCTAGGAAAGTTAAGAAATTATGATCATAAGTGGTTGCATGGTGAAAACATTTTGCCACTTTATAATCTGAAAATATATCCACTTTCACTGAATAATGTGTAATGTTGTCTTTCAGCTTCATTGACAGGCTTCGTGAGGCCTCCCTCTGCATCCACCATATGCCCCCCCCAACCCATACCACTACACTTTCCTCTCCAAGTCACACCTTGACCTTCCTCTCCCACCCCCACCCAATGCACTGTCGAATGTTGTAAAAATCCATCTGGTTCACTAATGTCCTTTAGGGAAGGAAATCTGCCATCCTTACCTGGTCTGGCCTACATGTGACTCTAGGTCCACAGCAATGTGGTTGAGACTCTTAAATGCCCTCTGAAATAGCCCGGCAAGCCACTCAGTTCTCAAGGGCAATTCGGGATGGGCAATAAATACTGGCCCAGCCAGTGACACCCACATCCCATGAACAAATAAAAAAAAGACCTTCCTCTCTCACTGACAGCCAGATCCACCTCCCCCCAAACTCACCCATCATCCGTAGCAGCCCATGGCCAAGACTGTGATGTTCCGAAGCAGACCCCAGACATCAAAGGAGACTTCACACTGAGAGCTGCTTCGTGGTGGACCCACGTCCATGAGGATCCACCCAGCATGCGATGCATGTGTCCCTCCAGGGTCCAGTCGCTGTAGGGCTCCAGCATCCTCTTCTCCTTGGACGTCCGCGATCTGAGAGAGGCCCTAAAGTTAAATCCCAACTTCTGCACATCACACTTGTCCCGACGTGTTCTGGGTCAGCCCTGTTTTCTCGCCAGCGTAATTGTAAACCGGGCGTGGTGGAGGGGGGACAATTCCGGCCGGACCTTACTTTGCGTCCCATTACCGGGATGCAAATCGGGTTCACGCCGGCCTCCAGCGGGATTGGCGTTCCGCCATGGCGGACACCATCGGATGATCCCACTGTGCTTTCACCCTGACGTGAAACTGATCTCTGCCCCTTCTGCCAAATTGACCCCCCCCTCACCAACCTGCCCACCATTGCACTCACCGCCAACAGGACCGGAGGATTCCGCCCTGTGACTCCGAGTTCTAGACTCCCCAGACAGGGGAAACTTCATCCCTGCATCGATCCTGTCGAGTCCCATAAGAATTTTATATCTTACAACGAGATCGCCTCTTTATTCTCCTAAACTCTAGGGAATGTAGACCTAGTCTACTCATTCTCTCCTCAAAGGAGACAATCCCCTCATCCCAGGAACCTGCCTAGTGAACCTTTGCTACATTCCCTCTAAGCAAGTATGTCCTTCCTTAGGTAAGGAGACCAGAACTGTACACAGTACTCCAGGTGTGGCTGTATCAGGGCCTCGTATACCTCCTGTAATACTTTATTCTTATACACCAATCCATTTGTAATAAAGGCTTTCCTGTTTGCTTGCTGTGCCCGTGTGATAAGTTTACCTGATTTGTTTACAAGGATAACCCTGTCCCTCTGAATACCAACATCTGTCAACATTTATATAAAAGCAAAATGCTGCAGATACTGGCGATCTGAAATAGAAAACAGAAAGTTCTGGAAAAACTCAGCCAATGTGGCAACACGTTTGGAGCATTGGACATTTCCATATTGGACTTGAAACATTAACTCTGTTTCCGTCTCCTGTGTTTCAGCGCAAAAGAGGAGCCTGCCTCTAGGCACAAAGGGGGAGTAACATCTTTGGGGGGGGGGGTCTCCCTGATGCACACCGGGTACCCCACCCCGAATGGTGTGTCTCCCCTTCTTCCTCACTTTATCACCAATGTTGTCAAAAAGCAGCCTCCCCACTCTCGCTCGCCTGTTACTGCCCAGCGTATTATGGCAAAGGAGACAAATTGAGGGCCTTAAGTGGGCAATAATTGGCCACTTAAGGACCTCACTGGGCCTAAAGTCGGGTGGGCTAGTAGATGCCTTACCCACCCCCTCATATGGGGACTGGGTTGGGGGTGGGTGTGAAGGTGACAGGCTAGCCAACCGACATATTTTATATGCCCCCCCCCCACGCAATGAAAACACGCCGGGGGGAGGGGGGGGGTGGGCCTTAAAACCCAGCCCTTGGATACATTACAACAGTCCCCTCACCTAAACCGCTGATACAGTTTGTAAACAGCTGAGGCACAAGCACTGCTCCCTCGCTGTGCCCAGTTAGCCGCAGCCTACCAGCTTGAATAAGACCCGTTTATTCCCACTCTCTGTTTTCTGTCATTTACCCAACCCCAATCCATCCTTTGGTGGGCTGCATTGCTGAACCGGATCGGTTCTGTAGCTTTAATTTAATTTGGGCTCTGTATCTAAGTTGAATTCGGCAAACGTAAAATTCGCAAAAAAGCAAAACTTTAAAAATTATTAACGTAAATACGCACACAGGTGAAGAATGAATGATTGTTGTAAATTTGAGCAGTACAAATAGAGCAATGAATAATCACAATGCATTATATATACCATGTATAATTCAATAATGTCACACATCATCTATTGTAGTCCCGTTGAGTCACTTTTGCTGATATACTTGCCAATGAAATGTGTGATAATTGTCGGTATCTGACACCGTAGAGAAGAAAGTGAATGTCTTAAAAACTCCTGAATATTTATAACTGGTATCCTGTGGAAATGTAGTGTTCAAGTACCACAACCAGATTTCAGGGTCACCATGGAACCAAATAATTTAGGTATGAAGCTGCTGGCTTTAAATGATTTGCTTTTAGTGAAATTTCGGGGCTTCTGTTGCAGTGCCGTGGCATTTTCAGGCATAAATTCTGAAGCAGGTCCCCCTTCCTGCCTCATATTGGCAACAATGTTATGTTTGGTCATATCTGGGACTTGCCAATCATCCAACTGTCAAGCTGAGTGTACATAAATAAGGAAATGGGGCCAAAAATCAAAGAATTTACATTTGCAATGCACCAGGAATTTTACATTCCACTTGAGGGGTGAGAAACTTGGGTCTGAAACTAGTGCCCTAAACTTAAATCAAGGTAATTACAAAGGGCATGAAGAGCCTAAAGTGCACTGGGAAAACAGGTTAAAGGGCAAGACAGAAATAAGCAGTGGCAGACATTTAAGGAGATATTTCATAACTCTCAATATGAATATATTCCATTGAGAATGAAGGACTCTACGAGAAGGATGGACTATCCTTGGGTAACTAAGGAAGTTAAGAATGATATCAAATTGAAAGAAAAGCCATACAATGCTGTGAAGATTAGTGGTAGGACAGGAGATTGAGGAAATTGCAGAAAGCAGCAAAGGGCGACTAAACAAATAATAAAGATGGAGAAAATAGAGAGTAAACTAGTAAGAAAACAAAAACAGACAGTAACAGTATCTTTCTACAAGTATATTTAAAGGAAGAGAGTAGCTAAAGTAAATGTTGGTTCCTTAAAGGATGAGACTGTGGAATTAATAATGGGAAACAAGGAAATGGCAGAGACTTTGAATAATAAATTTTTTACCTGTCTTCGATCTAGCACACAAAACACACATTAATGGTAGAAAATCAACAGGCAAAAGGGAGGGAGAAACTTAACAGTTATGATCACTAGACAAAAAGTACCAGGAAAACTAATAGGATTAAATTCTTACAAGCCCCTTGGGCCTAATGGCTTGCATCCTAGGATCTTAAAAAAAAGTGCTTCCAGAGACAGAGGATACATTGGCCGGGATTTTCCATGCCCGTTGGCATCGGGCATGTTTGGTGGTGTGAACGGACAATATGGCGAGAAGGCCAAAAATAGGTTTCAGGATATCATGAAGCCAGTTTGCGATCGTCTGCTCAGCCTGTTGATGGTGGGCCACATTCCCTGCCATCGGACGTTGGGAACCCCATTGTAATACATCAGCGTATCATTATAAGGCCAGCCTGCTGGACTCATCCCCCTCCACCCCTGCTGGATCATTCGCCCACATCAGTGAGAAAACACACTGGTGCAGAACATGTCTTGACAACTGTGACATGCAGAAGCCAGGACTTAACCACCAGGGCCTTACTCCCATCGCGGACACCCAAGAACCAGAAAATGCTGGAGCCCGGCAGCAATGGGGGTGAGGTTGGGGAGGGGTTGGGTGGGGAATGAAGGTGTCGGGGAGGTGAAGTTGGGAGGAAGGGGGTACAGGGGGTGGAGGGGGTAGCGGAGAGAAGATGGCAAGTGGGGAGCTAGGTGTAATGCGGGGTGGAAGGTGTAAGGAAAGGAGTTTGGTGGGGGGAAGGAGTGCGGAGAGGGGATGGAGTCCAGGGGGAGGAAGGTGTGTGGAGAGGGGAGGGAGTAAGGGTGCAGGAAGGAGTCGGGAAGGGGGAAGGAGTAATGCTGGAGGAAGAAATGACAGTGTCTGAGGGAGTCAGGACGGGGGAGGCACTAAGTGGGCGGGGAATCCGGGGGTGTGGAAGGACTAAGGGGGGAAGGGGGAGAAGGAATCTGGACGGGGGGATTTCCAGGTGAATGTGCGGGGTGGGGGGGGGGGGAGCTCTGGTGGGTCCATGACTGCTTCCTGGGGAGTGAACTAAGGGTGGGTGTGGCGTGAGGGAATGACCGAGGGCAGAGTGAAGAGGCAGGGTGGGACGGTGAGAATTCGACAGTAGTGATACAAGGGGCGGCGAGGGTGGTTGGTGGGGTCTCGGAGGCAGACACGGACCCTGGGGATGGGAAGGAGAAGGTCGGGGAGGTGAATGTGGATGGGATTTTTGGGAAGGAAGAGAACGTGCACGTTTGCCTGGACATCCCCAAAGGAAAAGGGTTGTGGCTGGTAGGCGTCAGAGGGGAGGCGCAAGGTGATGTCAGGGGTGTCAACTGTGATGGGGGGAAGGAAATGGGTGACTGGGGCAGTGGAATAGATGAGGGAGCTGACAAAAAAGCGAATCCAGACCATGCTGTCCAAATCGAAAGTGAAATGACAGTCGTGGTGAGCGAGATCAGATGCTTCATGGGAGTGAGATGATTTGGTGGGCAGAGATGCAGGTCAGCTCAGATGGACAACTAAAAGTGAACCCCAGGAGGCAGCATTGAAAATGCTCAGGACATTGCGGTGAGTGTGATAGGTGAAGGATCCATGTGTGTGGGAGAGGCTTCCACGAGGCTCCGACAGGCCCTGCCACACACACACATTCCTCCCTCCAGAATCACTCGTTGCTCCCTCTGTGGTGACAGAGGATGAGATTGAGGGGCTCACAGGCAAAGGGGACTTGGAGGGAGAGGACAGCCTCTGAGATTCCTGAGTGGACGACCTAAGCGTGTCCAGCTGCCGCTCTTCCTCCCTTTGGGTGACCAGGGGCCCTGGCCTGACTCCTGGAGGGACATCGAGGTGCTCCGTTTCCCTCTCGCGTTGCCACTGCAGGAACTCAGCCATAGCTCCCATGATGCGGTGCAGGTTGGCACACATATCCGTGTTCTGCTGGGCCAGGGTCTCCACGGCATCCACCATCCTCCCCATGGAGACCTCCGTACGCGCACGTGTGGGCACCACTGCATCAGAGAGCAGGCGGACGCACTCCTCTGACTCGTGTGCCACTCTGTTGAGGGCTTCCAACAGCTCTGCGTGATGTTCCCCACCTTCTGCAGACTCTCCAGGATGAGTTGGAAGGCCGAATCTAGAGGCTCATCATCTGACGCAGACCTCACAGAGACCTGATCCCCAGCAGCCCTCCGAGTGCCGGGGAGCTCGCACGAACCTGCCTCCTGCTTCTGCGGCCATTTGCCTGTGCGGTGACCCGCAGATTGTGAACCCGAGCCTGCTCTAGATCCAGGTTCCGCGAGGTATGTGCCTCTGAGCTGGTGCAGGGCGTGGGTAAACGCTGTGAAGGGTCTTCCAGGCTGCTTATTTCCAGCTGTTCAAAGGAGGAGGTGTCACTTGGCTGGAGGTAAGGACCTAGATAGAGCTGAGGGATTGGCTGGCTGAGGGTGTCGGATGCTTGGTAGAGCTCCTGTGAATTAAAGTAGGGATAAGTAGTGCATGGCAGCAGAGTCAAATGCAGGAGAGAGAGCACTCACATTTGCATTGAGAGAGGGATGATGTGGTGTAAGATCCTTACGAGAGTGTTCACCACCAACCTCACCGTTGCCACAGGCACAGTCCACATCCTCACCAGTCAGCGTGATGACAAACTCCTCAAAGTGAGTGAGGGGCTTAATGTGGGCCACTCCACCCCCTGGTCTGGGACCTCTCCCTGCTGATGTGAGCCAGCTTCTCCTGCATGAAAACAGATGGAGAGAGTGTGAACAGGACACTGTGTGGAATGTTTGTGTGCTGAGCAGAGCTATGGACAGGATGAGGACGTGAGCTCCAGAGGATATGAGCCTGATGGAGATGTGAGGGTGTGTGTGAGAGTTAGTGGTGTTGTCCCTTGAGATGTGAGATCCCTGTGGATGTGTGATGGGTTTGTGAGTGTGTGAGTTGAGAGTGATGAGAAGAGTGAGTTACCCTGGCGGAACAGATGAGACCATTCATCCTGTAGCAGCACTGGGTGGCTGTCCTCTTTTGCAGGGCATTGGCACTGACCACTGCTGCGGCCAGAGCGGGGGTAGAGGACATCACGGCGGCCTCCACTGCATCCGAAAGGCACTTGAAGGACACGTCATTGAACCTGGGGGTTGCAGTCTTTTTGCCTTTCAGGGCCATGTCTTCCTTGCAGCAGTGGTGGGCTGGAAGCGCTGAGAGGTGTGCCCATGGCAGGACCTTAAATATGGCGCTCGGCATGATGAAGCGGCGAGGTGATGGCGTGGCGAGAAAATGAGAGCCCACCCACCATGCAGACAGTGTGTTTCCCGTGAATGCATAATTAATGCGGCAGGTTTGGGACGATGCAGCGTGAAAAGCCGCCATTGCGGCCGGTGGGTAAAACGTTGTTTCACCCGTCCCCTCCCGCACTTAGTGCAAATTCTGGGACGATTCCGCCCATTGGTTGTAATCTTCTAAAATTTTCTAGATTCTGGAAAGATCCCAATGGATTGGAAAATTGGGAATGTAACACCCATCTTTAAGAAAGGAGGGAGAGAGAAAGCAGAAAGCGGTAGGCCCATTAGCCTAGCACAGTCATTGAGAAAAATTCTGGAATCCGTTATTAAGGAAGTAGTAGCAGGACATTTAGAAAATCAAAATGCAATCAGGAAGAGTTAACATGGGGCAGTTAACATTCCCCCTTCGGGGGGAAACGTGCGGAAGCGGGCGTGGGCAGGAGGGTTCCCGATGGGCGCCTCCGATCGTGGGCGCGCCGCCATTTTACATGGGCGGGCCAATTAAGGCCCGCCCAGCGTGACGTCCTCACGGAAATGTTGTGCATGCCTTGCGTGGGCGGAGGGGGGATTCCCTGAGCTTGGGGTGCGCTCTTTCACACATGTGGGTGGAAGAGCGCACAGATCTCCCTGAGGCAAAGGGCTTTTAAAAAATTTATTAAAGGTAAGAGAAGATTTTCTTGACATGTCCCCTCACGTGACGGTGTCACATGAGCTGGGACACGTCCATTACTTTTATTTTTAAATTTTCCGAACATTTTAAATCCCTCATGAAACCTCATCCTGCCCGTGGATGAGGTTTCATGTTTTGTCGGAAGGCCGCCTGGACTCCTGGGCCTGCCTGCTAACCACAAGGTTGGACGGGCAGGTCCATTAATCATTTTAATTACTTTTTTACTGGCCTTAATAGGCTATTGACAGGTCAGCGGGCACGCAGCTGACTTAGCTGCCCGCCTGCCAAACTGGAAATCTAAGTGATGCGGGGTGACGTTGGGTCGCATGCCCAACTTAACCCTGTGACCTTTTATGTGTTGGCGAGCGGGCCCCGCCCACTCTCTGAACAGAAAATGCTGCCCATGGTTTTACAAAAGGGAACTTGTGTTTAACAAATTTATTGGAGTTCTTTGAGGACGGAATGAGCAGGGTGGATGAAGGGGGACAAGTAGATGTAGTGTATTTGGATTTCCAAAAGACATTCGATAAGCTGCCACATAGATAAAAGCTCATGGAGTTGGGGACAATATGTTAGCATGGACAGAGGTTTGGCTAACTAGCAGGAAACAAACAGTCACGATAAATGATTCATTTCCAGGTTAGCACCAGGAACTTCATGTTCAACTTGAGGGGTGAGAAACTTGGGTCTGAAACTAGAGACCTAAATTTAAATCGAGGCAATTACAAAGGCTCGAAGGGTGAGTTGGCTAAGGTGCGCTGAGAAAATAGATTAATAGGTATGCATATAATGTAGGAAAATGTGAGGTAGTCCACGTTGGTAGGAAGAATAGGAAAGCAAAATTTTACTGGAACAGAATTCTGTGGTACCGAGGGATCTGGGTGTCCTTGTACATCTATTTCAAAAAATTGACATGCAGGTACAGCAAGAAATTAGGAAGGCAAATGGAGTGTTAGCCTTTATTGCAAGGGGGGGATAGAGTATAAAAGTAGAGAAGTGTTGCTACAACTGTACAGGGCATTGGTGAGACCACACCTGGAGTACTGTGTACTGTTTTGGTCTCCTTATCTAAGGAAGGATATGCTTGTGTTGGCGTCAGTTCAGGTAAGATTCACTAGGTTGATTCCTGGGATGAAGGGATTGTCTTATGAGGAAAGGTTGAGCAGGTTGGGCCCATACTCATTGGGGTTTAGAAGAATGAGAGTATGATCTTATTGAAACACATAAAATTCTGAGGGAGGCTTGACAGAGTAGATCCTGGGAGGATGTTTCCCCTCTTGGGGGAATCTAGGACTGGGTGCACGGTTTAAAGATAAGAGGTCCCCCATTTAAGACGGAGATGAGGAGGAATCACTTCTTTTAGATGGTTCTCAGTGTTTGGAATTCAATTCCCTAGAGAGAAGTGAAGGCTGGGCCATTGAATATATTCAAGGCTGAGTTAGTCAGATTTTTGATTGACAAGGGAGTTTAGGGTTATGGGGACAGGCAGGAAAGTGGAGTTAAGGCCACAATCAGATCAGACACGATCTTACTGAATGGTGGAGCAGGCTCAAAGGACCAAATGGCCTACTATCGCTCCTATTTCTTACGATCTTAGCTATCAGTTTTAATGAGGAGAATTGTTGCATGGCTGTGAGGATAGTGGCATAATGGCAATATTACTGGACTAATAATCCACAGGTGGGGTAAGGCCAAATCCCACTATGGCTGCTGGGGGAATTTGCATTTAATGAATTAATACAATTGCTAGTCTAATGAATAATGATCATGAAACTACCAGATTGTTGTAAAAATCCATCTGGCTCACTAACATCCTTGAGGGGAGGAAATCTGCTGTCCTTACCCGGTCTGGCCTAGACATGACTCCAGATCCACAGCGATGTGGTTGACTCTTAACTGCCCTCTGAAATGGCCTAACAAGACATTCAGTTGTTTCAAACCACTACAAATAAATGCAATGTGCATGTACCTACATACAGCACACAGACTGCAGTAGTTGAAGAAGTTGGCTCACCATCACATTCTCAAGGGTGATTAGGGATGGACAATAAGCGCTTGCCTTGCGAATGATGCCCGCATCCCATGAACAAATAAAAAATTATCACAGAGAGCTAACTATGCACAAATGACACTTTGACTATACCAATTGTTAAGGCTATCCCAGTACATAAATCTAATCATCAATTTTTTAACCAGAGAATTGTTTTGGTAACTTTAAATGATTAATCCCGCATCCTATATAAATGTAGTCCAGCGGATGTCCAGTTGAGCCTGAGGCTGGATGTCAGGTTTGCTCAACACATTATATTTATTCTGTAAAGGATTTGCAGTGATTAGGAAGCAGAGCGCATTACAGAATCTCAAAGCATTACCGTAGATCGTGGTGTATAAGTCAATCCTGCATGTAAGAGTACCCCATTTCTTCAGCGCCAAAATCATATTTAGGCCTATACTTGGTGTGTAGGTCGACCCCCTTTTTCTATTAAGAAACGTTAAACTCGCATTAGGAGTCAACCTCAATTTTTCACCTCAGAAATGTATGTTTTACTCACTTCGCAGGTCGGTGCCTGGAATCAAGCAGACGGTACTGGCCGTGTCACCTAGACAACGCGTGGGAGCTTCAGACATGCCCACACACAGCGTATGGCAGAATGTCCAACTCAGTGTGTGGAGAGGAAGATGATTTGCTGCGGAGGGATGATTCTGAAAGCGAAAGTGCCCAAATCTGATCCAGAGTGGGGACCCTTAAGATGATGTCATAGCCAAAACGATTCAGAATGAATTCGATGAACTTTTTGAGCCTAATTTTGATTGTGGTTATAGGTGTGCTGGTCGAATTAATTCATTCAATAAAACCTGTCACATTGATTTAATTTGAATTACCGATGTTAAGTTCTTTGTTCACATTTCAAAATGGTGAACACCTATACCTACCATCTGTTCGCAATTTATACTCAGTGTATAACCCGACCCCTGTTTTTGGAAGGACTTTTTTAGGCTTCAAAGGCCGAATAATACCCGGTGATGCACAGAAACGTCATTTCTCTGATAACAATCACTTAAGTGGATGGTTTATTGCTCGGGCTCATCAGTATAGAACTCACGTGATAGTGACTGTGAAAGAAAGCGAGTGTTAGGGTCAGCGCAATGATCAGTAAAATGGTCAGTTGCAACTAGTCAGTACAGTCGCCAGTATAGTCAACAATACGAGTGGTCAGTAAGGAGGTTAGTACAGCGATTGGCACACTGATCAGCACAAGTGGTCAGTACAGTGTCCAGTACAGTGGTCAGTACAGTGGTCAGTACAGGGGTCGGTACACTATCACTCCTTCATCCCCAACCAGCAATATCGCAGTAATTCATCGTCAATTACTGTCATTGCACCAACAGCAGAAATTAGGCATTGAGAGTTTTGTTCTGTGGCAGATGCAGCTGCTGCATTAGGGTGTGGATCACCAAAAATATTGTAACATGTCTGCTTTGGATGCTAAGATGCTTTGGGCTATCATAAACCATTCCTTTTTTCTATTTGAATCACTGCATTTTACAGCATTGAGGCCATTCAGCCTATTGTGCCAGTGCTAATTCTCCGAAGAGTTATCCACTGACTTCCATTCCTCTGCCCTCTTGCATACCCTTTTAATTTTTAAAATTATTTTTATAGGATGTGGGCATTGCTGGCTGGGCCAGCATTTATTGCCCATCCCTAACTGCCCTTGAGGAGGTGGTGGTGAGCTGCCTTCTTGAACCACTGCAGTCCATGTGGTGTAGGTACACCCACAGTGCTGTTAGAGAGGGAGATCCAGGATTTTGACCCAGCGACAGTGAAGGAACGGCGATATATTTTCAAGTCAGAATGATGTGTGTCTTGGAGGGAAACTTGCAGGTGGTGGTGTCCCCATGCATCTGCTGCCCTTGTCCTTCCAGGTGGTAGAGTTCACGGGTTTGGAAGGTGCTGTCGAAGGAGACTTGGTGACTTGCTGCAATGTACCTTATAGATGGTGCACACTGCTGTCACTGTGCGTCGGTGGTGGAGGGAGTGAATGTCTAAGGTGTTGGATGGGGTGCCGATCAAGTGGACTGGATGGCGTCGGGCTTCTTGAGTGTTGGTGGAGCTGTACTCACCCAGGCAAGTGGAAAGTGTTCCATCATCCTCCTGACTTAAGCCATGTAGATGGTGGACAGGCTTTGGGGAGTCAAGAGATGAGTTACTCACCACAGAATTCCCAGCGTTTGACCTTACTGATTTTTTATTTTTCAAGTATTTGTACATACTAATTTTAAAATATCCCCTTGTTACCGACTCATCTGCCTGGTAATTTCATTTTTCCTGATTTACTTTATCACTTACCCTCATAATTATCAACACCTTGATTAGATTTCCTCTTAACCTTCTCTGTTTAAATAAAATGTGACCCAGCTTCTCTGACTTCCCGTCATAGATAAAGCCTATCATTGCAATTATCATCTTGGTGAATTGCTCAACCTCACTTAAACACATGGAAATGTTTGCCACTAGCAAAGGGATGTATCAAAATACTGTTGTTTCATTTAAAGCCAGTGTGTAATACTCACTTGAAATGATTAACAGAGATAAAACTTGAATCTAGGGCAACAAGGAGATGGAGCAATGTTCTGGGGAAAACAATCCTTATCCGATGTGTAACATGTCATTAAAACATGCAAAGTCCTCTTTCAATTCTACACGCGCCAATTCTACATCTGTTACATCTGGCTTGCTCCTGGAAAGATGTTGCAATAAAGCTCAACAGAAGCTTGAGGAACAGGGCTCATCTTTGGATTCGGCAGTTTACAACCTTCCAGACTTCACATCAAGTTCAACAAATTCAGACTGTAACTTCTGATTTTACAGACAGCAGTTACTGATGATGGCTCCCTTTGCCATTTTCACCTCCTCCACAGAAACATAGAAAATAGGAGCAGGAGTAGGTCAATCAGCCCTTCGAGACTGCTCCGCCATTCAATATGATCATGGCTGATCCTCTATCTCAACGCCATACTCCTACTCTCTCCCTGTACCCCTTGACGCCTTTAGGGTCTAGAAATCTATCTGCTTCCTTCTTAAATATATTCAGGGATTTGGCCTCCACAGCTTTCCGTGGTAGAGAATTCCATAGGTTCTCCACCCTCTGAGTGATGAAATTTCCCATCTCAGTCCTAAACGGCCTATCCCGTATACTGAGACTGTGACCCCTTGTTCTATACCACCCCAGCCAGAGGAAACATCATCCCTGCATCCAGTCTGACCAGCACTGTCAGAATTCTACATGTTTCAATGAGATCCCCTCTCATTCTTCTAAACTCCAGTGAATACAGACCTAGTTGACTCAATCTCTCCTCATACGACAATCCTCCCATCCCACGGATCAGTCTGGTGAACATTCGCTGCGCTCCCTCTATGGCAAGTATATCCTTTCTTAGGTAAGGAGACAAAAACTTCACACACTACTCCAGGTGTGGTCTCACCAAGGTCCTGTACAACTGCAGTAAGATATTCTTGCTCCTGCACTCAAGTCCTCTCGCAATGAAGGCCAACATACCATTTGCCTTCTTAACTGCTTGCTGCACCTGCGTGCTTGCTTTCAGTGATTGAGTGCCTTTGTACATCAACATTTCCCAATCTATCAACAATTAAATAATATTGTGCCATTCTGTTTTCCCTTCTGAAGTGGATAACTTCACACTTATTCATGTTAAACTGCATTTGCTATGTATTTGCCCACTCACTCAACTTTTCTAAATCTTCTTGAAGCTTCTTAATGTCCTCCTCAGCACTCACATTCCCACCAAATTTCATGTTGTCAGCAAACTTGGAAATATTACATTTGGTTCCCTCAGCCAAATTATTGATATATATTGTGAATAGCTGGGGCCCAAGTACTGATCTCTGCGGTACCCTGTTCATCGCCACTTGCCACTCTGAAAAAGACCCATTTATTCCTACTCTCTGTTTCCTGTCTGCTAACCAATTCTCAGTCCATGCCAATATATTACCCCCAATCCCATGTTCTTTCATTTTGCACACTAACCTCTTATGTGGGACTTTATCAAAAGCTTCCTGAGAATCCAAATACACCACATCTGTGGTTCTCCCTTATCTATTCTGTTAGTTACATCCTCAAAAAATTCCAGTAGGTTTGTCAAACATGATTTCCCTTTCATAAACCCATGTTGACTCTGTCTAACCCCATTGATATTTTCTAATTGTCCTGTTATCACATCCTTTATAATAGACTCCAGCATTTTCCCTACCACTGATTCCCTGTTTTCTCCTTCATCCTTTTGTAAATAGTAGGATTACATTTGCCACCTTCCAATCTGTCTGGACTGTTCCAGAATCTTCTGAATTTTGGAAGATGAAAACCAATGCATGCGCTATTTCCATGGCCACCTCCTTTAAGACCCTGGGATGTAGATTATTGGGCCCCGGGGATTTATTGGCTTTCAGACCCATTAATTTCTCCAGCACTATTATTTTAATAATACTAATTTCCTTCAATTCCCCCTTCTCACTAGACCCTTGGTTCTTTAGTATTCCTGGGAAGTTATTTGTGTCTTCCTCCATGAAGACAGAACTAAAGTAGTTGTTTAATTGCTCTGCCATTTCTTTGTTCTCTATTATAAATTCCCCTGTTTCAAACTATAAGGGACCTACATTTATCTTCACTAATCTTTTTCGTTTACATACTTATAGAAGCTTTTACAGTCTGCTTTTATGTTCCTTTGAAGTTTACTCTCATACTCTATTTTTCCCCTCTTAATAACTCTCTTGGCCCTCCTTTGCTGAATTCTAAACTGCTCCCAATCCTCAAGCTTGCTACTTTTTCTGGTAACTTTATGTGACTTCTCTTGTGATCTAATACCAACCTTAAGTTATTTTGTTAGCCATGCTTGGGCCACTTTTCCTGTTGTGTCTTTGCGCCAGAAAGGAATGTATAACTGTTGCAACACATACATTCGTTCCTTAAATATTAGCCATTGCCTATTCACTGTCATGCCTTTTAATGAAATTTCCCAATCTACTTCGCCAACTCACATACCATACCTTTGTAGATTCCTTTATTAAGATTTAGGACCCTAGTTTCAGCTCGGACTACTTCACTTTCCATCCTAATGAAGAATTCTATCATGTTATGGTCACTGTTCCCTAAAGGACCCCACACAACAAGATTATTAATTAACCCCTTCTCACTGCACAATACCAAATCTAGTATAACCTGTTCCCTAGTTGGTTCCTCGACATACTGGTCTAAAAAAACATCTTGTACACACTCCAGGAATTCATCTGCCACAGTGTTATTGCTAATTTGGTTTGTCCAGCCTACATGTAGATTAAAGTCACCCATGATTACTGTAGCACTCTTGTTACATGCATCTCTAATTTCCTGTTTAGTGCCATCCCCTACCTTACCATTACTGCTTGGAGGCCTATAGACAACTCCCGCTAATGTTTTCCGCTGCTTCTTAGCTCCACCCAGGCTGATTTTACATCTAGATTTTCTGAGCCAATGTCCTCTTTCACTATTGCACTGATTTTATCCTTAACTAACAATGCCACCCCACTTCCTTTTCCTTTTTGCCTGAGCTTCCTAAATATCAAGCTCCCTTCGATGTTCAATTTCCAGCCTTGGTCACAATGCAGCCATGTCTCCATAATCGCAATTGTACCATACCTGTTTTCACCTATTTGCCCTGTTAATTCGTCTATCTTATTGCAAATGCTCCGTACATTCAGATACAGAGCCTTTAGACTTGTCCTTTTAACAGGCCCATCATTTGTTTATTTACTTGTCCCTTGTCCACTTTTGCTTTGCACCCTTTTAAGATTTAATCCCTCTCTCTTTGACCCTATCATAAACCTTCCCTTCTGTCCTTTCCTCAACGTCCCGTCCTGTCTCTATATTGGCTTAAAAACAACGGCCTGTGGCACAGGAACAGGCCACTTGGCCCCAATGATCTATGCTGGCATTTATGCTCCATATGAGTCTCCTTGCACCCCTTATTCTAGGGACTCGCAGAGTCATGTGTGGAACTAAAACTGTGCATATGGGTTAAGCGTGGCGTGCCTCCCAAACCAGTTTCAGGCAGAATTTAAAAGGGGGCCTGGAAGGAACTCTCAGGGATCAAAGCTTAGGCATAAACGGTGGCTGCCCTCCGTCTCATAAGACAGCACGGTGGTCAACTCTGTGTTAAGCATCACATGGTGTGACTCAGGAGCCCCACACTGGCCTGGCAGTCCCAGCTGCATTCGCCACAGAGGAAGGTACTGGGCTGAGGAGGAGCACGATTTGCTAGCCTCTGTTTTCTCCGGCCCTCCTCTCAGCCAGCTGAGCATACTAAATTCCTCCTGAATCCTTCATTTGATCTGTTAGTGTCTATCTTATATTTATGCCCCCCACCCACCCCCCCCACCCCTCCACCTTGCCCAACTCCTGCCCCCCTTGTTCTGGGCTTAACCACAAGTAGAAATAGTTTCCCCAAATCCATCCTATCAAACCACGTCATAATTCTAAAGGCCTCTGTCAGGTATCCTTTCTTTCCCTTTTCTCCGGTTAATTTTTTTCTGCCAATTTTGAAAACCTGTCCATGCAGCAGGTCAGGCTCAAGGAGGGGGCAAATGCGGCCTACTCCTGCTCCTATTTCTTATGTTCCAGAGAAAAGAGCCCGAGCCTGCTTAATCTTTCCCAATAATTGCATTCCCTGAATTGTCAAAACTCCCTTGCGATTCTTTTCTGCACATTCTCCAATGCCTCCATGTCCTTTTTGTAATATGGAGATCAGGACTACACACAGTACTCCAAGTGTGACCTGCCTAAGATTTTATATAAATTACATAGTACTTACAGCATAAAAACTGGCCAGTTCCTGATTTCAATAGATTGATTTCAAAAGTTATCCCCTTTACAATATTCTATCTTTCACATTTTTGTCCTTACTTAGTGCTGTCCAATAAAGTAGGGAATCCAGTTGCAGCTAATTGCATTTCTGATTATGAAGTAAATAATGAGCATTAGGTACTGTCACTGGGCAGGTGAACTCAATATTCTGTCACATGATGTGTCAATGTGAACTTTAACCTCTTTCTGCATATGCTGGGAGGAGTTGAGTAAGATGACAGCAGAACGCGTGTGAACTGCTTTTTGGCTGCTGAGGAGTTTTAATTCCTTGGTTACTGAATCTTGGTGAATGGTTATTCAGTAAATATACACACATGAGGTACATTTCCGTGTCAGCATGTGTAAGGATTTTCTACTAAAGTTAGCGCATTTGGCTAATACGATAGTGCTTTAGCTACATCTGTGGTGAGTCAGTGATTTCAATTGGACAACACTGAGCTAAGGAACTGCGTTCTATGATTGTCGTTGAAAATGCTGTGAATTTGCCTGCTTGGCTATTCTGCCAAGGGTTCCGCTTGTCTCCTTATTTCTGGTATTCCATAACTTAGTTGGATGAAGGAACCTATATCTTGGCAATCAGGGTTTGTCCATGCTGCACTGTCCATGGACAATAACTTTATACTGTGCTTGAGGTGGAGGTGCACTTACATAGTATTATATATTATTTATGTGTTATTTATATATTTATGCTATAGTGGCTACAGAGAGAATCTTTCCTCTTGTGGGGAACAGCATAACCAGAGGCCATCAATATAAGATAGTCACCAAGAAATCCAATGGGGAACTCAGAAGGAACCTCTTTACCCAAAGAGTGGCGAGAATGTGGAACTCACTACCACAGGGAGTAAAGATGCATTTAAGGGGAAACTAGATTCGCATATGGGGGAGTAGGGAATAGAGGGTTACAATGGTAGATTTCGAGGAAAGATGGGGGGAGGCTCAAGTGGAGAATAAACACTGGCATGTACTGGTTGGGCTGAATGGTTTCTGTGCCACACAATCCTATGTAACAGAAAGAAAGAAAGACTTGCATTTATATAGCACTTTTCACGACCACCAGGTGTGTCAAAGCGTTTTACAGCCAATTAAGTAACTTTTGAAGTACACTGTAATAATGCGGGAAATGCAGGAGCCAATTTGCACACAGGAAACTCCCACAAACAGCAATGTGATAATGACCAGGTAATCTGTTTTTTTCAGTAATGTTGATTAACAGGCAAATATTGGCCAGGACAACAGGGAGAACTCTCCTGCTCTTTGACATAGTGCCATTGGGTCTCTGCCATTCATCCGAGCAGACAGATAGGCTCTCGGCTTCAAGTCTCATTCAAAAGACAGTACCTCTAACAGTGCAGCATTCCCTCAGTACTGCACTGGTCTATCAGCATGGATTTTTGTACACAAGCTCTAGAGTGGGTCTTGAACCCAGAACTGCTCAACTCGGAAGTGAGAGTATTACCGATTGTGCCACGTCTGACCCTTTCACCTCAGACTGTCCCAAAGCCCTTTACATCAATGAAGTATAGTCACTGTTCTAATGCTGGAAATACAGCAGCCAGTTTGCCATTATGATCAGATAATCTGTTTTAATGATGTTGGTCAATGGATAAGTGTTGGCCAAAACACCAGGAATAATTCCCCAACATATATCATGTTATATCCATCTGAGAGGGAAAATAGCTACAGCTTAATGTCTTATCCAAATGTCAGCACCTCTGACAATGCAGCACTCCCTCGCTACTGCTCTGGTGTGGTAGATAGTCTCGACTTTGAGCTCAAGTTTCTGGAGCAAATTGAACCCAAAACCTCCTGACATAGAATCAAGAGCGCTACCCACTGAGCCAAGGCCAGGGTGCCAACTGAGATTGTATTTGTGCCCACTATTATAAAGAACTAATTTTGTAGGGTCTGCTGTTCAAGGGATAGTTGGACATTAGTGTGGGCATAAAGTTGAAAGCTGCATCTGGGCCCAAATAGGTCAAATCCTGGATTATGACAGATGCTTTTGCCTTTGATCTAGCGGGTCTCTCAGGGATTTGAGAGATTTGGGGAACAGGCAGGAAAATGGATTTGAAGCCCAAGATTAGTCATGATCGTACTGAATGGTGGAGCAAGGACATGGAGCCGACTGGTCCACTCCTGCTCCTACTTCTTGTATTCAGTCTCCTTGGCAAGCAGTATCGGAGCAGACCTACATCACAGTAGATGATGAGACAACAGCTGAGGCTTCGCTTTCCCTAACCTTGTCAAGTTTCCTGTTAAAGAGGCCCTCATGTTTGTTCCAGAGGTTGATGGATGACAGGTCATAAAATCCTGTACCTCCAACTTTTTCCAATTCTGACAGAAGCTCATCGACCTGAAACATTGGGTGAATTTCTATTTGGAGAAGTGCATGTGTTTTGTGTGCAGCTGGGAAGTTAAATGCAGTAAAGCTCCACATTTAACTTAAACGCGTTAAGCTAGTTCCGTGCAACCCATGTGGGAAAGTTGGGCTACCTATTAACATATGGCGATCACTCAATTGGAGCAGCATTTCAACATCACATCCACAAACTTCCTGGGCTTCCTGAAACTCAGCATTGAAGGCAAGGTGACAACACAGCCTCAGTTGAGAGGCTCATCACACACACTGTCACATGATCAATTGTTTTCATTTGTTCTTAGGTTATGAATGTCGCTGGCTCGGCTGCATTTATTGCCCATCCGTAGTTGACCTTGAGAAGGTGTTGTTGAGCCGCCTGCTTGAACCGCTGCATCATCCTCTGCAACAAAAATGTGGTGTAGGTACACCCACAGTGCTGTTAGGGAGGGAGTTCCAGGATTTTGACCCAGCGTTCCCCTTTAAGGAACGGCAATATAGTTCCAAGTCAGGATGGTCGAATGGCCTATTTCCTTCGAGATGTGGGCGCGCTGGCACATCCAGCATTTGTTGCCCATCCTGAATTGTCCCTTGAATTGTGGCTAGCTGGGCTATTTCAGGGGGCAGTTAAGAGTTAACCACATTGCTGTGGGTCTGGAGTCACATGTAGGCCAGACCACGTAAGGACAGCAGATTTCCTTCCCTAAAGGACATTAGTGTACCTGGGCCAGCTAGGTCTTTATAGCGATTGATGATAGTTTCATGGTCACCATTACTGAGACTAGCTTTCAATTCCATGTTTATTAATTGAATTTAAATTTTTTCTTTCGTGGGATGTGGGTGTTGCTGGCAAGCAACATGCGTTGCCTATCCCTAATTACCCTTGAACCAAATGGCTTGCCACACCATTTCAGAGGACCATTAAGAGTCAACCACATTGCTGTGGGTCTGAGGTCAGATGTAGGCCAGGCCAGGTAAGGGTGGCAGATTTCCTTCCCTAAAGACATTAGTGAACCAGATGGGTTTTTACAACAATTTCAAGGTCAGTATTATTGAGACTAGCTTTTCAATTCCAGATCATTAATTGAATTTAAATTTCACCAGCAGCCATGGTGGGATTTGAACCCTTGTTCCCAGACCATTAGCCTGGGCCTGCTGGATTACTTGTCTAGTGACATTACCACTATAGCACCATCTCTCCTTGCTGGGGAACTTGCAAGTGATGGTATTCCCACATGGCTGCTGCCCTTGTTCTTCTAGGCGATAGAGATCACAGGTTTGGAAGGTGCTGTTGAAGGAGCCTTGGTGAATTGTTGCAGTGCATCTTGTAATGGTACACACTACTGTCACTGTGCACCAGTGGTGGAGGGAGTGAATGCTTATGGTGCTGGATGGGGTGTCAAACAAGCTGCCTGCTTTGTCCTGGATGGTGTTGAGCTTCTTGAGTCTGGGTCCAGAAGTATAATGCATTGGCTATGTTGAAATACCACAGACAGGCATGCTCACATTCCTTCTAAGTTTCCCATGCAATATGACACCCCACCTGGTCCCCAATCCTGCTCCCAGTACACCTCTGAGTTAAGATTGGGGCCATTAAGCCTGCTTCTCCCTCTCCGGATGCTGCCTGGCCTGCTGAGTCTATCCAGCATGCTCTAATTTTTATTTCAGATTTCCAGCATCTGCCAATGGGTTGTTATGTTTTTGCTTTGGGTTCAGTTGACAGGCCCTGATTAGACTTAGAAGGCTTCCAGTGTCTAATGATGCATGAGGCAGACAAAGCACACGTTTATTTCCCTTTCCATAGCTCATTTTTCCTTGAACAGGTCTCTAGCCTGAAGCTATAGCTTGAGGGGTACCACTCCACATCAAGCATGGCTGCCCAGGAATCTCTCTTGCCCTTAATGCCTGGCATATTGGCATGTGCTGGAAGGACTTGCCAGTTGACAATCAAGCTGCTCGACCACGTTATGAACATGCCTTCCTTGGACATTAGAGTTGCCAATCCTGGTTGGGCATATTCCTGGAGGTTTCACCCTGTAGCCTCTTATCTTCCCAATGCTTCACCACCCAATGTTGTCACCAATTCTGGAGGTCTGGCAATCCTATAGCTCTGTCATTAAAGAAAAGAAACATTAAAAAAAAGTTGGTGCATGCCATGTATTCTTGAACATGTTTAAAGAGTAGAAATGATCAGCGTTGAGCCTTTGCATGTTTGCAAACTCTCAGCAGCCACGTGGGAATCCCAGCTCCAGTCACCCACGTGGGGACCAAGTGGTCATGGAACGTTGGCAAATGCCTGAGTGTTCCAGAGCACGTGCTGCCGGTAGCGCGCATGCGCAGCATTCCCCCCCGCCTCTCACTGATGTCAATAAAATTGCGCCCGGATGCGGTTTAAATAAAGTTTTGTTGAGAGAGCCGGCAAGTTGGCGGCGCCCAGGGAGTGAGGTGAGCTCCTGCTGCACTGTCCCTCAGCCCTTCCCGCAATAAAAGGCGCAGCCGCACACATTTTGGAAGATTTTCAGATGCACCGTGAAGCTGCCTGAGTGATACGGATGTTTTTGTTGTTTTTTTCTTGCAGCCGTTGCTATGTTGATTTGAGTTTATTTTCACCATAAAAATCAGTTGCTGTTGCTCCCCTGATCAGTGGGGCCGGGCTGGTTTATTTGTGATTCCTTCAGACTTTCGCCCTTTTCTCTTTATTTCGTTTTCACGCCCCTTCTCTTCCCCCCCCCGTGGATGGGCAGATGCCTTTTTTGTTCCACGTTAAAATAAATGTGATCCCCCTGTCAACAACAACTGGTATAGACATGTGTTTAATGTAATAAATGCCCCAAGGTGCTTCTTTCGAGCGTTATAAAGCAAAGTTTGACATTGAGCCACATAAGGAGATGTTAAGGCTAATGACCAAAGACTTTTAAAGGGAAAACGGAGAGTTTGAGAGTGAATTCCAGAGAGGTTAGGGTCCAGGTGGCTGAAGATATGTCCACTAAAGATGGAGCAACTAAAGTCAGGGCTGTTCAAGAAGCTAGAATTAGAGGTGCGCAGGCCTCTGATGGTTAAAAGCAAAAGCTCTGAAGAAAAGTCATATAGACTTGAAATGCCATCTCTGTTTCTCTCTCCACAGATGCTGCCAGACCTGCAGAGTTTTGCCAGCATTTTCTGTTTTTATGTGTCTCAGGATTATTGAATTGGGGGAGATTAAAGAGGGAGAGGAGCGAGGCCATGGAGAGATTTGAAAACAAGAATGAGAATTTTAAAATTGAGATGTTGCTTGACCGGGAGCCAATGTAGGTCAGTGAGCACAGGGGTGATAGGGAATGAAATTTGGTGCAAGTTACGATACAGGCAACATGTTTTGGGTGACCTCAAGTTTATGGAGGATAGAATGTGGAATAGTCAAGTCTAGAGGTAATGAAAGCATGAATGAGTGTTTTGGCAGCGGATGAACTGAGAGGGATGAAGTTGGGCAATGTTAGAGGCCTAAAACACAGTGTTACTTGTATATTAATTGGGTGTTTAATTGTGTTCAGGTGGTGGACATTAATGGAAACTTGTCTATACTCACATAATGTATTTTGTTTCTACATATATTAGATATGATGTATGAAATAGTGGTGGTTGTTTGGCAATGCACAATATGTTTTTGTGTCCCTGTAAATAAAAGCTTCTAAGTGTACAAAGACTCTGTTCACTGCCTGAACCATGGGGTTTGACTTGATCGTAGAAGTTTCTGCATCTCCAGAGTTGTTTGCCCGGTCCCCCTTTTAAGCTACTCCACGCCTCCAGTTTCAGCAACGGCACCTGATTTCTCGTCTTAGAGTGTGTATTGTTCTGGTCTCAACTGTACAAGCTAGGGGTGACCAACAAATTGTGAATGTTCCCTGCTGACTCCTCCAGCCGATACACTCTTCCTGTCCAACTTCTGGTTTCCTGCGAGGAAATAAAAATCATCCCTAAAGTTGTCATGAGTTTTACTTAAAGCTTTAATTGTGTGCATGAGAGATCTCTTAACCCCACCATAAAAACTGGAAGCTTGTATTTTTACCCTGTTATGACAATTGTCTGTTCAATTTTTAAAGGCATCTACAAAAGATGAAGGCTGCCCTGCGGAAGCTGGGGCCTTGCTCTTCCTGCTTGAAAAAAACTTTTTGTGGCTGGACCAGTTCAATCGAGCAGTATGGGAGGCAAGTACTGGGACACAGCAGAAGCATTTCCGGAGAGGCAGGACCTTGGGAAAGGGAGTATAGAGTTGAAACGAGGAAACGTGTAGAAGAACACTGGCACACACGACTAAAGGAGCAATTCCAGGTGATCTCTGAAACGGATGTAAGTATTTAAAAATGTTTTTTTTCATAAATCTATAGAAAGAGACAACCATGTGTAAAGCTTGGATGTAGGAAGGGGCATATGGATAGATTATTCCATCTCTCAAGACTCCACACTAGGGATGGACAGCGATGCCCACATCCCGAAATTTGGCCTCTATTCCCTTGTTGCCCTTACCAATGTTTGGGCCATTAGTAATCCTGCGTGCTGCCCCACTGCTCACAAGATCTGCACAGAGTAAAAGGGATTGGCCCATTTTGTCGATGGTATGTTAATTGTGTTATTAAAGTTAAGCATACACAAGTGAAGGGAATTGATTGATCAAGTTGATTTCTGTAGTGTAGTGGTTTTCATGTTCGCTTTACAGGCGAAAGGCTCCAGTTTGAAACTGGGCAGAAATATTAAGGTGTTGGCTGTGGCTTGGTGGGTAGCACTCTTCACCTCTGAGTCAGAAGGTTGTGGGTTCAAGTTCCACTTCAGTCTGTTGAACATAAATTCTACCCAGTGTCCCACCGATGGAGTGCTGCACTGGTGACATCTGGGGTCAAAGTGGCCGTTAACAGGTCCAGGCAGTGGGTGGAGGCCTTCCACAGCCAGTGGGCGGTGCAGGAGCTGGAATGCATCATCAGCCCCAGGAGCCATATGTAGTTTTTGTTATAGTTACATACCCTTTGAAGGGGTTGTTAATTTAGCCATTTGTTTTAGTTTGCTCAGAAGAGTTCAAAAAAAAACCTAAGAACAGAAGGAGAGGCTGTTGGGACACTGGGCGTTGATAGCTAGGAGGCAGAGATATGTAATGCATAAACCTATTGAAAAAAGGATTTGTCTAGCTTCATACTTCACGCCTGACTTGGGATCCGTCTAACACATTTGACAAGAGTTCCTTTTAAAGTTTAAAATACTTAAATGTGGAGCAGGCGCGAGGGACCGAATGGCAAACTCCTAATTCTTATGTTTGAATGGTTGGCTAGGATGTAAATGCAACTTCACATATGTTCACACCTGATACATTTCCACGACCCGCGGATCTGATTGAGTAGAAAACTCGTAAATCGTTGCTCCAGTACTATCTAGAGCGAAGCCCTAAGTTTAAATATTAATGCTGGAAATACTCATCGGGTTTGTGGATAGAGAAACAGAATTAATGTTTCAGGTCTGTGACTTTTCATCAGAACCTGAAGTGTTAATTCTGTTTCTCTCTCCACTGATGCTGTCAGACCTGCTGAATATTTATTTTTTTATTTCAGATTTCCAGCACTGGCAATATTTGCTTTTGGTGTGTTGTAGTATAAAATAAGAAATACCTAGTGTTACTCTTTATCCTTGCTAACCCCGATCTGTATCGCATTCAGTGTGCAACAGCAAGTTACGAGTTTAGATTGGGAAAATGTTTTGGTGAATGATGAGCTTAAGACTTGGTGACTATTATTTACAATGTGTTTTTTCACAGATTATCTTTATTTTCCCCCTCAGAAATCAAAGCCAAAATATTATGTCCTTTCCATGTTCCCATACCCTTCTGGGAAACTCCACATGGGGCATGTTCGAGTCTACACAATCAGTGACACAATGGCCCACTTCCAGAGAATGCGTGGATTTCAGGTAAATTCATTCTAATGGAAGCTGTCTCTGAATGAAAAATGTCTCTAAACAGTGCTTTGCGTCAGTGATTTTTGTCTCTGCCCCCATATTTCTCCTGTCTGATACAGTAACGAGATGATGAAGTGATTCACCCTGAAAATCTAGCTATCCTCATTAAATCTTGAGACCACGATGATAATTTTCAGATCCTCCACACCAGGTCCGCATTGGAGAACAGCAATAAATGCTGACCTTGCCAGCAAGGCCCATGTCCGGAGAATAATCAAAGATTTTTGGGGTGGTGGTGGTGGTGGTGGTGGTGCGGGGAGCAGGTGCAGACTTCAATTTTCTTGATTTCTGAAGAATTGAAGGAACAAAACGCTACATCGATTATATTCAATTTGATGGAGTGACAGCTGGGGCTGGTGTGAGTGGGTTAAATCAACATCTGTTGCCATTTCTGTTAGAATGTGGATGTGGGCATTGCTGGCAAGGCCAGCATTTATAGGCCAGTATTTATAGTCCATCCCAAGTTGCCCTGCACACCTGATGGTGAATCTGAAAAATTATTCTTTTCTGTTAGAAACTAGCTGAAATTCTTTATTTAGAAGGTAATTGCCCTGGGATAGAGCATTTGCCAAATTCCTTGTACTGTGAAAGACTAGGAAGTTGACATTGGACCTGTGCTAGTGAAAAGATGAAACAGCTTCTCCAGCTTAAAGAAACATAGCATGGTTACATAATCAAAGGTGGCCATTTGGCCCTCTGTCCATGCTGGCCTGCTGCAGGAGCGGGTTGCCTAGTGCCACTCCCTCACCTTTTCCCTGTAGCCCTGCACATTTTTTTTTCTTTCCACATAATTGCTCAATTCTCTCTTGAATTCCTCAGTTGAACCTGCCTCCACCAGATTCTCAGGCCGTGCGTTCCAGATCCTAACCGCTCACTGCATGGGGGAGTTTTTCCTTCATCTTACCATTGCTTCTTTTCCCAATTACCTTAAATCTGTGCCCTCTGGTTCTTGATCCTTCCACCAATGGGAGTAGTTTCTTCCTATCTGCTCTGTCCAAACCCAACATGATTTTGAACACCTCTATCAAACCTCACCTTGACCTTCTCTTCTCCAAGGAGAACAATCCCAGATTCTCCAAACTAGCCACGTAACTGGGTCCCTCACCTGTTGAACCATTCTCTTAAATCTTTTCTGCCCTCTCTCATGATGTCACATCCTTGCTGGCTCTCTTCGGTATAGCAAAGCAATTAATCCCACTCACCAGCTCTTTCTCCCTGGCCCAGTAGATTTTTTTCCCTTCAAGTATTTATCCAATTCTCATTGAATGATTAAAATTGAAATGCCCCCACTGCCCTTTCAAGCAGTGCATTCCAGATCCCCACCCCCTGCTATGCTTTTTTTAAAAATAAGTTTCTTTTTTTGTCACTTCTTTTGTCAAACGCCTTAAACCTGCATCGTCTGGTAGCCAACCCTTCTGCCACTGGAATTATCTATCAAAACATTAAGAATTTTTGAACACCCCTATCAAATCTCCTCCATCACTTCTCTGTTCTCTGGAGAACAACCCCAGTTGCTCCAGTCTCTTCACATAACTGAGCTCCCTCATCAGTGGTAGCATTCTGCAATTGTACACAGCCTTTCTGAGACCACACCGGGAGTACCGTGTACAGGTTTGGTTTCTTTACCTAAGAAACGATAGACCTTCCTTGGAGAGAGTGAGAAAGGTTCACTTGTTTTAAAAAAAAAATCATTCATGGGATTTGTGCATTGATGGCTAGGTCAGCATTTATTGCCCATCCCTAATGGCCCCTTGAGAAGGTGGTGGTGGGCTGCTACCTTGAACTGCTGCAGTCACTAGACTGACTCCTGGGATGAGGGAATTGTCCTATGAGGAGAGTTTGAGTAGACTAGGCCTGTATCCTCTAGAGTTTAGAAGAATGAGAAGTGAAACTGAGCCTAAGGAGCTAGACAGATAGAGGATGGGAGAATGTTTGTTTTTGTTTTTTCCCCTGGCTGGAGAGTCTAGAATACAAGGTCACAGCCTCCAAATGATGGGTTGGACATTTAGGATTGAGATGAAGAGGGACTTTGCGACTCATCTTGGGGTTGAGGGGCTTACCTTGGTTGAACAGATTGGGCCTATAACCACTGGGGTTTAGAAGAATGAGAGGTGATCTTATTGAAACACCAGATCCTGAGAGGACTTAACAGGATGGATATTGGGAAGATGGTTCCTCTTGTGGGGGAGATTAGAACTAGGTCACTGTTTAAAGATAAGGGGTTTGCCCATTTAAAACTGATGAGGTGAAATTTTTTCAAATCAGCGGGTCGTGGGTCTTTAGAACACTCCTCGAGATGGTGGAAGCAGAGTCTTTGAATATCTTTAAGGAAGAGGTGGATAGATTCTTGGTAAGCAAGGGGGTGATAGGTTATCAGGGGTAGGCGGGGTGCAGATTTCGGGTTGCTATCAGATCAGCCTTGATCTTATTAAATGGTGGAGCAGGCTCAAGGGGCTGAATGGCCTACTCCTTGTTTATGTTTGTAGAGGATATGGTTTAAGAATAAGTGATCTCCCTTTTAAGATTGAGATGAGGATTTTTTTTGGAGTTCCCTTCCCCAGAAAGCAGCGGAGGCAGGGTCGTTGAATCTGCTCAAGGCTGAGTTAGATGGATTTTTGATAGACAGGTGGGTTAGGGGGCAGGTTATGGGGGCCAGACCGGAAAGTGGGAGTTGAGATACAAACAGATCAGTCACGATCTTATCGAATGGCGGAGCAGGTTTGAAGGGCCGAATGGCCTACTCCTATGTTCAGAGTTGTGAATCTTTGAAATTCACTACCCCAGCAGATTGTGGATGCTCAGTCAGAGTATATTCGAGACAGACCTGATAGATTTTTGGGTACTAAGCAAATTAAGGGACGTGGCAATAGTGCAGGAAGGTGGAGTTGAGCTAGAAGATCAGCTGCTTCTATTTCTTGTGTTCTTTTAAAAGCGATGTTACCACAAGTTAAGCAAGTACTGAATCGATCCTAACTTGTTACTCTCTTTTTCCTTGTGGTGTTGTCAATCATAGCTTTGATTAATGCTATGAATCTCTTTTTTTTTGCTCTTTGTTAATCCACATTATCTTTACGATCCAGACGTTTGCAGACAACATAATCATAATGGCAAAACAAAAACAGAATTACCTGGAAAAACTCCGCAGGTCTGGCAGCATCGGTGGAGAAGAAAAGAGCTGACGTTTCGAGTCCTCATGACCCTTCGGCAGAACTGAAGTATAGTTAGGAGAGAGGTGAAATATAAGCTGGTCTAAGGTAGGGGGCGGGGGGAGAGAGAAGTTGAGGGTGGGGTGGTTGTGGGGACAAGCAAGCAGTGATAGGAGCAGATAATCAAAAGATGTCACAGACAAAAGGATCAAAGAGGTGTTGAAGGTGGTGATATCTAAGAAAAGTGCTAATTAAGAATGGATGGCAGGATACTCAAGGTACAGCTCTAGTGGGGGTGGGGTGGAAAGACTAACAAGGTATTAGTTGTAGATTTAAAAATAATGGAAATAGGTGGGAAAAGAAGAATCTATATAAATTATTGAAAAAAAAGGGAGGGGGAAGAAACGGGGTGGGGATGGGGGGAGGGGGAGTTTAAGATCTAAAGTTGTTGAATTCAATATTCAGCCCGGAAGGCTGTAAAGTGCCTAGTCGGAAGATGAGGTGCTGTTCCTCCAGTTTGCGTTGGGCTTCACTGGAACAATGCAGCAAGCCAATGACAGACATGTGGACAAGAGAGCAGGGTGGAGTGTTAAAATGGCAAGCGGCAATGCGGTCTCCTCTACATTGGAGAGACCAAACGCAAATTGGGCGACCGCTTTGCAGAACACCTGCGGTCTGTCCGCAAGAAAGACTCAAACCTTGCTGCAAAAAGGCTCAGAGGCAAAAGACACTAATGATCAGAAGAGTACCAACTGCAAACAGATAAGGAGGTAGATAGACAGTATTTAGGCAAATAAAGATTGCACTTTACAGCCTTCCGGGCTGAATATTGAATTCAACAACTTTAGATCTTAAACTCCCCCTCCCCCCATCCCCTCCCCTTTTTTTTCAATAATTTATATAGATTCTTCTTTTCCCACCTATTTCCATTATTTTTAAATCTACAACTAATACCTTGTTAGTCTTTCCACCCCACCCCCACTAGAGCTGTACCTTGAGTATCCTGCCATCCATTCTTAATTAGCACTTTTCTTAGATAATATCACCACCTTCAACACCTCTTTGATCCTTTTGTCTGTGACATCTTTTGATTATCGGCTCCTATCACTGCTTGCTTGTCCCCACAACCACCCCACCCTCAACTTCTCTCTCCCCCCGTCCCCCCACCTTAGACCAGCTTATATTTCACCCCTCTCCTAACTATACTTCAGTTCTGCCGAAGGGTCATGAGGACTCGAAACGTCAACTCTTCTCCATCGATGCTGCCAGACCTGCGGAGTTTTTCCAGGTAATTCTGTTTTTGTTTTGGATTTCCAGCATCCGCAGTAGCTTTTAGCTTTTTGTTTTTATCATAATGGCAATCTTTATTTGCCTAAATACTGTCTATCTACCTCCTTATCTGTTTGCAGTTGGTACTCTTCTGATCATTAGTGTCTTTTGCCTCTGAGCCTTTTTGCAGCTTTTCTTCTCATTCCTTGCTGGTAAAGGCATTCCTTTGCTAACTGTGTAATAGACCTCTTCCTTAACTCCTGTTTTATTTCCGCCTTCTGCTTGCAGTCTTGTTCTTACAATTCCAATAGCCAGTGTTTTCATCAGCTGCATTTGCTTCTAATTTATCCCTAATGTGCTTAAAAAAAATTAGAACTAATAATTAAAAAAGATTAACAAGTAACTCTAACTCCTTACCCCTCTCAACTCATTATATTTACATTTACTTTACTGTGAAGTACTCCCTTAAGAACATGTCACTGACCTCGATATTGAAAACCAACAGATAATTGTGTGTGTGTTTTGCATGCACGCTTTTTTAAAATTCCTATCAAAATTGAACTGACAGGATGGCTTAATAATTTAATGTGAGCTTGGTAACTACAGAATTTGTAACTGTTCTCACTGGGGTCTGCTTTTGTGCTGTCTGATGGGTAGCAATAAAAATATCTTGGCATGGTTTGAAAGAGGAGTTATTGGGTGTCTTCACCAGACCGCTGCCAGTTATTTCATTCAATGACAACTTTTTAACTTTCAGTGATTTAGAGAATTTCAGCTGGGTAGATGTTGCTTACGCCTCAAGTGAGCTATGATCCCTGCGTCTTGGCAGGAATTGTTGATCTGTCTTGGCCTATATCACTTAAATGGTGATTTCTCCCCCCCCACCCCCAACACCACAGCTGCATTAGCAACAACAGCTTTCATTTATATAGCGCCTTTACTGTAATAAAATGCCCCAAGGCGTTTCACAGGAGAGTTATGAAGAGAAATTTGACACTAAGCCATTTAAGGAGATAATTAGTGCCAGATCATCCAAGGCTTAATCAAAGAAGTAGTATTAAGGAGCGCCTGAAAGGAGAAGAGAGGGGCTTAGGGCCTTGGTAACAGAAGGGTCGGCCACCAATGATGGAGCGATTAAAATTTGAGATACTCAGAGGTCAGAATTGGAAGAGTGCAGATATCTCGGCGGGTTGTATGGCTGGGTTAGATTAGGTGTAGGGAGGGGTGAGGCCTTGGAAGAATTTGAAAACCAGGATGAGAATTTTAAAATCAAGGTGCTTAACCAGGAACCAAAGGAGGTCAGCGAGCACAGGGATGATGGGTGATAGGGACCTGGTGCGAGTTCGGACACCAGCAGCAGAGTTTGGTACGCAGTACCTGGGACACTGGCCAGGAGTGCACTGCAGTGGTCAAATCTAGAGGTAACAAAGGCATGGATGAGGGTTTCAGCTGAGGAGTTGAGGCAGGGGTGGAGTAGGGTGATTTTATGGATGTGGAAATGGGCAGTTTTGGCAGTGATGGGGATGTGTGGCTCGAAGCTTATCCTGGATTCAAATATGGCACCAAGGTTTGGAACAATCTGGGTTCAGCCTCAGACAGTTGCCAGGTTGTGTGGTGGAGTCAGTCTAGGGAATGGATTTTTTTTTTAATCCGGGATTGAAGGTAATGTTTTGTTTTCCCAGTATTTAATTGGAAGAAATTTGTGTTTGTCCAATACTGCACAGCACAGAATCAGTTTAGAGGCACTGGAGCGTTCGAGAGAGGAGGTGGTGTTGAAGTAGAGCTGAGTGTTGTCAGCGTACGTGTGAAAACTGATGTTGTGCTTTGGAATGTTGTTAAGTGGTGCAGGGAGGTGGATGGTGACACCAGAGGTAATGATGCAAGGCCTTTCTATTGTCCTGCTTGATGTTTTTTTTTGAAGTAATGCTGTAAGTACTTTAACTGCTCCTTTGATACAGAACTAAGAGAAGGAGATACACTCGCATTCCTTGCCTCTGACCTCTGCTGTTTGGACCTGGAAAAAGTTGGACCTTATTGGGAGCTGTGTGCATCCTTAAAAGACTTTGCCAGAGAGCACTTCTTTAATTTATAGTTGTATTATTGAGGCAACCTGTACACTTATGTGAACAATCATTGCAGCCTTGTAGCAGCCCTTGGCCAGTGCTGAATAATCCATCTTTGTGGTGCCTCCCTATTGACGTTCCAGGCCAGCGCTGGATGTTGGTCAATAGGATTCCTGATGCAGTAATTCCTGGACTCCCCGGAATTGATGTCAGGAGGCAACAGCTTCCCAGTGTGAAACTGAAACCTAAAACAGCGAATCTCCACAGTGCTGAACATCTGACACAATTAAGACATGTTCCCATCTGAAGAACTTTTTATTTTAAAGCCCCTTTTTAGTATAGCAAACACCAGAGAAATCCTCTGTCGTTAAGGTACTTCTGTCTCCCTAAATGCTGTCTCTCTTAAGCTTGACAATTTTACTTGGCTTTTGCATTCGTGCCCTTTCTATTGGCTTTTAATAGCCCTTCACTGGGTAACATGCTGTGTCAATGTCCAATATAATTGGAGATTAACACAATAGGTTGAAATCATGCTGTGAAAGGATATTGTAGAAAGGCAGTGAGATGGGATTAGTCAGCAGTGGTAGTTTTAAAGCTAGCAGTACATTACAAGGCTCAAGGAGCTGAAATGAAGTCATAAAAATATCAGTATTCAGTCAACTCTTCTGAAGGGTTTCCGTGCAATTATTGCAAAGCCCAATTTCTCTGCTATAACATCTTCAGCATCGTTGAATCTCTTTTGTTCAATGATTATATTGGAAAATACAAGCTAAATGCCATTGATGTAGCTAACATCTCAATTTTTGTTTTAATTTCACAATGTGTTTGGAAGAAAAGGCAATCATAATTTTTTATATGACGCATACCAATATTAACTTCAAGATTTCCTTTGAAAAATAAATACGTGTCTGTCTGTTCAGCCCCATCCCATTCTGGCATGACTGGTGCATACCATCGCAACTTTTCTCCCACCACCCCTGATTCTATCGAACTTCTCTACCTTATTTACAGAGGGAGTTTAATCATTTTTGGTACTTGGAAGGCTTCAATCAAATGTTCCCTGAAGTCCACACTTTTTTCTAAAGTATAAAGTTCTATGTGTCTCAACCTATCCTGATAAGAGGATTTTTAAACCAAACTGGGTATCAACGTACTTGCTCTTCCTCGAACTCTATTTTCCACTGTCGTGGGACTAAAACCGGACATGATATTCTAGATGTGGTCTGACTTGAGACCTGCATATAGAGGCATATGTCCCAGCAATACACCGTGGGTATCAATGTTCCCTTTAAAATTTTCCTGTTGTGTGCAGCCAGCTTTTTCAATGGGTGGTACGTTTATTTTTTTTTTGGTGCAGCCATTCATGTGCGGCATTTATTGTGGAACAAAATCTGTGTGCGTGCAGCTGCATACATGTGCAACATTTTATTTGGCAGCCTATTGTTTCTGAAATATCCTCATGGCATTGGTTGTTGGTGTTTAATGACATGTGCGCTATGGACCCCAGGATCATCACTGACCCACCATCCCCTGCCCCCCAGTCAGCTTTGAGCATGCAGCCCTTGTTGGATGTGTATAGGTTTGGAGTTAGTCCTGTAGGTTTGGACTTGCCCCTAAGCACGTGCTTAATGCCTCACTTATCAACACTAATTGACATCTGCCACATACAGCTCCATTTCCCTCCTCGCATCTAGAATTGCCTTTTAAAAAAATTATCTAAAGGCTTCAGTAGCTGCATGTGTCTTTGTCATCCTCGCACTTTTAGTTTCTTGGTGTCCTTGTCCAACTCGTTGATAAATGTGCCGGAGAGCAACACACCTAACATCAATTCCTGCCACTCGTCACCAATCCTCGAGCAGAACCACAAGCGTTAATAACTGCTTTTCGTATCCATTTTCTTATTGGCCCAAAAATATCTCAAGGCTCGACATTAGTTTGCTTTGCGTGCCATTTTTTCAAATGATCCCAGACCTCAACAAACTAATTGTTTGAGCAAGTAGCTTGCAGAGCACAGCCCTTGCTGCTTTGAGCACAAATGCTGTCAGGGCCGGATGCCTAATCTATTAAAAACACTAATTCTAGTCAGGACGATATCAGTGATGGGATCAACAAAGCCATTCAATGTAATCTTCAGTAGTACAGACTAATGCAAAGTAGCTATTTAAAACCTCTGCCGTATCTAAATTAATAAATGTGAAAATAGCCTAAAGATGAGAATAAAGATCATAAATTGTGTTAAAGATTATATAAATATCTCCAGTTCAGAGAGAATGGAGGCAACAATAACAAAATAACTGATGAAAGCAAGAAGTCTAATTAATTTTTGAAAAAAACTTAGCTCAGGGGTGAAGGGCAGGATAGTTTGCCTGATGGTGATCTACAGACATATTTTTTTAACAAGGATTATTAATATTACTGGTATCTTGAGTGTATTTATTACTGAGCTGTAGTTTTGCTGGTGTGCAAGTCTGGTTTTGAATCTTTTGGCCACTATTTGGTTTGGTCAGCCATCTCAGGAATACATTGCTGAAACTAACATTTGTGACATAACCAGTGGACCAAAGAATTCAATTCATAGCAAACGTGTTAAACTTGCCAATGCAGTTTGTGTTTGAAATCTCTGACAATGATCGCTTCCTCCTGCTTATCTTTCCACTACCTGGGGGGCTTCAGATCATGGTGTTAGGCAGAGGGCAACTGGGAGAGAAGCGGTGGGTGGGGGGGGGTGGAAATATATAAGTAACTTAAAACAAAAATCCTCTCATTCCTTGGAGTCTTTTTTTTTTGGCTCTTTTGACCAGATTACTCCTTTGTAAATGGCAACAGATTAACTTTCTCCATAGAAGTTACAGATCACGACATAGGAATATAAATGTGCTTTTACATTATTACAGAACAATGATTATCAAATACAACCTGTATTTGTATAGTGATTTTTAATGCAGTAAAATGGCCCAAGGTGCTCACAGCATTGTAAAGCAAACTTTGACAAGAAGCCACATAAGGCAATACAAGGGAAGATGGCCAAAAGCTTGGTCATAGAAGTAGGTTTTAAAGAGCTGCTTCAAGGAGAAAAGTGAAGCGGAGAGGTTTAGGGAGGGAATTGCAGAGCTTGGGGCCTAGGCAGCCGAAGGCACAGCTACCAGTGGCGGAGTGATTAAAACCGGGGATGGTCCGGAATTAATTGAGAGCAGATATCGTGGGATTTTTGTTTTTGGGGGGGCTGGCGGGAGGTGGATGCTGGAAGCGATTAGAGTTGGGGAGGGGTGAGGCCATGGTGGGATTTGAAAACAAGGATGTTCATAGGTTGGATAGATCATGTGTAATAGATAAATAACATTAAGCCATCGAACTATCTGCGAGAGGAGAACATATAATGAATGTGAATAACTGACCTGTAACATTTTGTCCCACTGCTTTTTGTGGAGGAAGAGTGGGCAGTTGTACCTGATTGGTTAAGCTTCATTAAGCAATGCTGGGATAACACTTGCGATAGTAAGTTTAAAAAAAATTAATAACTTGTTTCAGGAAGGGGTTTTGTAACTACCATTCTTTCCGTAAATTGCAGGTCTTGCACCCAATGGGATGGGATGCATTTGGTTTGCCTGCTGAAAATGCTGCAATTGAGCGTGGCCTGGATCCAGAAGAATGGACAAAAAGGTAAAAGGGCAGAGTTCTGTTCCTGAAGGTCTTCATTAAAATGCATACGGCTGATCTTTACACTTCAGATACTGCAGAAGACAATATCCAGTACGTAACATCACCTGGTGATTTCACTCTGATATAAGTGCCTCTTCTTTCCAAAACAAAGTTTGACGAAACCATTTAAATTGTGCTTTTTAAGCTGCCTGCAAGATGTGTAATGGAAATTTCAGGGAGTCAGCCGCACTTTACATTGTGGCTTGTGCAGAGCGTCCAGATTATTTTGATACTCCTAATTTTGGTTGGTGAGATTTGCACTGATTTGAGGTGTGCCATAACCTCTGAGCTCAGTTATCATCTGTTTAGGTGGCGTTTGCTTGTGGACAGGAGAGGGACAGTGCAAACTGCACTGATTTCCTCTTGCCACCTGTCCCATCAGCAGAAGGTGTTTTTAAATTAGCTTTCCAAAGAATAAGTGTTGGCATGTTTTTCCAGAGCCTTGGTTTTTGTGATCCGATTTTACTAATAATCCGCAGCAAACTCTGGTTAGGATTAACTCAGACAGTTAGTTTATCTAATGCATTGGAAACCTGGAAAAAGAGTGTTCGCCCCTTCCCACTCTGCACATTCACATGGTGAAAGGGGGGTGGGGGAGGGACAGAGGAAAGGAGTTTTACAGTATAAGGCCCGCCAGCACACAGGTGCTTGGGCCGCTGGCGCGCATCCCTGTCATTCTGTTTGAAATTGTCCTGAACAGTCCCAGGTGTGATGTGAGTCTGTTAGTATCTCTCTAGGCATCACATTCCAGAAACTGAGAGAAGAATTCTTCTGTCCTTTTACTCTGGGGATAGCTCTCGGACAGAGGGCCAAGCCTGTTATCAGGTGACTTGTAACAGCCATCTTAATTTCCTTTGTTCAGCAGAAAAAGACTATTTAAAAAAAAAATAAATAACGAGAATAAGGTTTTTAAATATATAGCGGCAGGTTTCTTTCCGTATCCTAGGAACCCAACATCTTGTTACCATTTTCTTTCCTATCTTAAAGTGCATGATTTGTTTGCCGTGTTACTGCTTGTTATTTTACAGGTGCATTTGAATTGAAAGCATGATGCTGTGAAGTGTTGCTAATTGGGCTCAATAATGTGCACCTGCTGCTTCAAGCTGTGCAGTAATTGGTGGAAAACATAATTTTTATAATGAGCCTAAATCTCTTTTCAAGGAGCATGTAAAGACCTGGAGCTGTCCCTACTCATTCGGTGATTTTTTTGTTGCCTGCCAGATTTGACTGTGGGCTGAATTCTTGCCACTTGGATGCTGCACAGAATTGCCTCAAATAGAAGCGCCTCTGTTTCTTTTGGAATCTGTCCCATTTACTTTATCTGGTGGATTTCCGAGCTCTAGCCTTTCCATCTCTCCACGTTTCGTGGAGACTCATTGTTGCATTAAAGTTGAGCGTTAGCTTGACCTGTGGCTTCTGGATTGATGGGTGAATGTTTTGCATTTGTTGGGCTTTGACAGTTATACATGAAATGGGTTATGGTAGGCAAAACGGCCCTCAGTCAGAGATGCTAATAAATAGGTGATGTGGAAGTGGGTGGGTGTGGGGGTGTAAGATTTTGACCCACAAAAAAATAGGTGGGTTTGGTTTGAATGACGTTAAGAAGGTAAAAACCTGAAACAGGAATTGAACCTGCCCACTTCTGGTTTTAATGGAGGCAGGATGAGGGGGCGGGTGGCCAATCTGTTTGCTGCAGGCAAATTGGCCACTTAAATATTTTAAAGCCCCGTTGTCTTCATTTTAACTGATTGTATTTTTAACCAGAGGTTTTCCTGGATTTGAGGAATGCAGCAGGTGAAGGGAGGCGAGAGGGGCTGAATCCTTAAGGTAAGCACCTTTGTAGCACTGCTTGTGGGCCAAGAGGAGTAGGGGTGACCCCCCAGCCCCATGGACAACCCAGTAAACACTGCCCCCCCCCACCTTGCAATCGGTCTGTTTCCCACCACTCCCTGCCTATCTGCCGGTCAGTCTACTTGTGGGCAGGAAACATATATAGGAAAACAGGTACAGATGTTGAAACTGCAGAACCTTTGGGAAAACCTGTACTACTTAATTTCCACACCTCCAAAATAGCCTCCTGCTACTGAGCTAACGTACAGTCCCCAATGCCTGAAATGGAAAGTGTTCCATTCTCCTGCAGTAACCTACCTCATCTGGATGAACAGAAAATTCATCCTCCACGCACGGGAGTTGCCATTATGTCACAGCTGCAGGTCTCTACTGTTGAGCACTCTGTCCATTGAAGGCCAGGAAGGAAGGTCATCCCTTGGCAGCAGCCTTTTGCATGCTGGCACCAGCTGTGTTGTAGGGGAAGCATCCTTTGGTCGATAGCTTTGTGCCATCAATGTGGGTTCGAAGCTTGACATGGCTGGGTCACTTCACCTATGTTACAATGCTGCAGCTGCTGGGACTGCTGTTGAAAGTTGATTTGTATTCTAATGCCCATGCTGGTGCACAGTTTCAATCATGGGTGGTTTAAAGGGTTATTGAATAAAGGAGTGTATCCCCCCACTGACCCTCCCCCATCCCCCACCTTTGCCGCTGCTCATTCTGCATCAAAGGATAAATGGAGGCTCTTTAATTGTAAGTTTTTTTTTACACAGGTTGTGTTTGGGGGGGAAGGTTTTGTGACAAGAAATACTATTTTTTTGGTTTGCTCAATTTTTACAGGAACCTATCTGAAAGGCCTGATATTCTTTCCTGTGGTAGAGACGTATTGACTGACTGTTAGACTGCTTTCTTGTTCTGTTTGTCATGGGGATGGTGGGATCCGTACAAGGATGGTCTACACCTGGAATAGGACCAGGACAAATGTCCTTGCAGGGAAATTTGCTAGTAGCCTTGGGGAGGGTTTAAACTAGATTGGCAGGGGGGGGGCGGTGGGTGGGAGCCTGAGGGCAGATTCAGACCGGGGAGCTGGAGAGAGAAAATTAGTGGGTGACTCTGAAAGACAGAATAAGCACAGGTTAAAAGGTTTACAGCACAGGAATTTGGCAGTATTAAGGGTATTTATTTAAATGCAAGGAGTAAAGCTAACAAAGCTGATGAGCTGAGGGCACAGACACAAGGCAGCGTGATATCATTGATATAACAGAAACTTGGCTTAAAGGGGGCAAAAATGGCAGCTCAACATCCGTGGATATTGAGTTTTCAGGCAGGATAGAGAGGGGGCTAATAAAGGCGGGGAGGTGTAGCGTTATTGGTTAAATAATCAATTACGGCTGTGGGGGTGGTGATAATAAATGAAGGATCAAATGAGGCCATATGGGTTGAGCTGAGACATATAGAGGCAGCCACACTGCTAGGAGTGTACTCCCTAAATAGTGGAAGGGAGTTAGAAGAGCAAATATGTAGGCAAATTTCTGATTGCAAAAACAACAAGGCAGCAATAGTTGGGGACTTCACCTACGCTAATATTGACTGGGATACGAACCGTGTAATAGGCACAGAGGGCGCAAGATTCTTGAACTGCATTCAGCCAGCACTTTTTCAGCCAGCCCAGCGAGAGGGGGTGCAGCTCCAGCTTTAGTGTTAGGAAATGAAGCTGGGCAAGTGGATGAAGTAGCAGTGGGTGACCATTTTGGAGATAGTGACCATAATACAGTTAGATTTAGCATAATTATGGAAAAGGATGAAAATAGAACAGGAGTAAAAGTTCTAAATTGGGGAAAGACAAATTTTACGAAGCCAGGAGGTGATCTGGCAAAAGTGGACTGGTTACAGCTACTAGAAGGGAAATCAGTGTCTGGCCACTGGCAGATATTCAATAGCAAGATTCTGCAGGGACAGGGTAGACATGTCCCCACAAATGGTAAAGGGCAATACTGCCAAATCTAGAGCCCCCCTGGTTTTCTAGAAGCATACAGGGTAGGATAAAGCAGAAAAAGAAAGCTTATGACAATCTCAAAACAAAGTTTTGGCTTTCAACAGTATTATAGAAAGTACAGGTGTGAAGTAAAAAAGATAATTAGGAAAGCAAGGAGAGGATATGAAAAATATTGGCAGGTAAAATCCAAGAAAACCCAAAGATGTTTTACCTGTACATTAAGAGCAAGAGAATAATAAAGCAAAGGGTAGGGCCCATCAGAGCTGTACATGGTAACTTGTGCGCTGATGCTGAAAGATGTGGGCAGGGTTCTCAGTGAGTACTTTGTCCATGTCTTCATGAAGCAGAGGGATGATGCAGATATTCTAGTTAGAGGAGGGGTGTGAAATATTAGATGCAATAAGCATAGTGAGAGAGGATGTACTGGAAGGACTGGCGTCCTTGAAGGTGGATAAATCACCAGGGCGGGATGGATTGTATCCCAGGTTGTTAAAAGAAGCCAGGGAGGAAATAGCGGATGCTGTGAGGATCATTTTCCAATCCTCGCTAGATACAGGTGAGGTACCAGATGATTGGAGGTCTGCGAACATTGTGCCATTATTTAAAAAGGGTGCGAGGGACAGACCAAATAATCATAGGCTGGTCAGTGTGACTTTGGTGGTGGGCAAATTATTAATCAATTGAGACAGGATAAACTGTCACTTAGAATGGAATGGATTAATCAGGGTTTTGTTAGAGGAAGATCGTGTCTTACTAATTTGATCCTTTTTTTTTGAGGAAGTAACAAAGAGGATTGATGAGGGGTAGTGCAGTGGATGTTGCCTACATGAATTTTAGTAAGGCAAGATCCCACATGGCAGACTGGTCAGAAAAGTAAAAGCCCATGGGATACAGGGCAATGCGGCGAGTTGGATCCAAAGGTGGCTCAGTGACAGGAAACAGGGTAATGGGTTGGATGCTTTTGTGAATGGAAAATGGTTTCCAGTGATGTTGCACAGGGCTGTGTTGGGTCACTTGATGTTTGTTGTATATATTAATGATTTGGACTTAAATGTGGGTGGCATGATTGGGAAGTTTGCAGATGACACAAAAATTGGCCATGTAGTTGATGGTGAAAAGGGTAGCTGATGTCTCCAGAATGATAGCAATGGTTTGGTTGAGTGGGTGAAAGTGGCAGATGGAATTAAATCCAGAGAAGAGACTGAGGGGTCTAAATAGAGTAGACAGGGGTGCCCTGTTTTCCCCTAGTGGAGAGGTCAGTTAGCAGAGGGCACAGATTTAAGGTGATTGATAGAAGTATTGGAGGGGACATAAGGAAAAACATCTTCACCCAGAGAGTGGTGGGTGTTTGGAATTTGCTGCCTGGTTTGGTGATGGAGGCAGAAACCCTCGTTCATTTAAAATGTACCTGGATCAGCAACTAAAGTGCTGTACCCTACAAGGTTACAGACCAGGTGCTGGAAGGTGGGATTAGAATGGGCAGCTAGTTATTTATTTATTTATTTATTTTTGGCCGGTGCAGATGCAATTGGCTAAATCACCTCTTCTTGCGTCGTATCTTTTCTATGGTTCGTTACTTTAAACATCTGAGTGACTTTAACCAAGCAAACATTGTTCACAATCCAATATGTGTACTCAGACCTCAACACTTCAATTCAGTATGAATGCAGCATATATGACTTCACTCAACTCTTAAAATTAATTCTACCTTTTTGATCTCTACATCCCATGCATGTTACCACTCAATCACAATACATCAATGATAATTAAGTGACACCAGAACAATTATCTGGAGACAGTAACAAAAACAAAAATACCTGGAGAAACTCAGCAGGTCTGGCAGCATCTGCGGAGAGGAACAAAGTTACCGTTTTGAGTCCGAATGACTCTTCAACAGAACTAAGTAAAAATAGAAGAGAGGTGAAATATAATCTGGTTTAAGGGAGGGTGGGGTTGGGACAAGTAGAGCTGGATAGAGGGCCAGTGATAGGTGGAGATAACCAAAAGATGTCACAGACAAAAGGACAAAGAGGTGTTGAAGGTGTTGATATTATCTAAAGGAATGTGCTAATTAAGGGTAGAAAGCAGGATGAGCAAGGTACAGATAGCCCTAGTGGGGGTGGGGTGAAGGAATCAAAAAAGGCTAAAAGGTAGAGATAAAACAATGGATGGAAATACATTTAAAAATAATGGAAATAGGTGGGAAAAGAAAAATCTCTTTAAATTATTGGGAATAAAAAGGAGGGGGGGATTGGAAAGGGGGTGAGGATGGAGGAAAGAGTTCATGATCTAAAATTGTTGAACTCAATATTCAGTCCGGAAGGCTGTAAAGTGCCTAGTCGGAAGATGAGGTTCTGTTCCTCCAGTTTGCGTTGAGCTTCACTGGAACAATGTAGCAGGCCAAGGACGGACATGTGGGCATGAGAGCAGGGTGGTGTGTTGAAATGGCAAGCGACAGGGAGGTCTGGGTAATCCTTGCGGACAGACCGAAGGTGTTCTGCAAAGCGGTCACCCAGTCTGCGTTTGGTCTCTCCAATGTAGAGGAAACCGCATTGGGAGCAACGAATGCAGTAGACTAAATTGAGGGAAGTGCAAGTGAAATGCTGCTTCACTTGAAAGGAGTGTTTGGGCCCTTGGACGGTGAGGAGAGGGGAAGTAAAGGGGCAGGTGTTGCACCTTCTGCGGTTGCATGGGAAGGTGCCGTGGGAGGGGGTTGAGGTGTAGGGGGTGATGGAGGAGTGGACCAGGGTGTCCCGGAGGGAACGATCCCTGCGGAATGCCGCCGAGGGGGTGAAGGGAAGATGTGTTTGGTGGTGGCATCATGCTGGAGTTGGCGGAAATGGCGGAGGATGATCCTTTGAATGCAGAGGCTGGTGGGGTGATAAGTGAGGACAAGGGGGACCCTATCATGGTTCTGGGAGGGAGAGGAAGATATGAGGGCGGATGCGTGGGAGATGGGCCGGACACGGTTGAGGGCCCTGTCAACCACTGTGAGTGGAAAACTTCGGTTAAGGAAGAAGGAAGACATGTCAGAGGAACTGTTTTTGAAAGTGGCATCATCAGAACAGATGTGACGGAGGCGAAGGAACTGAGAGAATGGGAAGGAGTCCTTACAGGAAGCGGGGTGTGAGGAGCTGTATCTGGAGACAGAGTCATGCTTGTGTTCTGTTGAAGAGTCATATGGACTTGAAACGTTAACTTGTGTTCCTCTCCGCAGATGCTGTTGGACCTGCTGAGTTTTTCCAGGTATTTTTGTTTTTGTCATGCTTGTGTCATATGCCTGGGACCTTTATGAGGATGATCATTTTTATTTTAAAACAAATACCATGGCACGTGAGCAACTTACCTTGACCCAAGGTGGAATATGGGGGCACAGGGGAAGCCGGGTGACTTTTTGTGATTTCTGCACAAAGAACTAACTCCTGTTCCTGGCAGGCCATTAAAATGTAAAAAAACTGTGGGTGGAGCCCCCCTCCCTTGAAAAGGCATTGAAAGTGCACATTCACTTATCCAGACAATAGGAACTGTACATTTGATATGTACTGAAACTCAAATTCAATGGCCACCCCAGACTGTCTGGGAGCTCGGAACTTAGAGAGGTATGAAAAAGCTACCTTATCATGAGCAGGTGTGAATGGCCACCATTCATTCCCCATTGTGTAGCAATGGCTTCTAACCTCGAATCATTCGTGTGAACAATGGAAGAACTGATCATGTGGTCACATGATTGAAACTAATTTCAGACAACACATCTTATCATCCCATGGATCAGCCTGGGGCAAGCCATTCTGGAAACTAACTAACAGGATGCCAGAGGGACCATTCCACATTCCCCCCCCCCCCACCCTCCCATGCCCAGAATCCTGCCTAACAACCAAGGTTTGGAGAGAGGGGCTAATTTGTCACCACATGCTTTCTATAGAAGCTCGGCTGCAATTTCGGCTGAAAACTTCCAACCCCCGCCTTCGCCTTGAAAGAACCATGAGAGAGGACCTCATCCAGGCCTGCAACAAGTTCCTCTCTCAAGGACTCATTTAACCTCATGATTTGTTTTCTTGTTATTCTATTAATAAACTTAAGTGCATTGTCATCTGTTGCCTTGTGTGTCTTGGTTTGAGGCAGTGAGTGTTTTGTTGTGTTGTGTGTTATGAACACCTTTTTTTATCTTCGTGTTTCGCGTCTATTATTAAGTCACAATCCCAAAAGGGGATTAAAACACTCCCTTTAAAAAATATACATCTTGTTGCGAACAGCTGAGAAGTGAGGGAAGGGGAGAAGTTATTGCCTTGCCCCCTACCCCCACCACCCCTCCCCATCCATAACAACAGCAAAATACAATTAGCTCTTCTCAATATCTTCTAAGCATTCCATTACTATGCTCATATTACCCTCTAAAACTCTCAAACCCTTTCAGTCATGTTATCACTATAAACGCAAGGGATCAGATTAACATCTTCCAGACTATCTGAAACCTGGATGAGTAAAATTCACACATTCCATCAACCTTTCAGCTCAGAAAGTATTAAATCTGCTTACGTAATGCATCCCACACTTTGCAGAAATGTAATTCATTGTGTGCTGTTCCCATGGGCAGCCCAGGGCATCAAGATACTCGGGTAGTGTGAACTTTCATTCCCACATCTAAGAGCTTAGCCAACACTGTGTAGGTTAGTATATAATTCAGCAGGGTTTATAAATGTATGTCCATTGGATTCCATGTGTAGTTGCTGTAAACATTTGGTGGAAAGTTCCGTATCCTGTCAACAGTAGCAAATAGTGTCATTGTTTAAGTAGGAAAAATAATGTCTTAATGTGCCTCACAGAGGAGGAGAGAAGCAGAGACACGATCCTCGCAGGATGGTGAGAAGTTGATGAAAGGTTTGCTTGAGTTTTAAAATGGGGGAGAGAGCTAGAGGTTCCTGAATAGGGCCTGAGGCTATATCACTAAAGTTGCACTGGAGCCCAGAGCACACAGGAGGGGGCACGAGGCTGGAGAAGGCAGCAGGGGTAGGGGAGACTGAGGCCATGGAATAAGTTCGTAGATGGGATAAGGATTTGATATTCAATTCACGGGAAAGTTCCATTGTCAAAGCTCCTTTGTCATCCTATCATGTATCTATCAGGCTGGCAGAAAGTGGTGAGTTAGATGAATCTTTTCTGTCTCTCTGTTCCAATGTTGCTATGATGTGGAGCCACTGTAGGACAGTAGAATGGGTGTATGGGACTTGGCATTGGACAGAACACTGACAATTAAATGGCCACATTTATTGAGGGTGCGTGCCAGGAAGCTGGAAGTAGAGTTTTAGAGCAGCTATCTGGAGGTGGGAAAGGCCTTTGGCAGCAAGGTTTTTATTTATTCATTCACAGGATGTGGGCTTCGCTGGCTGGACCAGCATTTATTGCCCACCCCTAGTTGCCCTTAAGGTGGTGGTGAGCTGCCACCTTGAACCATGTGGTGTAGGTACACCCACAGTGCTGTTAGGAAGGGAGTTCCAGGATTTTGACCCAGCAACAGTGAAGGAACGGCGATATATTTCCAAGTCAGGATGGTGAGTGACTTGGAGGGGAACTTCCAGGTGGTAGTGTTCCCATCTATCTGCTGCCCTTGCCCTTCTAGGTGGTAGTGGCCATGGGTTTGGAAGGTGCTGTCTAAGGAGCCTTCGTGAATTCCTGCAGTGCATCTTGTAGGTGATGCATACTGTGCGTCGGTGGTGGAGGGAGTGAATGTTTGTGGATGTGGTGCAAATCAAGTGGACTGCTTTGTCCTGGATGGTGTCCAGCTTCTTCAGTGTTGTAGGAGCTGCACATTTCCAGGCAAGTGGAGAGTATTCCACCACACTCCTGACTTGTGCCTTGTAGATGGTGGGTAGGCCTTGGGGAGTCAGGAGATGACTCATCACATGATTCCTAGCCTCTGACCTGTTTTTGTAGCTGCAGTATTTATATTGCTAGTCCAGTTCAGTTTCTGGTCAATGGTAACCCCCCAGGGTGTTGATAATGGGGGATTCAGTGATGGTAATGCCACTGAACATCATGGGGCGATGGTTGGATTCTCTCTTGTTGGAGATGGTCATTGCCTGACATGAAGTGCTGATTACCACCTGAAGGGGTGGTAGGATGAAGGTGGAGGCATTAGTGGTAAATGTTAAGTGATCTTGATTTTAAAATAAGGGATCTGAAGCTCAACTGTGTTAAAAATAATGTTAAAGTTGTATGCAGTCTGAATGAGGGGGTGAAGTTAATGGTGAAAGGTACAGGATGGTGGGCTGAAATCAATGGCTTTGGCCAAAATAATGCTTAATCGGGCGAAGTTGTGGCTCACCCTTGACTTCACATTGGACAGGTAGTCTAAAGCGGGCTTTTGGCGCATTTGGTGGTGTCCCTGCCTCTGAGCCAGAAGCTCTGTGGTTCAGGCCCCACTCCAGGACTTGGTGCCGAGGAAGATGCATTCGTAACGCAGCCAAACAGGTTAATGATCAACCTGTCAATCCTTCCAGTTTGCCCATGGCAGTCGGTAAGAACGGGAGAGAACGCTGATCAGCCAAGCTTAATGTAGAGTGACGCTGGTGACCTGCTCCAGGAAAGTGAGATAGAAACGGATATAAGCACATGCTTTTTCTGCATCGTGCGTGTCTCGATGCGGGAAGTTTCTAATTATAAGGCTCACTAAAATGGCTGACCTTAGCTGAGGATGAGACATAGAAATATGAGATAAGACTGGTGGCGCTGCGTTAAGAGTATCCATAATGGAAAGATTGATCAGTAATATTGTGCAGAGTGCTATTTTTTACTAACTCTCGTGTTGTAATAGGCTTATCAGCAGGTGAGAAAGGGAGACTCTCGGGCAAGGACACACAAGTGTAAATAAATAATTAGTGGGGCAAGCTATTGGGCAATTGACTTAAAGTTCAGCGAGTGCAATAAATAAATGTTGCTTTGGAAATGCAAAAAAAAAGCTGGCAGCTGAGAGTGCTATCTGTAAAGAGCAAATTAACAAGAACACATCACTCAGCACACTCACCAATTGACTAGGCTCTGTTTTTCTTTGCTGTACTGCTGGTCTTTTTTTTTGCATTTACTAAACAGCTCATTAACAAATTGTATGTTTGTGAACTGCAAATCAGGTTTAAATCTACAAAACCTAGTAGACTCAGCGGGCAATTGAAAACAAAATGTTGGAAACACTCAGGCATGGCAGTGTCTGTGGAGAGGGAAAAAAAAGAGTTAATCTTTCAGGCCCATGAACTTCTATCAGAACTGAGGACCCGATTCAGTGGCAGTTGAGCTGCGCACCTGAACAAGAATAGAAGGAAATTTTGGTTCAACCAAATGCAGCTTTTATAGCAAACCGATGTATTTTGCAGTTTTTGGCTTGTTTGCGTCCCTCACTGAAATGCACTGAACAATTCAGAGCAACTTCTGATAGTGCATCTTCAAAGATCGGGATTGTGCAGATTGAGAAATCCTCAATGAGATGCACACGGTCTAAACTGGGAAGTGTAACTTAGAATATTTCATTCCATATAAAATCATGTACAGAAAGCTAGCTAAAGAGAGGGGAGGAGAGATGGGATTAATCACTTCTATTTAAATGGGCAAGCTCTAACTTGCTGTGGCATGTTTAGTAGGTAAGTACTGCAAATTCACACCCTTGCATGGATTTCAATGCTGAATTTCTTAGTGAGCTACCAGTGTAACAAAGCTTGAGGAGGAACAGGGAAAATGGACAGCAGCTTTTGGACTTCCCTGTTTTGCTGTTTGTGTGCAGTCACCAGAAGCTGCTGCCTCCTTTACTCCAGTAATAACAGTGAGCACTGAAAACTTCACCATAAGTTCTACTGCAGAATCCAGGCCAATCATTTTTTTTTGCTAGATTTGTCATCCTTCAGTAAATGGTGGAGTTGCTCACTAATGTTCAGAGACAAACTCTTTAATAGTCTTGCAATGGAAAGAGAGGTAATTGCAGTTGGCAGCAGTAAAGTTCAGACTTCTTCACAACATGGGTTCCTGTTCCCACCTGTCTGATCATCTTTGCCATTCAGTTAACGCTGCATGTTCATGAGAGCTGTTCACACTACTTTATTTATTCTGTTGTGGGTTGTGCTCGAGGTGCAGAGAAGCAATTACTGGCTGTGCCCAGGGGAGCAGGCATGCCCAACGTGCACAGCTTCACAAGTTTTGTATGTTCTTGTATTTAAAAGAGTGAATGGGGGGGTTGATAGCTGTACAATAGCAGGCAGTTTAGCAAGCCACTCCAGCTAATGGAGTCTGTGTTGAACATTGCTGTTGCACTGGTTGACCAGATAATATTCTTAAATATCATATGTTACTTTTACCATTAAATAGGTAAAAACAAAATGTATTTTCTGGCAGACAGCTGGAGTACAGAAAGCAATCCGGTCAGGTGTGGCACAGTTATACAACTTGGTCCTAATAATGTCACCGTTGCCCAACTTTGCCTCTACTGCAGTTTTGTGCCATTCTTTATTTCTTTGAAAGGGGTTGTTGTCAATTTAGTTTAAACAGTGGATGGGGACGGGGGAGTGGGGGAGTGGCGGGGGGGGGGGGGGGGGGGGGGGGCGGGGGAGGTGGGTGGGGGGAGAGAAAGAGAGGTTCTTTCCCAGTGGACCTCAGGATTAGGCAGCAGCCGGCCTGTGCAGTGGAGGCTGATTCTCTGAATTCCTTCAAGCGCAAACTTCGACCTGTTTCTGGCTTGGGGGGAATTCACCTCTTACAAAGTATGGGCACTGCTAGAGAAGTCAGGGCCAGAGCGACCTACAGGACTTGTTCTGAAAGCCTAGCCGGGTTGGAGAGGAATCTCCCATATTTTATTTTCCCGAATTGACTCAATTCTGACTCTGCTTTTCCGTTTCTCCCAGGAGATTGTGGGCAATGAAGGAAGACAGGTGACATTGGACCGGCCGTCCATGCACTCAGCAAAACTAAATATCAGTTTAATTGTCTGGTCCAGACATTGTCTGGTCTGATGGCGCCTGTTTTGTGCCACTGCCCAATATGCAGTAGCCCCATGTGTTTTTGGGTGGAGAGGAGCGTGTATATATTGTGTGATACACAAGGTATTCTAAATTGCATGGGAGAAACTGGAGGGACCAGAAGACCTTTTATCTGCCCAAACTCAATTCATACACGCTCCTTGTAGCCAAACTTTACTCCATCGGCCGGGGCTTGCTTTGACCACACAGGGCACAGATTTGAAGTCACAGGCATGAGAACCAGAGGCAACATAAGGGTGGGGGTCAGGGATTTACAAGGTGTATCTGGATCTCTGCCTGAAAGGGTGGAGGAAGCAGATTAAAATGTCATTTTCAAAGAGAATTTGTTGAATAGTTGAAGGGCAGCAATTCACAGTGCTGTGTGGACAGAGCACGGGAATGGGATTAATTGGGTAACTTTTTCAATGAATTGGTACAGGCACAATGGACTGTAATGGGCTCCTGTGCTGGATCATTCTATGATGTGTCCGGTGTCGACCTACATCAGTGCTGGAGGGGTATCAGTGTGTGGTGATGCTCAGGTGTTTTTTCCACTTTGCACCTGGTGGACCCACTGTTTTTCATTCCAGGCCTCCTACGTTTACAGTTTATTCTTGCATTCCTTGCCCTTTCTCTGCCTTGCCTTTGTATGAATCTCCCCCCAAGTCTTCAGCTTAACTTTTTACCCATTCTTTTAATATATTTCCTATTGCCTCAATCTTTCATTGCAGTTTGTGGATCGTTACAGACGCTGACTGACCTGCTGTGTGGAACCAGTGCTCTGTTTTGATTCCCAAAATCAATACTGTTCACAAGTTCCCTGTTAGTTTACTGCAAATTATTTAGCGATGAAGCAGGAGGAATAATGTTACAATTAAATATGCCAGTCTTTTTTTTAATTCGTTCTTCAGATGTGTGAATTGCTGGTGAGGCCAGCGTTTATTTGCCTATCCCTGGTTGTCCTCGAAGGTGCGGTGAGCTACCTTTTTGCACTGCTGAAATCGATGTGCTGAAGGTGCTCCCACCAGCATTGGACAAGGCGTGCTGCCATTTTGTTCCAGTGATGAAGGAATGACGGATATGTGCCTCAGTTGGGATGGTGCATGACTTAAGAGTGGGTCTTTCCTTGACCCCGTAGCCCTTGCCCTGCTGGGCAGTGGGGGTTATGAGTTTGGGAGGAGCTGCTGAGAAAGCTTTGGTGAGTTGCTGCGGTGCATCTTGTAGGTAGAACACACTGTAGCCGCTGTAACTAATAGTGGAGGGAGTGGGTCTCTAGGCTGGTAAATGAAGTGCCAATTAAGCAGAATACTGCTTCCTGGATAGTGTTGAGCGTCTTGTGTCATTGCGGCTGCACTCATCCAGACAAGTGGAGAGTATTCCATCACGCTCCTGACTTGTGCCTTGTAGGTGGAAGGAAGGTTTTGAGGAGTCAGGAGGTGAGTCACTTGGCACAGAATGCAGAATATTGCCCTGCACTGAAATAACACTTGGGATGCCTCTTGATTGATTGGAAATTTTGAAATTTGGTCCACTTCTGGTTACATTTCACGCAGTTTCCTACGACCTGAATGACGGCTACTGGTATGAATGTTTAATTGGCTGCTTGATGAATTTCAAGATTTGGTTTGTAATGTACCTCCATTTTTTTCTCTCAATCTATGTAAGTATTTGGAAATACATGGACAAAAAATGAATAAGTCATTTTCATTCTGTTTCCTTCCAGTAATATTGCACACATGAGAGAACAGCTTCATAGCCTTGGTCTGTGTTTTGACTGGGAGAAAGTGAGTGACCGCAATCAAAAATATTAGTTATTGGTCTCTTGAAATATTATTTGAAAAATGAATGATGTTTATTTGACCCAAATACAGTTTAAAAGAAAAAGGTGACTTCACAGAATGTTTAACTAAAGGGAGGGGCAGGCGGTGAGATCATGCGGGGCAGGGGTAGTTACATCGAGAGGATGGGAGCGAAGTTAATCTAATGCTTTGAAAACCGAAACACAGTCCTCGTTAGATTATATACTAGTGTCAGCTGTGGGTCAGTGGGTAGCACTTTCACCTCCTTGAGTTAAAATGTTGTCAGTTCAAATCTACTCCAGAGCGCACAATTCCAGCTGGCACTATAGTGCGGTACTGAGGGAGTGCTGCACTTGTGGGGGTACTATCTTTTCTGATGAGACATTTAAACCAAGGCCCCACCTGCCCCTTCAAAGATCCCATGGTGCTATTTTGAAGAAGAGCAGGAGAGTTATCCCAGTGGTCAGTATTTATCCCTCAGTCGACATTTATTAAAAGCAGATTGTGTTGTCGTTATCATATTGCTGTTTGTGGGAGCTTGCTGTGCGCAAATTGGCTGCCCTGTTTCCTACATTACAACAGAGACTACACTTCAAAGTATTCAGTTGGCTGTAAAGCACTTTGAGAAGTCCCGAGGTTGTGAAAGGCTTTATAGAAATGCATGTCATGTTTATATTTCTCATTGGTTATAAGTGCTTATTTTCTATCTTTACTATTTTTCTGGAAAAGTTGCCTTTAGTTGTAAGACTGGAGCCAAAAGTGTATACATCAGAATCGATATCGATTCCACTGCTGTGTGTATTAGGATCATTACACAGATGTGGTATCAAACCTGCTACCCTCCTAGACAGTAGCTCAATGCCACACTACATATATCCATTCATCACCATGGCTTTATAGACCTTGACTTCAGTCTGACTTGCAGCACTTTGGGGTACATTGTTAAATTATAAACAGGACAAAAGTACCACCCTGCAGTATTTTTGAGCCTCTTGCATATTTCCAAAAAAATATAATCTGCGATTTGTGAGCCACCAGAATGGCAGATATAATTGTACTTTTGGCATTTCAGAGACCAGAGATTCCAGGTTTCTGGGGGTCTTCCTGCCTTAATTATATTCTTTGTAGAGATAAAAGACAAGGTGGTGCCCAGGCCATTGGGTTGCTGAGATATGAAGTTATTTTCTGGTATAGGCGAAAATGGACAAATGGGTCTTGTTGCAGGATAGGATATGAACAACAGGGGGCAGAATTTTACGGCCCCCGTCGGAGGAGGGTGGGGGGGTAGAAAATGCGGCGGGCCGTTTAAAAATCCTGTTGACTTCAGTGGGACCGGAAAATCCCGCTGGCGGGAGGGGCCGTAAAATTCCGCCCAGCGTTTTGGACGAGCTTAAGTTTAAGGAAGATTGGAGGCTGGCCCGGAGAGTAGCGGAATAATTGGGTATGGGGGCGACACAAGTATGGGTGAAGGTTTCAGCAACAAGTGACATAGGGTAGAAGCAGGTGATGTCACGGTCATGGAAGTAGGCAGTCGTTGTGATGAAGAGGTTAATGGGAGTTGGAAGTTCAGTTGGAATGCCGAGTTTGCAGGCGTTCTGATTTTGTCTGATCAAATCGATGGGGAGTAGCAGCAAGGCCCAAAGACGATGGCTTGGTTTTCCCATCTAATTGGAGGATTGTGACTTAACCCAAGAATGGCTACTGATACAGTCGGATAGGTGTCACCCAGCAAGAGCAATCCCAATAACCTGGGAAGTGTTAGGCGAAGCGGATGGAGTTGACCAAGTCGAAGGCTGCAGAAAGATCTGAAAGGATGAGGAGCAGCTTGAGGTCACCTGCCACAGGAAATCTCCCCCGTGAAACTTGTTTAGCGCCATTTCAGTGCTGTGAGGAAAGCGGAAGTCTGATTTGGGGGAAACTGTGGGAGGGATGCGGGCCAGATCTGGCTGGTTGAAACCCATCTTGAAGGAGGAGAGGAGAGGGAGTTTAGAGATGGGGCAGTGACAGAGGTGTGTTGAAGGTGGGTTTTTGTTGAGGTTGTTTTGAAAGGTGAGGGGGTGATCAGACACTGATCCATTGAACCAACTTGGTTCATTCACAATTTAGACATCCAGAGCAGGAAAAATCCAAGTCTTCATTGCCGCTGAATCAGAAGGGATTGGGCTGTTTTCATTTGACACATTCATGAATTTCTAATTATGCATCAGCAACATAATTAATCAGGACTGGCAATTAGTGTAGACCTGGGGGCTACTCATCACTCCTAGTGTGCTTCTGGTTCTAGTGGCCTTGCCTTATAATGATTCATGACTTACTTGTAAGATCTGATGTCTCTCTGAAGTGGTTTAAACTTAAATTTGCAACTATTGCACAGTCCTTGCAGCTTAAGACTCCCTTGTAATCATTTGAAAGCACTTCTAATTTTCTCCTGTTGACTCATTAATTTATACTGCCATTATAAAAAATGGAAAGAGCTTAACAAGATTTCGCAGAGTGAAGTGTTGGTGAAATATGAAACCTGTCGAATACATTTTGCCTCCGCAACAATCACTGCACTCGAAAGAGTACGTGGGTGGAGCGTATTTCAGTGAATCATAGTAAAGTGGAATGTAAATGAAAGTAATTTTGAAAGAGTAGAAATATTTCAAGGAAATGTTTTCAGAGCCTCAAAGAACAGGCAGTATTTCACATTGTTCTGACAACTAGCCTGGTGCAGGCAAAGAATAAAGTGCATAATTTTGATTACTTTAATTCTGGTTATGGGAACACAAGACGTTTTATAAACGTATGAAGTAAAATGATGTTCAAAATATGGGTGAGGCCGATTATGAACGAGGAGAGAAACCTTGTGGAGGGCATGACTAAGATACAGAATGAGCGCTTTGCATCTGTTTTCACAAAAGAAAAGGATGCGACTTAATGTCAAAGGAAAAAGGATTGAGAAATTTGGATTAGATTTTTTAACAAGAAGATAAAAAGGAGGTACTTAAAAGGCTGGTAGCACTCAAAATGTAAAAGTCACAAAACAAAAACAGAATGACCTGGAAAAACTCAGCAGGTCTGGCAGCATCGGCGGAGAAGAAAAGAGTTGACGTTTCGAGTCCTCATGACCCTTTGGCAGAAGGTCATGTAAAAGTCACGTTGTCTAGGATCTATCCTATTGGATTGCTGTGGCAAGGAAGGTTGGAAACAACCAGACAGCCTAAAGTTAGTGTTAGGAAATAGAGATAGTTTAAGTAAGTTATATTTGTGGGTGTTAGGACTGAGTTTTAGCATTAATGTTTAAGTTTGATTTGTATTTCTGTATCTGTGTGTTAAGAAAGGTCAAATTGATTTTTAGTTTCACTTTAAAAGTTGCCTGCATTTCTAATGAGAGTTTTACGACTCTTAGCTAAGTTAAACAAACGAGTGGAGAACTGGGCTGTTGCCTAGCAACAGGGGTCCAGAGAGGCAGGCCCCTCCCACAGGCACATACAGAAGAAACTAGAAACAGCAGTTTGATTTGGAAGCTGCTTTGAGTTCAGTTGGTTTTGGAAGTTGCTGCCAGGAGAGACTGGAGCAAAGTGGACAGATAGCCAGTCCCAAGCTAAAGAAAATAACCCAAAACCCAGGGGGGTGGAACAGGAAAAAGTCCCAAGCAGACCTCTAGTCAAAGGAAGGACAAGAACCTGGAAAATGTCCTGTTAAGTGAAGTTAAGAGTGAGGGCAGAGAAAGGCTTCAAGTTTAAAGCTCCAAGCTTAAAGAGATAAAGGCTTGAGAGGGCAGTAGGTCCAAAGAGATGGCTGAAGGTCTGTACCTCTTTGCTATGGGCATGTGAAGCAGTGGTGTACTGTCGATGGCTGAGTCAGCGAGAGAGAGTGCTTGGAAGACAGCTTGAATGCATGTGGTGACCCGGGGAGAGGAACATCATCGGAAGGAGAGTTTGGAACCTTGGAGGTGAACCCTTGGACAAGGTGCCTGAGAGAAAGTGTCGGTTTGGGAGAAGATTCCAAAGTGAGTTCTCGGAGAGTGGAGATTGGAAACCCTTGTGTGAAAGAGTTCAGCAAGACTGACTGGCTCTGGGTGGAGTTGAGGAGAGACCCATAAGCATCTATGTGGGTGGCATTTGTCACATGGTTTCAGAGTGTGGTGTGTCTGACCACAGGTCGCATAGGTTTACATGGACTGTGTAGTTACCGTGAACATTAAAGTATAAGATATCTTTTGTAACTTGTGTTATCCTTACAAATCTATATATATCTGTAAAGATATAGTTGTGGGTGAAGGAACATTATAATATAGTTCATCTTCCTTGTTTAATAGATATTTTATTATTTTGTTAAAAGTTAATTGCTCACTCAGTAGCCCTCTCCACATACCTAAACAAACAAATAAAATTTAGGACCTATCAAGCTGGGTTCCACCCTAGGAAACGGGCTTGTCCAGTGGTAACCTCAGCTGGGATCATAACATCAGCAATGGAGAAGCGTCTAGATTCCTAGAATCCAGGATCAAATTAATATTCATTTGAAGGAACTTGAGCTAATTAAGATAAAAGCAAAATGCTGTGGATGCTGGAAATCTGAAATAACAATAGAAAATGCTGGAAAAACTCATCCGGTCTGGCAGCATCTGTGGGGAGAGAAACAGAATTAACGTTTCGAGTCTGTAAGACTCTTCTTCAGAGTCATACGGACTCAAAATGTTAACTTTGTTTCTCTCTCCACAGATGCTGCCAGACCCGATGAGTTTCCAGCATTTTCTGTTGTTATTTGAGTTAATTAATGACTGCTCAGAGGATTTGTGAAAGGCAATTGATGTCTGACAAACTTGAGATCAAGTTCTTCAATTAAACAACAGAAGGTTGATGAAGATAGTGCAGTTGATGTGTATATGGAATTTTAAATGGCATTGAAAAAGCACCACATATTATACCTTTTAGCAAAATGGAAATTAAAGGGGCACTGTTACGAGACAGAAAATAGACAGTGGTGGTGAGCAGTTGTTTACTGGACTGGTGGGAAATATATAGTCATGTTCCCAGGGGTTAGTATTAGGGCTACTATTGTTTTTCATACATATTAATAGAATGAAAGACTTGGATTTATATAGCACCTTTCACAACCACCAGACATTCCAAAGCACTTTGCAGTCAATGAAGTGCAGTCATTGTTGTAATGTAAGAAATGTGGCAGCCAAATTGCACATAATTTAAGGACCCACAATAAGCAAGGTGATGATGACCAGATAATCTGCTTTGGTGAGGTTGGTTAAGAGGGAAATCTTATCCTGGACACTAGCTTGAACTTTCCTGCTCTTCAGATTAGTGCCAGGTGATCTTTTATGTATTTTAGTGGCGTTGCCTCAGGACTTGGATATTGGAGGGTGGTTGTGGGGGGGTGGTATTTCAAAGCCAGCAGATGAGACATTTCCCTCAATTTGAAGAACTCAATCAAACTTGGTAAAATAGGGAGAATAGTAGCCGACTCCATGAGGGAATAGACTGGTGAATTGGGCAGACACATGGCAGATGCAGTGTAATGCAGCAAAGCGCAAAGTAGGAAGGAAGAATGAGGAAAGACAATATGAACTGGTGCTATTTTAAAGGGCGTGCGAGAACAGAGATACAGGTACTAGGCTCAGGACTGGACATGTGCCGGATGTGGGAATGCTCCTGAATTTGGTTGGGGGGTGGTCGGGAGGTGAGGTGGAGAATAGGATAACTTAAAGCCGGCCTGATTTCTCTGCCGAGCTGCACCCAGTCGAGACGGGGAAGGGATGAGGGGTGGGCCAGGCCAGACTCTGCCTTTAGTCCCAAACCCAAAGGGCAGGGAGATCAGCGCACCATGACCCGGACATGACGGACAGCAATGACCCTGATGGGGATTGTAGTTTTCAGGGCAGGACCCGGTTTTCGGGTCCTTCTGGATTTTGGTGTGCTGGATAAGGTGTCCAGTACCTGCAAATTTGGCTTTGTAGAGGCATAGAGTACAAACGCAATGAGTTAGCTAGTTGGTTAGTCCTCAACTAGACTAATGCGTTTAATTCCAGGGCACCACACTTTAGGAAGGATGTCAACGCCTTGGAGAAGGTACTGAGGGCATTTGCCAGATTTATATCAGGGATGAGGAATTTCAGTTAATGGAGACACCAGAGAAGCTGGGATTGTTCTCCTCTATAGCAGAGGAGGAGGTTAAGGAAAGCTTGAAAAAGGGTGTTCGAAATTAGGAAGGGTTTTAATGGAGTAGAGAGGGTAGGACTGTTTAACTGGTGGGGTTGGGGTGGGGTGGGTGGTGGTCAGTAACCAGAGGATACAGATTTAAGATAATTGGTGAGAAGAAGCTGCGGGGGGGATGCAAAAAATTCTTTTACAACGCAAGTAGTTATGATCTGCAATGCACTGCCTGCAAGGGATTCAACAGTAACATTCAAAAGGAGTTGGGCACAAACTTAAAAAGGAAAAGAATTTGCAGGGCTAGGCAGAAAGAGTGGGAATAATCGGTAGGTCTTTCAAGAGCCACAAGCCTCATTGGTCAACCTCCTGCTATGCTGGCCAATGATTTTATCATGATTGACACGTGCATTAAATAGTTTAATAGGCAAAATTTGCTTCATTCTGCTCTTCCTTTTCCCCTACAGGAGGTGACCACCTGTCAGCCTGATTACTATAAGTGGACCCAATTCCTCTTCCTCAAGTTGCATACGGCCGGCATGGCATACCAAAAGGAAGTGAGTTGCAATCAAAGTGTTGAGAGTTTTGAAAACGTGGGAATAGCAGGGAGAATTATACGGTGATCTGTCTCGAGATGCAAACGGTATGCAGCACAAGATGGTCAAGCTAACAGTGGCCTTGAATTCATTCGACCTGTGTGTCTTATTTCTTTTAATAGTATGTAGCATGGGCTTCATTGTGGTGCTCCTGTTCAGCCTGGGGTTATTTGATGTGTTGCTAGTGACTTAGCGCAGGTAATTCTGTGTGTCGGTGCGTGGCGCTATCTGCATTAATGGGTTATGATGTTGCATTCAGCTTTACCCCAAAATAATTTGAAGGCTATGGCAGACAGAAGTAACATAGCCCATGTACAATATACGAGAAAGATGAGAATCCTATGTCTGCACCTGGGTGATGTTCTAAGTGACGAATGCAATGCTCAAGAAGGCTGCAAATGATATTCAAATCTTGACGTGGGATTTGTGCCTTGGAATCAGCCCCATGCAGCTTTTATTTTAATAGGTTGCACTATAGAATTAATTAGCAACATTTTGTTCCATTTTTGCCTTGCTGTTTTTACAGGGAGGAATTAGTGACTCACTACCTTTTTGTAGAGGATGTTACCCGTACAGTTAACACTTGTTGAAGGAATACAGGTTGATTTAACTTTCAGGCTATCTCTGTAAATGGTGTTTCTCTGATCAGACTTGCCTTGTGGTCTTTGCGAACTAGGGCTGACTTCAGTAAAGCAGGTAGAAAAAAATTAAGGAAAGCTAGTCATGTTTCAGAGAGACAGTGTTTGAGAGAATCCCAGGTTACGCTGCCCGTCACGTCTTTTGTTCTCACCTTCTTGAACCTTCTCCTAAGGAAGCAATCCACTTCCACTTAGCAGCCGATGTCCCGGGAATTCGCCGTGGATGAAAGTTTCTGGTTGGCTGGCTACAGTGCGCTGGTTCCAAATGAGTTCTTTAACCTTCTCATCCCATGTTATTTAAACAGTATTGGGCTATAACGTATTTCCCATTGCTCTCTAGGGACTGGTGAACTGGGACCCAGTGGATCAGACAGTGCTGGCAGATGAGCAAGTGGATGAGAATGGCCGTTCCTGGCGTTCTGGGGCTAAAGTTGAACAGCGGTACCTCAAGCAGTGGTTTATTAAGACGACAAACTATGCAAAGGTGAGCAGTCATTAAGGTGTGCAAGCAGAAATGAAGATCAGGAACTCTAACCCAACAGTACACCAAGTATTCAACGTTGTCGACCTCTAGAGTAACACCTTTCACCTAAGTCAATGCAAGCGATTTTCTTAATTAAGAAATGCTTCCCATAATCTGCACAAAAGTCGATAATTGGGTAAGATTTTGTCATGTGAGTTGTGCAAATTCAACTTGTATTAATTCATCTGAATAAGAGTTGGGCTATATGCCGGAATTGAGGTTCAGTAGTAACATGTACAGAACACCTGCACTAAATAACTGGTTTTGGCTGTTGAGAGTCTTTTTATTGCTACTTTTCCAGTGTCAGCCATGACTCAGTGGGCAGTGCGCTCACCTCTAGTCAGAAGGTTGTGGGTCCAAGTCCCACTTCAAGTACTTGAACAGAAAGTCTAGGCTGATGCTCAAGTGCAACACTGAGGGGGTGCTGCTGTATTGGCGGTGCAACTTTCGAATGAGACGTTAAGCCGGGACCCTGACTGCCCTTTTGAGTTAGGCATAAGAGACCCTGTGGTGCTATTCAAGGAAGAGCAGGGGTACCGTCCCAGGGGTATCCTGGCTAATATTTATCCCTCGGCGCCTTTAGAAACAGATTATCTGGTCGTTAGCACATTGCTGTTTGTGGGAATTTGTCTGAGCCCAAATTGGCTGCTGTATTTCCTACGTCACAATGGTGGCACCATTTCAAAAAGATATATTCGAATGAAATAAATGCTTTGGGATGTCCTGTGGCTATGAAAGCCGCTTTACAAATCCAAATCTTTCTCTATAATCTGTTGATGAGGATCAGTCGGGCCGAGGATAATTAACCTCAAACTATTCCCCAGTTACTTTTAATTTGAAGCTAGTTTGTGAAATATGTGACATTTGTTTTTGGGCTGTGGGGAAAGGACACTTTGTTTTTGTCAATATTCAGTTCATGAAGGTGATGTACAGCTATTGAAATCATTCAAGTGAAGAGCAGCAAACTGCAAATGCTGGTGACCTGAAACAAAAATAGAAAATGCTGCAAATAAACTGATAGAAAAGACAGGTTGACCTTTCAAGCCGAACCTTCAGAAGTGATAATTGAAAGATATACCAGGTATCAACAGAATCTGATCTAAAGCCAGAGGTAAGGTAATGAGTGGATAGCCCCAATCACAGAGGGAAAAACTAACAGTTGAATAATCCACTGTTGGTTTGAAAAATAACCAGGAGATTATTCGGTGAGATCACCTCAGTCCAGAAGAGGTGAAAGAAAGAGGGTAGAAAGAAGGAAGACAACAAACCAATGTGTGGGGAGGAATACGACCCTGTGCGTGCAGATGTGAAATGAAAGTTAAAATGCTGGAAACACCGCATGAGCATTCGTTCTACAAGGAGTGATAAACAGGCTAGCACCCAGTAAACCAACCTGCATCGCTCCCAGGACCTGGACATGCCCACCCAGCATCACGTGCAATAAGGCAAATGGGAATATAGCCAAAGTCAGAAGTTACTAAAGCCAGTATTCGGCTTCGAGGATTGCAAACTGCCCAAAAGATGAGTTAACTTTGCCTGTAGCCTGTGTGAACCTTGACTGGGACAATGCAACAGGCCAAAGACAAAGAGGCCAGAGTTGGGAATGTGAAGTAGGGGTAAAGTAGCGAATTTGTACGAGAAGACAGGATAGCATTTGCAAAAACATAACTCAGGAATTCAGCGAAGCTACCACCTAAATCTCCTGAGGTAGAGGACACTGCACTGTAAACACTATTGCAGTAATACTAGACTGAAGGCACAAATGCTGTTTTTCTGATCATATACCACATGTAAACCTGATGTTATGCATTTTCAATGCTGGATTTGTAAGCTATAATTAAAGTAATATATGGAACATTAGAATTACAAATGAAGGGACTTTTTTTTGAAATACTGTGTTGGTTTTCGACAGGCACAGTATCAGCTTTTAGTGGGTGATGAGCAATTTAGCAACACAAGTTGACAGCTGCTTGGAGTGTAGCTTTGTATGATAATTACTGCACCCATGCTCCCAGTGCTCAAACTGGTACTGATGGATGTCGATGAATTGGTTTAATTTCAATTGTAATCGGCCTCTAAATGTGTGACTGGACTACCTACTTCAAGGGGTACTGCATTGTTAAATTAAATGTTGTAATTAATTGAGTGTGTGCTGAAGACTGAGAATTGGGGGCTCTGCACGCAGTCCCCCCCCCCATATCATGCTGTATTGCTTGAACAACACCACTTTCAATTCGTGCTACTGAGGGAAAGGAAACTATAATTACAGTCACTGCATAAAGTTGCGATTAGTAAGGCAATTTTTATGTGCTGTTACTGGATTTTTTTTTAAAGTAACACAGATACCCAGTTGCTGTAGATGTTACATGATGGTAAACACTTGAATTACAATACAAATTGACAACTGCAAAGAAACTCCTGTGCTCCAAAGGGATTGGAAACCTTCAGGCTTCACTTCTGATCAATCTGATGTCTGCCAAGTTACGATTAATCTTAATTGAGAGTCTTCCCAGGTCTTCTGAAGAGTTCAGGAAACCACAGAGATTGTGGCTTCATAAGAGACATCTGTGTGTTTATTCTGGCCCCATCGAAATCCTTTCCTCTCTCGCACTTTCTATCCCCTTTTGGTCATTTGCTGCTGTTACCGCTCATTCAATCTCTGGGTCAGAGTCAGATGTTTACTTTGCTGTTCTAGAATCGTCTAGGGTGGGGGTGGGTGGAAGGGGTTTGGGGGGGAGATGAGATTCCCATTAAGGTGAGTTTAGCAGCCTACCAAATTCTAAGTGTTTTCATGCATGGATGGGAGTTTTACACTTATACTCTTAATGCCTCTTGGTTGCTTGAAGAACAATGGCAGGGAAGGAGGGAGGTAATTTGCCATGACATCGTTAGTCTGTTTATGAATTCTAACTTTTCATCTTTAACATGGCAAGTGTTTTATCAGCTTTTAATAAGAGTCCCTGTAGCGTTGCAAAGCATACTGGATGGTTAGGTGCCCATAACCAGAATTCATCTGGAAGAATGCAAGTAAAAATTCCCACTCTGTTGACGGTATTACTCCAGCCATCAGTGGTGATGCCATTTTTCCAGGTTGAGACGTGTTTTGCTTTTAGTTTTTGATATTTTTGCAGCCTTTAAGGGTGTCTTGTGATGGATAGCTGGATCAGGAAATCTGTATTGCTGGATGACCTGCTTTGATAGACTAGGCAGAATCTATGGAGAGTTGTGGGGCGTAATGGCATTGTGGTACTATCACTGGACGAATAACCCAGAGGCCCAGGCCCAAGGCGGCTGGTGGAATTTAAATTCAATTAATAAATCTGGAATATAAAGCTTGTCTCAGTAATGGTGACCATAAAACTATCATTGTCGTAAAAAAACCATCTGGTTCACAAATCCTTCAGGGAAGGAAATCTGCCATCCTCACCTGGCCTGGCCTACATGTGACTCTAGACCCACAGCAATGTGGTGGACTCTTAACGGCCCCTCTGAATTGGCCTAACAAGCCGCTCAATTTAAGGGCAACAAATTATGGACTTGCCAGTGACGCCCACATCCCATGAAAGAATTGGGAAAAAAAAAACAAAGTTAATGTCTCTGGTCAATGACCTTTCATTGAGGTTTTTGATGAAAGACCATTACTCTGCAGATCTGGCTCCATCTATGGAGAGAGGAACAGAGTTAACATTTCAGAGTATTTTCCAGCATTTTCCAGTTTCTTTAATTTCAGATTGGTTGGTATTTTAAACTAATGAGGGTTGAAGTTTTTATTTCTGAATTCAGCAAAGATCAAATAATGGCTTTTTAGAGTCTTGGCTAAGGTTGCACAGTAGCACAGTTCTGCTAAATTGGCTTGAATGCTTGGTTTTACTACACTTCTTTCTTACAATAGGAGTATTATTATTGGATGTTGGTTCCAAGTTAAGTTTAACCGTCAGCCATCTCTAAGATCAACCTGGTCAAATGATCATATGTAACCTGTTTCTGCGAATACCGAAAAGATCATTATGCTATGTCTTTTTTTTTTATTCATTCATGGGATGTGGGCTTCGCTGGCTGGTCCAGCATTTATTGCCCAGCCCTAGTTGCCCTTGACAAGGTGGTGGTGAGCTGCCTTCTTGAACCGCTGCAGTCCATGTGGTGTAGGTACTTGATGTATGCTTTCAATAATTGACATTTTGAGTAACGTTTATTGTGAAATCTGAACATGCCCGGCTGTCAAAAGGCTTATTTTATTACGCACTAGAGGTTTGACATTTAACTGAAGTGCCTGGAACAAGCCAGTTAAAATTTGGCCCTCGGGCAATTTGCTGAGCGAGTCAATACTTTACCGACTCACGCGTTCTTTAGCATCGTTCTGTAATGACCTCAGTGGCTGTGGTAAACACACCATTAATTTTAATGGGGGAATGGAGGTGTGACACGTTCTTGGTGCAGAGGCGGTGAGAAGCCCAATATGTTGCGACGCTGTGTACACAACAGCATAAGCCACTCGCGCCAGAATTTCCTGGAATTTCTGCAGTGCAATAATAACACACGCCATTGATGCACCATCACTATGGTATAAGCTTTCTGCAAATTCAGGCCCCCATGGTCTTTATCGAATAAATACATTCAGGTTTATCCGCATGCTCGTTTTAACAGTCCTGTAACTGGTTGGCCTCTAAAAGAAATTGGATAGGGGAGTTGAAATATTTTAACTGGCTTGATTCAGGTTCTGGCCATTTTTGGATTCTCTTTGCTGGCTTCGAAAACAGATTAAGCAATTTGATTTGATTTGTGCGTGTGTCGGTTGCTGGTTCCTGGCTAGTTGCAATTTCTGCTTGCTTATTGACAATTGACCAAGCAAACCAGCATAGTTACTTATCTAGTCATTCATTCTGAGCATCCTGCCTATGGTGTACACGTTTAATGGGTGATTGCTGGATTGAAGACTTGAAGAATTGTGTCGATGTGCGTGTTTTAACCTCCGATTTTACACTATTTATGTTTTGCAGTCCTTACTGGATGCCCTGGAAGATCTTCCTGATTGGTATGGTGTCAAAGAAATGCAAGCAAACTGGATTGGATCTTGCACTGGATGTTACTTTGACTTTGAGCTGAAGGTACAAGTTTTAGGGGATTCAGACCTCACTTCCAACACTTGCCAGCCTGAAGCTTTCTGCCCAATGGATAAAAAAAAATCACAGATTGCAAAGTGCAAATGTTAAAAACCTCAGCCTTGGAACTTAATGCGGTTTGCACAAAATGCTACTGCTATTTTTGTTTTTTTGTTGTTGAACTAGAAGGCAGGAATGATTTAGGTTTGAGGGACACAAGGAGGTGGATGTGCACTCCCTTGTCAGTGATCGAGATCATGTGAATCAAGAAGCCTTCAGATGACAGTAGTTTGAGGGAGTGGTCATGGATATAGGCAAGTGAGTTTATACGGAGGCGAGATTTGAGAAGACAGCTGGTGGTGAGCTGAGATGGCAAGGGGAGAAGTGGTGGAGATTGAAATAGCAGAGAATGAGAAGTCACTCAGTGCGGTGGGGTGGGGGCTGAGGGAGGATTTTTCAGGGAGAAATTCAGTAGGTAGGGCCCAGGAGGCCGGTGGATGATGGCTAAGGAGGTGAGAGGATTGGAATACGCTGAGGTGCCCAAAGGAGGAGGAGGTGTCACGGGAGTATGGTAGGGATCATATGATTTGCTGATAGACATGTTGCCACTGTGGTAGTTTAGTCGGAATGGCTGGTGGAAAGTGTCGCCAGGTAGAGAACCTTCAGTAAAGAGCAAGGTATCCCCACCTGTGAACTTAATGACTCTTATAAAGCGCAGGCGACTTCAGGGCATTCTCTCCTTGCTTAGTTGACTTTTCTTTGTTTTTAAAGATTTCAGCCCATGCATGGAAATGTAAACTAATGAAATTAAAATTTGTTGTTAAAAGTGTAAACTGTGGTGGTTTTGTTTAAAATTTCCCTCACCTCCACATTTTATCAATCCGTGCAAAAAAAAACTTATTTTATACCTTTAAAATACAGCCCTAACTGCACTGTATCTCTGTCCCATGCCAAACCCTCTCAGATAATGTTGTAGCATGAGTGGGCAATTGTCATGTGTCAATCTGTGCATTAATCTCCTTTAAAGTACCTTTGCTTTCTTGCCTGTTAATAAGACAGCTGGAAAAAAACTGGTCAGTCACCTATCTGGCCTGCTCCCTTCACAACCCTCTCCCAGTGCACACAAGTGTTTGCTTACATCATCTGTAGCCAGCAACTGTGAAATTCTAGTTGTTGTATTATTCAAACAATGTGAACAGCCATTCTACCCTAGGTAAATGGAAAACACGTTGGCGAAAAGCTCCCTGCATATGCCTCCAGCCCAGATGCGGTTTATGGTGCATCCCACCTTTCTATCCTACCCAGCCACAGATTGCTGCGTAGCAATGGTCACCTGCAACACATTCTTCAAAAGTGCTTTGTACCTGACGTAGGTAAGAAAATGTGGAAAATTTCCAACAGAAAACAAAAACAATTATTTTCTATATAAAAATAATATATATAAATATATATATTAAATATAATATATATAATGTGTGTGTATGTATAATATATATATTTATATTTGCTTGTGTGTATATATTATGTATATACGTGTGTGTGTGTGTGTGTCCGTGGCAAAGTGGTAAACTTTGGATGAAAATCGGACCAGGTTTAGATGTAATGCCATCCATGCTTGATGCTAACAGAGGGATTGGTTGCTTTGGCCAAGTCTCTGAACCGGTGTCCCAGGAGCTGTATCCTAGAGTACCATAGTTTTTATTGCAGGTGGCGGAGGGCCAAGCTTCAGTGAACAAGTTACACCTTAAGGTCTATAGGTCATAAAAACATTTGGAGCATGCGAGTGACGTGTGAATTTTTTTTTGTAGTTCTTGGCCTCTGTTGAATTCGGGAACTGGTATAAACCTATTGCTGAAGAAGGTTTCCTTTTCTTTATCTGGTATCTGTATCCTCTTTCTGTTGTTCAGGGAGATGTTAAATGTATTCCATTTCCCATAACTGCTAAACTGGTACGGAGACAATGAGCAGAGGAAGAACACCAGTTAGGTTATACACCTGTTTCTTTTGGCACACTTCTGTCCAAATGCACTGACTAATTCTATGTTAAATGCTTTTGGAGTAGTGTCTCCCAAGAAATGTACTCGTTTTAGCATAAGCTCTTCTCCCTAACCTCGGAGTGACATAATATATCCTTTTCCTAAAGCACTTTCCGTTGTGGTCTTTGAGTTTTTTGATCTTAATAAATGCTAAATTGGGTGTGGGGTGGTGTACTGCTGTGAACCCACTTCCACCAGGAACTGTTTGTAAGCTTGAACAAAAGCAAAAATGCCTGGAAAAACTCAGCAGGTCTGACAGCATCCGCGGAGAGGAACACAGTTGAGTGTGTGTGTGTGTGTGTGCGTGTGCGTGTGCGTGTGCGTGTGCGTGTGCGTGTGCGTGTGCGTGTGCGTGTGCGTGTGCGTGTGCGTGGTGGACGGCAGGACAGGTAGAGCTGGATAGGGGGCCAGTGATTGGTGGAGGCGAAGAGGAGATTGGCAAAGATGTCATAGACAGAAGGACAAAGGGGTGTTGACGGTGGTGATAAGCTGCGCCTTTGAGCTTGGGGACAACCTGTCAAATGGACAGGAGAAACCACCTTGTATGGGCTCGTCTCCGAGGCAAAAGGCCAATTTGTCAACCCACTGTCCCACCCCGCTCGCCCGAAATGAGACTTTAGATTGGCTCGCACCTTGTTTACGGATCGCAGGGGCTTTTGATATCTTTAGGATAGGTTCCATTTTGCTTCCACTGTAAATTAATTTTAACTTTTAAGGAAAGGTAACAGTGGCTTTCAGTGTAGAAATGATGTATTGCTTTAATCTTATATGGTCGAAAGCGAAATTGTTCCCATATTACATCCCCTCATTTCCCCAGCTAAACCTGTGCAAAACCAGTAATGCAAAGGCTTACAGCCCAGAGGACTAGACATGTTTACTATTCTCATTTAATTTGTTCTCATTTGTGTGTTAAATAGAGCATGCTGTGGGAGACAGGAAAATGGCATTTCTTTGCACTGTTCTGTTAAGGCACCTACTTTCCTTTTCCCATATGCTCCATATTTTTCACTTCTCCCTCCTCCCCTGGAGGTGTTTTTTCCCATGCTGTGTTCAAACCTTCCTATACCTCATCCAGGTAGCCATTATTCATAAATAAAAATAGAAAGTGCTGCAAAAAAAACTCCGCGGCCCTGGCAGCACCTGTGGAGAGAGAAACAGAGTTAATGTTTTGAGTACAATGTGACTCTTCTTCGGGAACTCGGGTTTATTCCCCTGTGTGTGCCCTGATGGTTAGAATTGGCTGGCTGATCCTGTCGACATGTGTGTGTGTTGTCCAGCAGAGCTTGCTGGATGGTGATCGGAGGTGGAGAACCAGGAGGAATTTCTCCCTCATTCTCCTCAGGGCAACCGTAGAAGTGCTGCCACCACCAGCTGGCTGAGTTAGATATGCTTCACTTGGGTTTGAGGTGATGAGACCCTAAGCACAGATGGCAGATCCTTCAAATAGAGCCACTTCTTTGCTGGCTTAAGGTTATCTTATCTCCTCCTCTTCTCCCGTTTATCAGTCCACCCCTCACCAAACACTGGGATGTTTGACCAAAGGGGACCGGCAAACCACCACAAGTGCCATCCTCACCCAGCGGCTGAAAATCATATGGTGATGATTTCCCAAACAAAAGCAAAAACACCTGGAAAAACTCAGCAAGTCTGGCAGCATCTGCGGAGAGGAACACAGTTAACGTTTCGAATCGGACTCGAAACGTTAACTGTGTTCCTCTCCGCAGATGCTGCCAGACTTGCTGAGTTTTTCCAGGTATTTTTGTTTTTGTTCTGGATTTCCAGCATCTGCAGTTTTTTTGCTTTTTATCTTGGTGATGATTTCCCACCTAGTTTTCCCCCCGACTCTCAGCTTGTACCTCCGGCAGCTAAGCTCGTGGAATGGGTCGAAACCTCTGTGGAACTTTTCTCACTTGGCAGCAGCACCATTGCGATCTTTTCAATTTGCAATCTTGTGGTGTGGCATGAGTTATTAATGGGACCTTGTGAGACTTGCAGGCACAAAGTGGATTGCAGTTTTCCGATGACGGGGCTGTTTTTCCTTTTTATGTTTATTGCTAAAGCTGGTTTTATTTGCTCCCTGTGTTTGTTTTTTTTCTCCACTCGTCCTTATCTGTACAGGGCAGGCGGTCACAAATCATGTCGGCGAGAAGTTGATATGTTATGTGAAGGTATATAATAACAGGTGACTGGCCCTACTGGACATTCTGTGGTAACAATACAGAAAAATATATCTGGTGGTGCCTCTACACGATCATTCCATTGTTCTCTGTTAATTATATCCTCAATTTGGTGACGTTACTTGGAGTTGAGTCCATATTTACCTGGATGTACTGTAGAAATGGTGTTAATACAAGAACCTACGCATCGCCCACTGGGGAGTCTTGGGAACAAGGACATGTTTGGCATGTGATGGTGTTTGGGCAGGAAATTCCAGTTGCAGCAGTTTTCCTGCAATGAGATTTAATTTCCAAAAAAATGTTTATTTTTTAGTACAGAACTAGAGGAAATCGTTGTCATACGACCTTGTCTCCATCAGGAAGTGCCTGCAAATAGGAATGTCCTTCCTTCTGTCGCCAGAAGGCACAGTGCTGATGGTGTGATTATTATTATTCCCCCCCCCCCCCCCCCCCCCCCACCACCCCTTGTGACCCAGTTGAGTTTTGTTCATTTTCCAAAGGACCAGCAACAATATTCAGACTGAGAAAAGCAATTTTTTTTTTTCCCCTCCAAACTCTCCCCTTTTGGTCCTGTTGCCTTTTAAAGGTCCTCCTGTTGTGATCGAGTTATTTTGAGCGCTCTCTCTGCGTTTCTGTGAATTGCCGTTGGTTCACACGGAAATAGCCTGTCAAAACACTTGCCGGTCGGGAAAATGTAACTTGTCCGTAAATACTCTCAGTGGAACTCTCTTTCTCGTGCTGTGATCCTGTAAAACACCTTGTCCCCACGCACAAACAAGCTAAACTGCTGATATTTCTCACCCTCTTCACTCTCCTCGCCAACTACCTGATTTATAGTTTGGTCCGTTTTCTTTGCATTGGATTGTAGGATTTTTTTAAAACTCTTATTTGATGGACCTGATTCCTTTCTCTGCTTTGCCTGAGAAACTAGTAGCTTTTCTTAAAGATATAGAAAAGAACTGTGTTGCCCAATCATCACAGCCACTGTGATGGACTAAGTCGAGTTGGGTTGTATGATTTTTTTGCCAACGATTTGTCATATTTCTGCCCTTTTTTTGCCCCCCAAAAGCCACTAGTGTTATCTGTGGCTATACTTGATGTGCTATAAGCACGAATGAGCTAATGGTTACCTGCTGCTGCTAATAGTCCAAGTCATGATGTTTCCTTTAGAAATACAAACAAGGGCCTTATGGAAAAAGAAAATTTCAGTGATTAAATGTGTATATGGTGTGCTGCCATGGTACACAGACTGGATAGGCTTCAGCTTCAATGTTGAGCCTTGCTGAAGTTACCAATCCCGCCCGAGGCTGCAGTCGGTGCTCCTGCAGTAGGAGTGGGAAACACTCAGCAGTATTTGCACTACTGCTTGTTGTCCACCCACTTTGTGGACAGGATCAGCCCACCATCTAATCACTGAAGTATAGCCGCTTTGAAGCATTGGAGGTTTTGGTGCTGGTGTGGCCCGTGGAACTGACATCTTCAGGAGAGAAGGGCTAAGGCAGAAATAATTAGACGCAATTGGCTCAGTTATAAATCCTGGTTCTCCAGTCTGAATCCCCTCTGTGGTCTCAATATCGGGGTAGGCCATTTAGGACTGAGATGAGGAGAAACTTCTTCACTCAGAGGGTGGTGAACCTGTGGAATTCTGTACCACAGAAGGCTGTGGAAGCCAAGTCACTGAATACATTTAAGAAGGAAATAGATTTCTAGACTCCAAAGGCGTCAAGTGGTATGGGGAGAGAGCGGGGGGACGACGTTGAGATAGAGGATCAGCCATGGTCATATTGAATGGTGGAGCAGGCTTGAAGGGCTGAATGACACACTCCTATTTTTTATGTTTTTCTCTTGTAGGCCTGGAGGAGATTAACACTGTCCAAGAGCACTGAGTTCCTCCATCCCTGGCCTCTTGTGCACCTGTTCTCTCATGCGCGCTCACTCTCAGTACTAGATTACATGCGCCTCATGAATGCCCGTTGTTTTGGGGTTAAAAGTGCAGGTAAACTCAACTGAGAAATAACTAGCATTCATGAGAGCCTTCTAGTTAATAACTGGCTGGAAAGCATTTTAGGCAGGGGCTTTTTTTAATTTCACCCTGAATCCTATCAAATTTTTCATGCACATTATTAACAGTGCAACAAAGTTTAAAAAGTAATTGAAAGTTTTTCTTTGAATTATGAAAATCATTTGAGTGAAGTTCATGGGGGAGGGGAAAGAGATATTTTGCTATTTGTCAATGAGCAAAGCTGTAAGACATGAACCATTAAATATTAATACAAGACCAGTGACTACGAGTGATAATAAATTCACTAAATCAACATCTTGAGTGACTGCAGTTAAATCAGATCCCAAGTGCCATAAATTCTCTGAGGTATTCCAATTGCTTCACATGCACTGAATTGTTTCGAAGTGTGCTGTTGTATAGGTGAATGTGAGAGCCATTTTTCACATGGCACGTGGGGGAGATAGTGGCTCGGTGGTGATGTCACTGGGCTAGTAATCCAGGGGCCCAGGATAATGCTCTGGGGACATGGGTTCAAATCCCATCATGGCAGCTGGTGGAATTTATAATTCAGTTAATAAAAATCCGGCATTGAAAGCTCATCTCCGTAATGGTGACCATGAAACCATTGTCAATTGTTGTTAAAAACCAAAAACTGGTTCACTAATGTCCTTTGGGGAAGGAAATCTGGCATCCTTACCTGGTCTGGTCTACATGTGACTACAGATCCCACAGTATTGTGGTTGACTCCTGAACTTCCCCCTGAAATGGCCTGGCCACTCAGTTCAAGGGCAATTAGGGATGAGCAGCGAATGCTGGCCTTGCTGGCGATACCCACATCCCATGAAAGAATACAAGAAAAAAAACACGATCTACAATGAGTTGTCCTATGAGGGTTTTGGTTGAGGGAAAGGTTGTTGATCAAGATGCACAATCCCTCTGTTAGTTGAAAAATGCTGTGGGATCTCTGGCACCCATCTGATTCCATCGCAACAGAAATGTCATCCTCCTGGCCATACAGCTGTGCTTCATGCTGCCCTCTGTCTGCCTGGGTTGTGTACTCTGATCCAGGAGTTGGACATGTACCCCGTAAGGCATTTGTTCATGTTGCAAATCCAGCGATAGTTAGGTGCACGCTCTGGTTGTGAAGAAGAGCAGCTGTTACTAATTGGAGAAAGATCAGGGCATTATTCTTCGGTATATATAAGAACTGGTTTCCGGTTGGGGTGGGGGGGGTGGGGGGGGCAACTCAATGGAAGTTAAAGGGAGCCTGCACCTCTGTCACTGTGGATTTGAGAATAAACCTAAGTTAAAGCAAAACTGGCTCCAGTTTCCTCCTTTGGATGGATGGATGTACTTCAGTTTAACAGTGTTCACTCACATTCATCATCTTCCCTTTTTGTTCTTGCTGTTCTGTCTTGTTTCTGTAACTCACTCCTACACCTTCCCCCCGCCCTTTCGTTCTTTACTTTTTCCTCTTGCTCCATCTGTGTCTTGCCTGCCTGTTTTTTAATATTTTTTTTTTCCTTCTGATCTAAATCATTGTTGTTCAGAAAGTAATTTGTTGTGTGTATGATCTTTCATCATGACATTTTCTATATAAATGGAAATATTGTCATTATTGTTGTTGGACCTGAATTGTCTCAGACTGTTAGGGCAAAGTTCATAAAAAGAAATTGCACTTGCTGTTTGTGAGTGGTGCGCTCCCCATGAGAGATTGCCCATACAAATGTGGAAAAGGAACGATCTATTAAGAGCCTCACCATGATTCATTATTGCTTCTTTTCAAGACTGCCAGACCCCAGTGACGGGGGTGAACCTTTTAAATGGCCAGGAGATTCCTGTTGTCATTTCAGCCAAGCAAGAGTTCGAAGGCCACTTAGACACAGTCATAGGTAAGGCAGCCATTCCTATTTTTCACGATCCTGTTTGATGGGAGGTGGTAATTGGAGATTGTTTTACATCATTGTGAGGATAGACTCTCCGTATCTATAAATGTCTCCAGTGAAATGTGCCAATTTTGCAATTTGCTTTCTCCTCTTCAGTAAACCTTCCTGGTTGATGATTTATGGCATTGCTCAAAAGTAAAATATCTGCCTTTTCTTGTTTTTAGTTTATTTATACCTCGCACACTTCCTCTTTGCTCCTCCCCCAAAGGCTAGAGAAGGGATAATGGCGATTTAGCACAGAGCACTAGGGCCAGGGAGGGAGCAGCTGTTAACAGAGTGGACAGACGAGCCTGGGTGAGGGCTGTCTAAACTTTGGAATTTCCCCACCCCAAACCTTTCTGCCTCTCTCTCCTGCTTTTGAGAGCTCCTTAAAACTTGCTTCTTTGGCCAAACTTTTGCTCACCTGTCCTAAATCTTTTTATGTAGCTTGGTGTCTAATTTTGTTTGACTATGCTCCTGTGAAGTACCTTGGGATGTTTTACTGGGTTAAAGGTGCTACATAAATGCATGTTGCTGTTGTTGTTCAGGCGAAACGCTTGCAAAGAACTCCTGTGCTAACTTCCATAGGTTGTGTCAGCTATTTAAACTTCACTATTATTGGGAGCATTTAGGAGGAGGGTGGAAAGATTTATTTGACATAATCAACAGAAATAATTTGCTACCAAGTTAACGAATACAGAAGAGGTAGAGGGCGCTTGAAGGCAACCAATAAGTCAGATGACCTCTTGAACCCCGCCCCCGCCAGCCCCTCTTGGCCCCCTTTGAAGTAAGCTAGTGTCACAAGTGCGCTTGCAGCAGTAATGCGCACACGTGCCCAATGTGGCTGGTGACTGATTTCCTATTGCATGCAAAGGCAAAACCTTCAATGAGGCCCTTCCCTGGTGCAGGGAGGAGGAGGAGGAGGATGACAGAGTCATCTTCTGCCTCCTCCTGTAGGCTGGCCGACATCAGCATTTGTGGAAGCACAGCCCCAGTTGCTACATGGTCCTCATTTCTATGCTGCAGAGAAAAGGCAGGGCCGTCACACTTGGAAGGCAGGAGGAAGAAGACTCTTTAATTTGAGCAAAAGTTTGCTTAACGTTGTCCGATAACTCTTCCTTTCTCAGGTATTCCCAGCCTGAGTCCGGAAGATGCAGCAGTTGCAAAAAGGTTGGGTCTGGAATGGCGAGAGGTCTTTCAAACCCTGCCTGACGGCACGGAGCAGTTACAGAATTGTGCTGAGGTTAGTGATGTGTCTGCTGGAGCTGTGAATTGGGCCCTCGGGGCTAGTCAATGCTGGAAATGTTAGCCTTTGGTTTCCATCCTTTGCAAGTGGCTCACGGGCAAACTCGGCTACACACCCACCCTTGCATGCTGACCTGTTAATCCAACCAAAAACGAGAGGGAAATAGGTCAACCTCTTTAAAAGTATTGGTTGATCTAGCTTGAACAAGTAAGTTGTTCCCGTGTGTTCCATGTTTAATGTTGCGCTATTAATATTGATAGCAGTCTGCTGGATTGGTCTATTCATTCCACTGTAGGAACGTGGGGTAGGCCATTCGGCCCCTCAAGCCTGCTCTGCTATCTAACTAGACTATGACTGATCTTCTACCGCAACGCCATCTTCCCACACTATCCCCATGTCTTTTGATGTCATTGGTATTTAGAAATCTATCGACCTCTGCTTTTGAACATACTCTCAGCCTCCACAGCCCTCTCTGATACAGAATTCCAAAGATTTATCACCTTCGGACTGAAGAAATTCCTCCTCATCTCAGCCCTAAATGGTCTACTTCTTATTCTGAGACTGTCCCCTGGTTCTAGCCATCCCCCCACCCCCACCCAACCAGCAGAAACATCCTTCCTACATAGACCCTGTCGAGCCCCCTAAGAATTTTGTGCATTTCAATGAGATCACCCCCTCATCCTTCTAAGCTCTATAGAGCATATAGGCCCAGACTTCTCAGTCCTTCCTCTTGGACAATCCTGCCATCCCAGGGGTTAGTCTGGTGAACATTGATGAACTATGTGAAATTTGGCTCTTTAGGCTGGGAAGGTTCCTGAGATTGCGTCTGTTTGAGTGATATTTGAGCGACTTAATGAGCAGGTCAAACACTGGGCAGACATCTAGATCAGAAATCGAGGTAGTAGCCCAGGTTTTACATTGAGCCATGAAGCAATGGTGCTTGCCACTGACTTCAAAGACAGCTGCCCTCAAGATCTAGCGATCTCTTTCTCTGGCATAGATTTCCTCTTCCCGTCATCAGTTTGAATCTGGAGCCAAATGAAGGAGATCTTCAGGCACCCAACAGCAGTGATGTCATGAAGCAGCGTTGGCAGCTAATCACATTGAAGTATTCTCACAGACAGCAAACCAGGAATTAAAGACCACTAAATCCCTTCACTTTAAAGTTTTCAATTTTACAGAGAGTGAAATAAGCAAACACATACACATGGGATTTAGTCAAAAACTTAAATATCACAAACTTTTAATTTTTTAAAAATATGCGTGGAATTTCTTATGGAGAAATGTGACATTCAACAAATATAAAATTACTCTCTCAGGGCCAGTGAGACTGTTTAGTAGTAATTATGTATTTAGTACACAGTTTAAAAATCCGGTTATATCTCATTCAACAAGGTGTAATTTTTTCAAGGGTTTGCACAGCAAGACGAAGAGCGTACGAGTGGAAATTCTCGTCCGTTCACTGGCTTTTTTCCCCCCATTGATTGCAATCTGAGGGGAACCGCAACAGCGTACCCACTGCAGAAGCGTAGAATCACTGACAGCAACTCCTGGATTCCCACATTTAACTGCACATGTGCGGACTCCGGAAGTTGCTGTCAGTTTCAGAGGAGTTATGGCGGCGAATGCTGACGGCCTTACTGTCTTTACTACTGCAAAATCGGGGCCAGTAAAACCTTTTGGTAACCTGCGGAGGTTAGGAAACAAAAGGGAGAGATCCACTTTGTGCAGCCACTATTGATTGTCTATATTAAATATCTATACACTACCGTGAGTGATGAACTGTTCTAATAGGTCACTAATACCTTACAGCAAGAACTGAAACTTCTGGGAAATGGTTTAATGTTTTTAATATCAAGGCTTTGTCAAACATTAGAAAACAGGTATTTAGTAGAACTTGGTGTGCTAATGGCAGATTGTTACTTAAACCGAAGTATTTGTAGTAAATCTCGGTCCGTTTAACTTTTCAGTTCACAGGACTTGATAGACAGTCTGCAACTCAGGCCATCATGAAACGTGCAAGAGACCTTGGAATCGGCGGCTACCTCACAAGCCCAAAAATGCGCGACTGGTTGATATCCCGGCAGCGTTACTGGGGCACCCCTATTCCCATCGTCCATTGCCAGACTTGTGGCACCGTCCCCGTCCCTTATGAAGAGCTGCCTGTGCTTTTGCCCAAGATCAAGTCGTTTACAGCTAAAGGGCTTTCCCCATTAACTACAGCCTCCGAGTGGTTCAACTGTACCTGTCCTAAGTAAGTCATTTATCCTTGGGCGCTTAATAAAACTGCTGCAGTCGTTCTTGCGATAAGAACAGAAAATGCTGGCGGTGCACAGAATCTGTGGAGAGACGCACCAGGATTAATGTGTTAGCTTGGAGTCCTGTTGTAACGGGTTTTCGGTGAGAAATGGAAACGGTTTAAAGAGGTAACTGATGAGCTGAGCAATTTAAATTGTGAAGTACGATAAATTCCAGTGTGAGAGTTAACCAACCGCTTATGTTGGTTTTTTTTCCCAGCCAAGCATGGGAAAGTGACTTATTCAGTTTGCAGCGACTTTGCAGTGCAAATGGGACAAATTGGTCAGCTAGATTTGCGACAGAGAGAACCCCAGTGTATTTCAGTGCCGCCAGGATATACCGCGGTAGTTTTGTTGATCCCAGGAGCTCGCGGGCTCTCGGATGTGAAATATGCTCACAATGTTCATTCGTGTCAGCGGGCTTTTACCTAACTTTTATACAAGGCAATCAAAGCAACCAATTAGCGACGGAATCTGAGGACCATTGTAATCGCTGTGGCCTTTGTAGCTTTTAACCATTATATTCTAACAGTACTGCAAACGGACAGGCATCATTGGCGCAAGAATAGACCTTTGATCCACCTAAGGCATAAAATCAGCCTCTGGATTAACCATTTATTTATTTTGAGGATTGGGTGGAAGGTGTGTGAGTGTAGTTGTTAAGTTGCTGTCCAGGAAACCTGCTGGAAATACCCAGTTGTGACAGTTATGGACGAGGTAAATCAGGAGGTAACTATTTCCACCGCTGGTTGAGTCAGTAACTAGGGTATATAAATTCACGATCATCACCAAAAGAGAGGACTGAGATTTTTTTTTTTAAATGCAGCAGCTTGTTAGCACATGGAATGCCCTGCCTGAAGCAGTAACAGCTTGTTAAAAGGATTTGCAGATGAAAAGGACAAATTTTAACAGTTATAGGGGAATGGGGATGTGAATAGCACTTTCAGAGAGCCAGCACAGCAATGATGGGCTGAATGGCCTCGGGTGCTGTAAAATTCTACTATTCTAAGCAGGACTAAATAGGAATAGAGCGATTCAACAGTGAAGAGGAGGAGGTGGCTCAGACCAAGATACAGTAATATTTTTCACAAAGTTCCCATTATAAAATCTAGAGCAATTTGTATCTTAGGTTCTTGCGCTAAATTTCATCCATACAGAAAACCCCATTGTTTAAAAACCAAACCTGAGAGACGTTTCCGTGTGGAGGGGCGTGTTCCGGTGACATCAGCCCTGGATTCCTTTTAGAGCATTACTTGGTCTGCTTTCTCTAAATACTTGTTTGGTGAGAACAAAGTTTAAAAACTGGCTCCTGATGTCCCTGTCGCACAAATCGATTTCTTTTCAAGCCAACCATGGCTACAAGTCAGGTGCTTTCTGACTGTGGTTGGTGTAGAGCCAATTCAGTTCTTCATCTAAGTCGAAACGCAAAGAGCTAGATCAGTTTACACTGGGGAAGTGAGCAGCCAAAGTCCTAGTTATTGATGTTGCAAAGTAGTTACAACACTGAATCGGGCAATTGGGTCCACGCCAGTGTTTATGCTGCACACAAGCCCCCTCCCAGCCTCCTTCATCTAACCCCATCAACGTGTTCCTTTTATTCCTATCTCCCTCTCATTTATCTAGCTTTCCCTGAGTGCATCAATGCTAGTCACCTCAACGATTCTTGTGGGAGAGATTTCCAAATTGTAAGCACCCTTCTGAATTCCCTGTTGGGTTTATTAGTGATCACCTCGTAGACATTGCACAGGTTATCCCCGATGCTTTCTCGGGGATCCATTCGGTCCTGATGGAAGGTCGTTGACCTGAAACCTGAACTCTGTTCCTCTCTTCACAGATGCTGCCTGACCTGAGTGTTTCCAGCATTTGCTGCTTTTATTTCAGATTTCCAGCATCCGCAGCATTTTGCTTTGGACCAGCCCCTTTAGTTGGGCAAAGCTGCTACTTGCTAATGGTGCTTGGGAACAGTGTGACTAGTGATGTTGTGAAATTCAGTGAGCAGTGTTCCAGGTTGTGGTGTGGTTTAATCACTGAACTGTTTAGTACTGGAAGCCACAGAATCTGTAACTTGCCTCTTCCTGTACAGATGTAAGGGCCCTGCCCAACGAGAGACTGATACCATGGATACGTTTGTGGATTCAGCTTGGTATTACTACAGATACACTGACTCTCATAATAGTGAAAAGTAAGTTTGGAAATGATTGTTGTTACATTTTTCTTACATGTCTCTTTAATAGCCTTGCCTGATAACAATCTATTACTCTCACTTTTGAAGTTTTCAAGTAACCCCCCCCAGTTTTAACAGCTTTTTTGAAGAGAGTTCCAGATTTTCACCACTTTGTGAAGTGTTTCCTGACGTTGCCTTGAGAGGCCTAGCTTTATGCCCACCTGTATTGGGCCAGCCCCCATAAGAGCGGGGTTGGGGGAGTGGGGTGGAGTTCCCGTTCCCTCTCCCTCTCCCTCTCCCTCTCCCTCTCCCTCTCCCTCGCCCTCGCCCTCGCCCTCATCAAACCCATTAATTGTCTTAGATGCCTCAACTAGACCATCCCATAATCTAAACACAAGGGAATACATACCTCTCTATGCAACCCTCTCATTTAATCCCCTTGAGCTCTTGGGATGCGGTTTCCCCAGAGCTGAATCCAGTCCTCCAGCTGCAGTCTATTTGGAGCTCTATGCAACTACAGCATAACATCCACCCTTTTGAATTCCAGCCCTCCTGAGATTTCCATCATGTTTCCTTATATTTAACGTTGAGCATTTTTTTGTTTTGCACCCTTGAATTTAACATTTCTTATAAACAATTCAATCTTATTGCGCCGGTAGTAATGACATTATACCTATTTGAGAAATTACAATTCATTTTGACAATAGGTGGGATAATTCCCTTTGTGTGTTGAAGCTGAGAATTGTGGTGTAATTCAATCCTTGCCAGCTGGATCGGGGAAGGATTTTTAGGGATCGGGCTATTTTGCTTTGTTTTTTTTTGGTTTGGGTGAGAGCTGTGAAGTCTTACTAAGGAAGGGAGAGCCACTTACTACTTAAAATCGCTTTGAGGTTGAAGACAAAGTGATAAAATACCTTCTTTTATCCATTGGTTGTAACTGAGTCTCCCACATGAAGGCGGTATCAGTATCCTGTAATCCCACGTATTGCTGGAAAAAGAGACATGTCAAAGCTTTTCGTCTTGCACTCATCAGGACATCTGCAAGAAGGGGGAAAACAACAATTATACTGTTTTCCCTCTTGCATTGGTATTCTTGCAAGTGTCCTGATGAGTGCAAGATGAAAAGCTTTTGACATGTCTTTTTTTTTTTCCGCAATACTTGAGCTCAATACTACCGAACCCATATATGTTGAAAGTCCTCATCTGGTTGCTTGGCAACCAATTATTCCAGAAAGATGGGAGTAAGGGAATGTGTATTTTTTTTTTAATTTTCCTTTACCAAATACTGAATATTCTGCATACACACAGGTAAGCCTAAAAACAATGCCTCTGCTGTGAATATAGTTACTAACTGCGTGTCATTCACTTGTTTTGAAGGCCCTTTGATAAGGCGCCAGCGGACTTCTGGATGCCTGTAGATCTGTACATTGGAGGGAAAGAACATGCTGTCATGCATCTGTACTATGCAAGATTTATTAGTCATTTCTGCAATGATCAAAACATGGTGAAATACAGGCAAGTATTGCCACTCTAAAGAAAGATGTAACTAAAACGTGTGTTACTGTGGTTGTGGCGTAAGTTTTCATGGTCTTGTAACCCAGTTGCAAGTTGAGTCGGCTTTTCATGTGTTTTTTGTAATGCACAATGACGTGTGGGAGGCTATTTGTTTTGCTCACGGCTTATGTGATATGCAAGTGTAGACAAAATGCACGACTGCCAACTCAGTCCTGCACCAGCTGCTGTTCTTAGCATCTGCCCCAAGGGGGTGCAAGTGAGCCGTATACATCCTAAAGTGTCCTCCAGTGGGAGAAGTTTGTTACTGCGATATCGCAAATTCTATTCCGATGTACTTCAAGATACGACCTGATGGTGAATGTTTCCTCTGATTCAGCTGGCCAAAAAAAACCCACCTGACAGGCTTTTTGACCATGGCCATCGTATTCTCCTTTTTCTTGAATGTTTAAACTGACCAAAATATACATTGGACACCTTCTGGGACCATTTGGCTATGGGGGTTATCTGGTGGCTGAGTTTGAGTTTGATTATAAAATAACGCTTGCAGTCATGCCTTTTCAGGTCGAAGTATCTCCAAGTGCTTCACGAGTTTAGTTTTAATTTTCAAAGCCCCAATCGCCAAACCCGATGACCAATCTAAAACAAAAACAGAATTACCTGGAAAAACTCAGCAGGTCTGGCAGCATCGGCGGAGAAGAAATCAGTTAACGTTTCGAGTCCTCATGACCCTTCTGCTGAAGGGTCATGAGGACTCGAAACGTCAACTCTTTTCTTCTCCGCCGATGCTGCCAGACCTGCTGAGTTTTTCCAGGTAATTCTGTTTTTGTTTTGGATTTCCAGCATCCGCAGTAGTTTTTTGTTTTTAACCGATGACCATTCTGCTGTTTGAAGTGGCCTGTACTGGTTGGGCAGTGAGGCTTTGTCTGTGTTCAGTAGAGTGGCCGCCTTGACTGCTTCAGAACACTTCATCTGTGGGAAGAGAGATGTGAATTGTTCTCCTTCTCTCTTCTCTCTGAGCCAGAGGAATCCCACTCGTAAGATCATAAGAAATGGGAGCGGGTATAGGCTGTCCGGCCCAGAGACTTGAGCACCGAAATCTAGGCTGACACTCCAGTGCAGTACTGAGGGAGTGCTGCACTATCAGAGGTGCCGTCTAGGTGAAGGATATGAATTACTTTAAGTCCTTAATAAAAACAGAAAATGCTAGGAAAAGCTCAGCAGGCCTGGCAGCATCGGCGGAGAGATAAACAGCATTAACGTTTCGGGTCCATATGACTCTTCTTCAGAGATTACTTTCTCCACTGTTTCGGTGTTTCCACCTTTTTTGTTATCCAGCAAGTCATGTTAGTCCCAGGCAGTTTCCTGCATCTGTGTGTAACTGGGCAGTGAAGGCCTGCAAACAGCTCAAAATAATTAACCCCTTGTTTTCCTTCTATCCTCATAGGAAAATGCCCAGGCTTCTCTCCCCTGGCATGACCGGGACTGTTAGATTGGCATTTGGTGAATGTGGATTTTGATAGCTACATTATAAATAAAGAGTGTGGGGGGGGTGGTCGGGGGTCGGGAGGAAGACCCTTTGCTGTTGGCACTTTGAAATCATGAGGGCCCTGGGCAGAGTAGGTAGGGGAAAAACTGTTCCTAAGCATTGCGAACTAGAGGACACTGATTTTAAAGTGATTGACAAAACAACCAGGGGCCGGCATGAGGAACTTTTTTACTCGGCGAGTGATTAGAATCTGGAATGCACTCCCTGGGGGTGTGGTGGAGGCAAGTTCCATGGAGGCTTTCAAAAAAGAATGGATTAATTATCTGAAGAGGAAAAAAAATTGCAGGGCTACGGAGAAAAGTTGTGGGAGTAGGGTTAGCTGAATTGCTTTTTACAAAGAGCCAGCATGAACACGACTGGCTAAATGGCCTCCCTTCTGTGCTGTAGCCATTCCTGTTCTTTTGACTTTACTCAAATTTAATTTGTTTTGACGCAGATCCTCTTTTTTTTTTTGCCGTTCCTGTGATGTGGAATTTACCTTCAAATTAATTCCCAAGCCAGCCTTTCCCAGTTAGGATAATCCGATTCCTTTTGCTTCTGACGTTGCTGCGATGGTTCGATAAGTATCATCCGCCCGTTGTGGTTTGATCATTTTAAATTTCCTTTGTCATAATCTGTGCTTTTCCCTTGGGCACAGGGAACCCTTCCGCAAGCTCCTAGTGCACGGACTTATAAAGGGGAAAACATTCCGAACGCTCTCAAGTGGCCAATATCTGAAGAAAGAGGAAATAAGTTTCGGTGGTAAGTGGCCATTGAAACTAAATAAGTGGATTAGGAAGGATGCCAGGGACAATTAAGTGGATGCAAAGAAGGAAAATTGCTGCTATTTGATTCTGAACCATATGCACGACATCTATGATCACAGATAGGCACCATATAGGCAGGCTTTCCATGTGCTATGTTGCTGTCATTGGGGTTGGCTTCACATGGCTGTTTACGTTCCTCAAACGGTTCAGGTTTATTTCCCATCCACAAAAAGAAATGCAGCACTGGAGATATCGCTCTTACCTCAGCAAACCCCACTCCCCACCCCCCCATCGTCATCTTTTGCTGCGACGGTTATTAAATGTAGGGTATTGTTTAATGCGCAGCATGTTAGAGGACGGTAATAGATCGAGTGATTCAGATTACTTTGTCTGAGCTCCCAGCTGTGTATTGTCCTATCCGTGCACTCTGGTCTCTTGTTCCTCGAGCCCACTGTTGGGGTTTATTGGGCCAGTTTTATTTTGCCTGTTTTTTTACAGGCGTTAGGTGTCTGGAGGCTGCCTGTTCCCAGGGCAAATGACAGACTCTGACCATCACTCGCCTTATTTCAATTGGAGGGGATTAACTTGAACATAATATAAGAAATAGGGACGGGAGTCGTAGAACACAACAGAATAATACAGCACAGAAGGAGACCATTCCACCCATCATGTCGGTGTTGGCTCTTTAGTTAGGTCTATCCAATTAGCTCCACTCCACTGTCCTGTCCCGCAGCCCTGCAAACCTTTCCCCTGCAAGTATTTATCCAATTCGAGCGCAATTTCCTTCCACCCTGACTGCCATTGGAACCTCACCCCCATCCCAAACCACACCTGGTGCTCAGCTGGGTTAAAATCGGCCCTATACAAGAAATGAGGTTGACCCCTATTCACTGCTGGAACCTCAAAGATAGATCCTAACCCTTAACCCCCTTCCTCTCTTCTCTCTTATTTCCCATCCCCATTGCCTGCTTATTCTGAAGAGGAACTAGGCCATTTGGCTCTTCGACCTGCACCACCATTCAATAAGATCATAGCTGATCTTCTACGTCGACTCCACTTTCTCGCACTACCCCCATACCCCTTGACTCCCTTCGTGTCAAACAACCTCGGTCTTCAATACACTTCGACTGAGCACCCAGAGCTCTCTGGGTTGGAGAATTCCAAAGATTCGCGACCTTCCGAGTGAAGAAATTCCTCCTCGCCTCAGCCCTAAAACAGGCCACCCTGTTATTCTGAGACTGACCCTAGATTCCCCAGCCAGTTGTCCTGCATGATTTGGACAGCAGCAATAGATGGTTTTCAACGAAAACAAAGTACATTTTTTAGTTTTTTTTTTAACGTGCCCGTTTTCTGTAAATATTGCAGTTCAGATGATCAGCATTAAGTGTGAATGGACTTGACCGGTTTGACCTCGGTGAAGTTGGCATCGGTTTTTGGGTAATGCAAAGTACGCGTCCAGGAATTAAGTGTGACGCCAGTAATTTCACCGTTTTCCTCTTGCCACACCACAGGCCCTGACCCACTCCATGCCAGGACCTCCGAGAAACTGCAGATCACCTGGGAAAAAATGAGCAAGTCCAAACACAACGGCATTGACCCAGCAGAAATGGTCCAGCAGTACGGGATTGACACTGCTCGCCTGTACATCCTGTATGCCGCCCCTCCTGAGCAGGATATCCTGTGGGACGTTAAAAGTAAGCGGCTGAGCTCCTCCGGTTCAAGCAGTCGGCAGATACATTGCGCGCGATGCCTTCTTTTTGAGACCCATTGGGTGTGTTGACTCATCAGAGAGAAGTCTTATAGTCATGGAGTCATGACGGCACAGGAGGCCATTCGGCCCTTTAAGCCACACGCCAGATTGGATTACTGAGTTGGGGAAAGGAATGCTTTTCCATTCCTCCCTCCCTTCCCTGCATAACCTTATTCCTCTTCCCAGCTCTTTTTTACCCCTGTTCACAACCGATTACCAGCCAGGATGGGCTGGAGGTGACAGCAAGCAAACGCTGATCTCGCCGTGGGGGAGATTAGGGTTTAAGTCGATATTTTTGACCTGGGGCCTATCCTCGTGCTTACCCCCCCAAATTCAAAGTTGAGTTGGTGTCAATGGGAAGACGGTGACCCCCCCTATAAGAGAAGGATGCCTTGCTGGCCAGGGTGACCCTGGCAGAGCCCAACAAATAATAGCGCCATTGCCTGAGAATCACCTAATCACCTATCCTTCCTGAGCAAAGTGAAGGCTGCTGATGTGCCTTTAGGGAAGGAAATGAGATGGTAGATTTTTAAATTAACTTCCGCCCCATAAAATGTAAGGAAACTGTTGGATTTCATTGGAACTCACTGAGCATGCTCAGATATAAAAATACTACTTTTCAAATAAAGACAATAAAACGTATCTTTTTTGTTTAAAGTGTACACTTAAGGACTTTCAAATCTGTCTCCCGAGTAATCGGATGAGAATGTCTCTCATCTGCATGATGCAAGGTTCCTGTGTAGCGTTTGTTTACACAGTCACAATTTTTATTCTTTGATGGGATGTGGGTGTCGCTGGCAAAGCCAGCATTTGTTGCCCGTCCCTATTTGCCCTTAAACTGAACATTTCAGAGGGCAGTTGAGTTAACCACATTTGCTGTGAGTCTGGAGCCACATGTAGGCCAGACCAGGCAAGGATGGCAGATTTCCTTCCCTAAAGAACATTAGTGAACCAGTTGGGTTTTTATGACAATCAATGATAGTCGTCATGGTTGCCATTACTGAGACTAGCTTTGTATTCTAGACTTTTTTATTAATTGATTTTAAGTTCCTGTTGACAGGGTGAGACTTGAACCCATGTCCCCAAAGCATTAACCTGGGCCTCTGGGTTACTAGTCCAGTGACATTACCGCTATGCCACCGTCTCCCTTAAGTTGAAAAGTGGCATGGGATAAAGCACCCAAAAATTAGCACATGATTCCCAATCTCCCTCGTGGATGGCTCATGTTGAAAGCTGGGTATGCACTGGTGAAGCAGGGGTGAGGGCATGTTCTTGGTGCACCATAGCAAAAGCTTAGCTGTGCAGATATCCATGCTGCGTCTGATGGTGGGGATGCTTTGCCAGGCTGAATTGGGTAAGGATTTTCATTCCAAACATCTGTATTAACATCCTTAAGCTTGAACGCGAAAATTCAACACCCCCGCCCCCCCATTCCGAAAACAAAAAAAAACGGGGCAAGGAGAATACCAGCTGTAGAATGTGGAAACATCACAATAAAGTCTGAGGGGAGATGTTGATGTTAATTTGCTTTATCTTAGGGAGAACTTCACCTAACTTGGGATTTCTTAATGTTGACAAAGACGTTTTGAGGGCTTGTTGGGTGCTTGTTTTTTTTTTCTCTCAGTTCAAGGGCATTTAGGGATGGGCAACAAATGATGGCTTTGCCAGCGACGCCTGCATCCCACGAAAGAATTAGTAAAAAAATGTTTTAAATGTTTCCTCTTTGAACGCAGCGGATGCCATTCCAGGTGTATTGAGGTGGCAAGTCCGGCTTTGGGCCCTGGTTACCAAGCTGATTGATGCTCGGAATGCCGGAATGATGCCCAGTCCTGACCTGCTGAGCAAAAAGGAGAAAGGGGAAGCCAAGAAAATATGGCAGAGCAAAAACTACACTGTATCGCAGGTAAGTGCTTGTTGGGTGCAGCAAATGTAACATTTTTGTACAGTTAGTCTAGAATATAGAACGGCGAAGGCATATTGATGAGTCTCTTTCACAGGAGGACTCGGATCTTCTCGATCTTGTTCCATCTCGAATAAAAACGCTGGGCCAAATCTCCCGGCCTCTGTGTCGTCGGAGACAGGACATACGACTGCAAGTGCATGTCAGGGCCCTGTGGATGTCCTAATGCGTGGACCTATGTGGGAATTGCTTGAGAAGTTTAAACTTCTGATGGGCAAGTTCCTGCACCCCAGGACCCTCCTTGAATGTCTCCGACTCTGAGTTAGAGTCAGACATTTTGGACAGTTCCCAGTACCTACCTGGGTAGCTATCCAGGAAATGTTAGGCATTAAAATCTGGGCAAGTACACAATCACCCCCCAGCTCCTGATCACCCGACTACCCCCTCCCCCCAACCTGACCACCCCTCCCGACCCAACTGCCTACCCGTCCACCCACTTTGACCATCTCGACCGCCTCACTCATCCATTCACCTATTCACTAACATTCACACTGGACCGTTAAACTTACCCACACGGCAGCTAGTGCTGTCTTTCCCCCGACTCTACTCCGCTGCGGCGGAGTTCCCCGAGGGGCACTGCGCTGCGCATTTGTGACAGCCGGGGTCGGAAGGTCCCGGAAGAAATGCGCGGCAGCTTCGAGTTGGGGGAATTTTCGGGCGCCACGGCAATCCGGCTGTCATTGACGCTGTTGGGAAGATCCGAGCTGTTCTTATTAAAAACTGATACTTCCAATTCTGTTGGCCTGATCAATTCTCTTCATGTTCTGAAAGGAGCAGAAAAGCAATAACAGGAAGAAGCTGTTAAATTCAATCGAAGATCCCAATCCCCACTATATTCTTCTTCCTCTGCTCCAAGAAAAAAATAATTGGGCGTCAATGCCAGGATTTCAATATTAACGTTGTTAATGTTATTCAAACCTGACCGGCAAATTTCCTGTGAGGCGACACAAGCTAGTCTTTGTGTGTTTGCTTCGCGGTGTTCTTAATCCGTTCCTTACCCAACAAATCTGTGAGAAAGTGAGAAAAATGAGACCTTGTGCAAGGCAGCCTGCCTTTGGGGACACAGTGGGTATAGTTGAGAAAACTTGAGAGTCGCATTCACACACCACCTTGGCGAGCATATCACTCGAACTGCAAATTAGAAAATTGAGGTCACTGGGCATCAACAACCAAGCAGCCAAAACCAGGACACACTTTATTACATTGGGCATCGTGACAAGTGTATTTGCGTAATGGAATATTTGCCCTTCTTTATGACTAGGAATTTAATGGACTTTGCTACCACTAGGCGTAGTTGAGATGGATAGCATGGATATATTCAGGGAGAAACTAGTTAAACATGTTTGGAGAAAGGAATAGAGGGATATGCTGATGGTGCTGGATGAAGAAGGATGGGAAGAGGCTCATGTGGAGCATTAACCTGTTGGACTGAATGATCAGTTTCTGTGCTGTAGTATCTTTAAGAAGTGTGTGCCTGTAGATGGCAGTGTCAGAATAATGTTCTGTAACTGAGGGATGTTCTAAAGTACGAGAGTGTTGAAATCTGGGTGCTGTTCTATATTGTACCTTGGAAACCAGTGGGTGTGTAACCCCTCCTTCCCAGGCAGAGTAGAAATAGATGATTACAGCTACCTCTTCACCCTTAGATAGAAATGTCAGACCCCAGCATTGTGTTTTTCACCCCTGCCCCCACGACTGAGCATACAAATTAAGAATAGGAGGAGGCCACTCGGCCCCTCGAGCCTGCTCCGCCATTCAATACAATCATGGCTGATCTGATTGTAACCTCAACCCCCACATTCCTGCCAACCCTCAATAACCTTTCACCCCCCCCTCGTTGATCAATAATATATCCACCTCTGCCTTAAAAGATATTCAAAGACTCCGCTTCCAACGCCTTTTGAGGGAGAGAGTTCCAAAGACTCGCTACCCTCCGAGAGAAAAGAGTTCTCCTCATCTCAGTCTCAAACTGCACACGACAATATCCACCCCGCACAGCAGAAATACAGCGCCCTGGTTTGCAGCCCATTATCTAACAAACGAGTCTCCCACACTGACCCATGAAGAAAATCAAACCTTTCTGGGACCCCACCTCTGCAGTCGCCCCTCCCTTTTCTTGACCTTCTCAGCATCCTCTCCCTTTTCTCGACCCTGTCCCCTCTTGTCTCACTATATTTATGCCCAGCCTTTTAATCTGCTTGACCTTGATCACACTTGGTCCTGACTCCTTATATGCAGCACCATGAGAGATCAACCAATATCATCGTAATGGCAATCAGAATAAAAGGATTTCAAACCAAATCCCTAAGCGTCACTTAGATCGGGTTTTTTTTTGGGTGTAAAGAGCAAAATGAGATTCTCAGTTTAAAACGCTGCACGTTAGTGAGAAAGGGCTTGCGTTGACCAGCAGCATCCGAGAAACCAGATTAAACTGCAGGAGTTAACAAACATGGTGATAACCAGTTTAAAAAAAAAACCTTTCTGGGATCAATTACCTGCCCACTTGCTTTAGTTGGGGTACAGCACACAGCACAACTAGAAATAATGAAAAAGGAAGGAGGAATAAAATGGGAGCTTAAAGAAAAATACATGTTCAAGAGCAAAGGCAGCTTGTCACTGAATATTGTATAAGGCTCTTCGATCACACCTCTTGCTCATGCTTGCCTGATGATTAAATTCGAGCAAAAAGTTTGGGGTGTTTTGTGATTGGCTGAACCAGAAGCTTCAAATCAACTCTCCTTGGAGAGACGACAGAGAATTATTTTTTTTAAGTTGACATATATCTTTCCGATAATTATGTCTTCTGCTGTTGATCACAGTTGTCAAAAATTCTTGAGGCATCTACAGGCTTGCTTCTTCCTGTCCGAGATGGGAAATCTCTTGGTCGAGGGTGGAATGAGGATAGATGGCAGTGGGAAAGGGGTGAATGAATAAGAGAACTAAGTAAGCATTATGTACTGCCTCTAGAATGGGTGGAAGCTTGTACAATTGTAGCGAGCAGCTGAACTCAACAGACCAGGCAGGTGCGGGTGATAACATCAAGCTCCATTCTCTGCTGGGTTTGGTTGATCTCCACTGTGGAGTTATACTTGGCCACTGGTTTATGGAGGGGAGATTGGCCTAGGATTCCTGCTGATGATTACTATGGTATGACCTCTACTAGAAATCATAGAATGGTACCACACGAAAGGAAGCCATTCAGCCCATTTGGAAGGACTATCTAACCAACCCCAGCCCTGCCCCCAACTCCTCCCCCATTGCCCAGTATTTGTGTTCAACAATCTTGAGTGTGCTAATAGCTACACTAACAACCAATTTAAGATAATCAGTCAAGCTCGTAATGTGGCTCATTCACACTTACTGGAAATGACACATTCATACGCAGGGACCTGTTTTTTGGAAAACAAAAGGACTATGTTCAAGCCTTGCGCCTTTCATGAATTACCCGGGAGCTTGGCGAGCCTATAGCTCCTTGTTTCTTTCTCCCTGCCAGCGCCTCAGCCAATCAGAGACGACTTGCCAGCCAATCAGAGACGACTTGCCAACCATTCAACACTCTTTTCTCCAGTAGTATAAGTTGTGATTGTTTGAAATTTGGTATTCTTGCATTTGTCCTGACGAGTGCAAGATGAAAAACTTCGGCAATATGTCTGTCATTTCAGCAATATGTTCAAATATTTATCCCGTTCCCTTTTGAAAGTTACTATTGAATCTCCTTCCATTGTCCTTTTAAGCAGCGAATTCCAGATTACCATAACTCATTGCATTGTTTTAAAAAATGATGCCATCTTTTGCCACTCATGTTAAATCTGGCTATTGGAAGCAATTTCTCATTTGAGGTTGGGATATGCTGGGGCACCTCTGCTTACCCTTGTCCTCCAGACTTTGCTTGTGGTTAACAGCCACTTGGGTGATTTACTGTGGGGTGTTGGCACCTTCAGGAAGGGAGAAAATTGGCAGCAAAATGAGGGAGGGGGGTGGTGGGGAGAGAATTCAATTTATTCTCCCATGGGATTCTTTCATGGCTGTGAGTGTCACTGACAAAGCCTGCATTTGTTGCCCATTCGTAATTGCCCTTGAACTGAACATTTGAGAGGACAGGAGGAGTCGCGTGTCAGTTGAGAGGAGTCACATGGAGGCCAGACAGCAGGAGGCATGCATTTTGGCTTTATATGTTCGAGATTTATTAATGCAATTTAAATTCCACCCGTTGCTGTGGTGGGATTTGAACCCGTATCCCCAGCGCATTAGCCTGGGCCTCTGGATTACTAGTCCAGTGACATTACCACTACGCCATCGCCTTCCCTGGGAGAAATAAGTTACAATGATCTTGCTGCAGCCTTTAATCTATCAGTGAGGATGTTTATAAAACGACTCATCTATTAGATCGCAGTGTTAAAGACCCAGAACAGAACTTCATATTGTCTATAATTTAAAAAGAAACAAGGCTTTAATCTCTGGGTTCAGATGAGCAGTAGTTAATTATTCGGGTTATTCGCATGATTAGCATTAGGATTTGAACCTCACCTTCTGCCTTGTAATATTAACCAGGTTATTATTATTTGTAATCTAGTTCAGGGGGTGAAGCTGCACAAAGGTCTGTTCAAATTTTGGAGTGGGGACAAACATCTGCAATTTCCACTACGCTGAACAAATACAGCCGACAATTGTTTTTCATTTTGTTTCCCTTGCTTTTAAATGTGTTTAGGTAACCAGTTACATGACGGAGGATTTCCTGTTGAATGCTGCAATCGCCCGGCTAATGGGCCTCACAAACACTTTATCAGTAAGTGCAGTTCCTCAAATCTCTGCTAGCAAAGAAGTGGAAAGTTAGAGAGTACAACAGACGGCATGTCAGGGAAAGGACACCCCATCTGTTGGACAGCTTTGGCTTTGTAAGTTGGTATTAAGGAGAAAACCACCAGAATGTCATATCAAGTACAAAGCAAACACCCATGCATTTGTTCCCCTAAACACTTTTTAATTGTTTTAGCATAACGTGTACTGCAACAGTACGGAGTGTTGCGATAAGCACTTTTATAATTCTCAGATCTGCCCAATTGGATACTTCTGCAAGTGTAATTCTGTGAACAATGGCCTCACTGTCGAGTGGAAGCCAGAAACTCCCTACAGGGAGGAAAAGAAGATCTGCAGATAAGACGGTCTTGACCATGTTTACGGCAGCGTTGGGGGAGGCATTCGAGCAAGTTGTGTTTTGATTCTCCCCTCTGTTGTCGTGTTGTCTGAAAGAGGGACGAAGAGTAGGGAAAAAAACCCGGAATGACCTCGTTTTACTCGAGCTTCTTTAAGAAAACCAAGTTGAAATTTGAAACCGAGCAAAAGCCTCTGAGGGAAACGGATTAGAAATGGAGGTAGACAGCAAGAAAGCAAGTTGAGGGTGAGGGGCCTTGGGTCCCATTATCACTTGCCCTTCATCCCAGGTGGTGGATGGTGCGTTAGGGGTGAGATGAGTGATTTTTGGTACCAGGAGAAGAGGCTGCAGAGTTTGCCCAGGAATAGGAGTAAATCATCCTGTTCCGCTACTCTGTGGCTAATCTGTACCTCAACTCCATTTGAACACCTTGGGACGAATTTTCAGGTCGGCAAGCGGGGGGCGGGGCTTGCTCGCCGACGGGTAAAACGACACGCGATGATGTCAGGCGGGCGTCACCGCGTGCCATTTAGATTTTCAGTTCGGTGGGCGTGCAGACGAGTCTGCTGCGCGCCCACCGGACTGTCAAATGCCTATTAAGGCACCTTTAAAAACTAATTGAATTAATAAAATGAGCTGCCCCGTCCAACCTTAGGATTGGCAGGCGGGCGAATCCACGGGTGGGATGAAGTGTTAAAAAATTCAATAAAATTGTTTTTAAAAATTCACTGACATGTCCCAGCCCATGTGACACTGTCACATGAGGGGACATGTTTTTTAAAAGTTTTGAATTTCTTTATTTAAATGTTTAAACCATAAACTAACCTCCCTGAGGCACCTCTGTGCCATGGAGATTTCCGCACTCTTTCGCGCACACGCGGCCTGGAAAATTTAATCTGACTCGACATCTACCTCCCTCTGTGGGGGGCGGAGTTCCAGATTTCCACTACCTTGATGTGTGCGTGGGGGGGGGGGCGGGAGGGTAAAAGCGGTGCCTGACCTCACCCCTAACTGGGTGGGTAGGTAGTTCAAAGGAGAAGAAGCAGAGGTAGTGTTACGACCAAGTTAGGAGTGAACTTTGTCCCACTCCTGAGTTGGCCATAACAGAGTTTGAATTTAAAAGGGAGGTGATATAGTCAATTCAATATATAATATATATTGAAATTATATAGCTCGGTGCAAGAAATAAGCCAGCCAGGTTCCTTAAGTTAACAAGTGAAGAGTTAGAACAAAAACAGAATTACCTGGAAAAACTCAGCAGGTCTGGCAGCATCGGCGGAGAAGAAAAGAGTTGACGTTTCGAGTCCTCATGACCCTTCAGTTAGTTTTATTGCTAAAACTCACTCTGGTAAAGGTGCACAAGTATTTAACAAAAGGTTTAAAATGTGCAAATATGTCCAACTATCTACTAATGCAAAAACAGCACTTGCACAGAACCACCCACCACCCCCCACCCCTCCTCCACCCAAGCAGGCAAAAAAGAAATAAAACTGCAGAATATAAGGCCTTAAAATTTAGCCAAGTAACAAGTAAAGTTAGAAAAAAAAATATTTGCAGATTGTCTGGATGCTTATTCGCAGCTGAAGGATCACTTTCCACAGTAGTTGCTGGTAGTTGTGTTTCTCACTTGAAGCAGTTAGTCTGCAGTCATAGCTGGTTGATTCTCTTTTCTCTTGGTGGCAGTGGTGATGGTTCAGCATTCTCCTTTTTAAAAACTCTCTTTGCAGCAATGAAGTCTTCTAGTGGGCTTTCAAAGCATAAGCAGCTTGGCTTTGATGAGAGCGGTTTCAGCAGAAAGGGGGTAAGGCTGTTGCTCCTTCTATACCCGGCGGCAGCCTGTATCTCAGTACTAGTTCAAATCCAGTATATTTCACACTCGAGCTGGGACACGTGACCCGTCTCTGGTTTCAATCTGGGCTTATCTTAGCCACTGCCACTGAGCTCCGTAGACTTTCTGACTCCATGAAGCAGCTTGTGTTCTTTGCAAATGCAACATAAATAGCTGATGTAGGCCAGTGTCCTTTGTTTAAGTGCTCCTTTCGAAAAGTTCAATATACGTGCCCAGCCACAAAGACTTCATAAAGCAAGATTTTATATAACACAATTTCAGAGCAGTAGTAATCGGACTGAGGTGGTGGGAGGAAGTGGGGGAAACGGTGGAAAGATAATAAGGGGAGCAGACACAATGAGATTGAGATGGTGGGAGGTGTGATTGGGGGTGGATCGACACTTCTTTGCTGCTGCCATTCCCCATGTCAAATACATCTCCAGGGCTCAAGGCCAAAGGAAGAACTGGGCAAGAATATAAATGTAAATATACATTTTTAGCGATAAGAAAAAGAATCAGCATCTTTCCCCTTGCTGTGTTCGGTATTTCTGTTGCAGGTTTAAGCCTTCATCAACGGATGGGACATTAGAAGGCATTACTATTTGCAGCAAGTTTCTTTAAGGTATAAAGCTTGCAAGGCTGTTCATGGAACTACAAATTTTACTGCTCTTGAAATTCAAATATTATTGCAATTCCCACAAATGTATTTCACTTCAGAATCGTGGACAGTTTATAATTATTTTATCATCTCAGTTCACTTTTGTATCCCTCTTATCCAAGTTTCTACATTGGTATTTCATTTATCCCTTTAGGTTTGCCCTCTGGAGACGTTGCTTAGTCCAATTGCGGCTGCCAATTTCAATTTGCCTGACTATTTTGATTGACACCCACTTGTAACCAAATTGAAGAAATGAAGCACATAATTAGCCTGTGTTAATTAGATCATGAAGAGGATGGTTGCTGAAGAGATTTATTTTGACAGCTCTTGCTCCATTTTTTTCCCTCAGGGGCACAGATGCTGGACTCCTTTCCCTGCACCTCGGCCTGCTCCCTAAATCATCTTGATGTCCTTCCAGTTTTTCTTGAGGTCCATTGTGGAAATGCACAATAACGCTGGAAGATATCAAGTGTTGAGAAGCTGCTTAAAAAAAAAAAAATTCCCTTAAGCAGTTGCCTGGGCAATTAATTACAACACAAAATACCATTCCCAAAACAAGAAAAATGTTGGCATCTTCTGAACTCTTATCCTTTCCCACTCTTTCTTTTCCACACAGATTGAATAAACAAATCTGTGAAAGTATTTATTCCATGAGGTCAATCTGAAAATAGTTTGTCCTGACAAATAAAGACCAGATTTTTCAGCAATAGTTAAAGTTAACCTTCTTGACCAATCTACAAAGCATGAGGGATTCTGGCCTTAAAGTAACACTAAAGCTGTAGATAATTAACAGCTGATGCCTGTATATGTGTTGCGTCGTATGATGCACGATGATATCTTTAAATGGATGCAGTGAGTCCTAACCTCCCTTGATATGTCTCTTAAGTTTTTTCAGGTGGTTTGTATTAGCAAAGCTCCCTGAAGAATACAGTTCATACAAATCTTCCCTAAGGCATCGAGGGTATTCCAAATTTCTCCAAGTCCCATTTGTTAGAGCTGTTCTCATGACTTTGCTAGAAATCTTTCAAATTCATTTTCAAGTCCAAAACACATTTGTGTGTGGAAGCGCTGTGCCCTGGTGTTAAACGCTTCTATGATTGTGTTAAGATTTCTTTTTTTTTTAAAAAATGCAAGGAGTACTTCCATGTTGCATTGTGGAATGATGGACGAAGTTTTATTCCTCTCTAGATTTCCCATACCCCAGCAAGTTGACTTCAAAATTCCCATCACTCCATGGTCTCACCCTGACCTGTAGTCGTGATCTCCTCTCTGCCTTGTATCACTGCACACACCATTGCTGTAATGTTTGACTTCTCCTTTGTTCCCCAGCTTGACGTTGGTGGCCCTGGTTTCAGCCACTGCTGTTTCTTTCTTTAATCCTTTCATGGGATGTGAGCGTGGCTGGCTAGGCCAGCATTTATTGCCCATCCCTGATTGCCCTTGAGAAGGTGGTGGTGAGCTGCCTTCTTGAACCACTGCACTCCATGTGGCGTAGGGACACCCACAGTGTGGTTGGGGAGGGAGTTCCAGCATTTTGACCCAGCGACAGTGGAGGAACGGCGGCATATTTCCAAGTCAGGATGGTGTGTGGTTTGGAGGGGAACTTGCAGGTGGTGGTGTTCCCATGCATCTGCCACCCTTGTTCTTCCAGTGATAGAGAGGGCAAGTTTGAAGGTGCTGTTGAAACCTTGATGAGTTGCTGCAGGGCGCAGACTGGAGCCATGGAGCAGAATTTTACAAGTCGGTGAGTGGGGGCGGGGCCCGCTCGCCGATGCGTAAAATGATGCGCAGTGACATCGGGGGGAACTCCCGACATCACCGCACCCCATTTAAATTTTCAGGAAGGCGGGAGCGCAGCAAAATCAGCTGCGCACCTGCTGACCTGTCAATGGCCAATTGAGGCCATTGACAGCGTCAGTTAAGTAATTAAAGGACCTGCCCGTCCAACCTTAAGCTTGGCGGGCAGGTCAGGAGCCCTGGCGGGAAGTATAAAAAACATAAAACCTCATCCACGGGTAGGATGGGGTTTCATGTAGGCTTTGAAAAATTTTAATCAAGATTTTGTAAAAATTACAGACATGTCCCAACTCAAGTGACATTTTTTATCTTTTTATCTATTTTTAATATATTTGAAAGCAGAGGCGATCTCCTTGAGGCAGCACTTAGCCTCAGGGAGATGAGTGCGCTCTTCCGTGCGCAAGCGTGATAGAGCGCGCATTCAATTTTGAGAAGTGTCTCTCCACCCCCCACCCCCCCCAAGCCCGCACAAGGAGCGCATAGCGCTTTCCTGCGGACGTCACGCTGGGCGGGCCTTAATTTGGCCCGCCCACGTAAAATGGCGCCGCACCTCCGATCGGGGGCGCCGGTTGGAAGCACCTTCGCCCATCAACTCCCCCCCCCCCGCCCCAAACGGGGGGAAAATTCAGCCCATGGTGTGGCAGGGTTGCAACATAATGCAAGAAATAAAAGCAGGAGTAGGCCATTTGGCCCCAGGAGCCATGACTCATCCAACTGTGGCCTTAACTCCACTTTCCTGCCTGCCCCCATAACTCTTGACTCCTTTGCAGGTCAAAAATCTAACTCAGACCTGAACATGTTCAATGACCCAGCTTCGACTGCTCTCGGAGATAGTGAATTCCAAGATCAGTGATCCTTTGGCGGAGAGATTCCTCTTCATCTCCATCTTAAATGGCAGGCCCTTTATTTTGAACTGTGCCCCCTAGTTCTAGATTTCCCCCATGAGAGGGAACCTCCTCTCAGCACCTACCTCTCAAGCCCCCGCAAAATCTTTTATATTTCAATAGGATTATCTCCCCTTCTAAACTCTAATGAATATAGACTCAACCTTTTCTCACAAGACAATCCCTTCATCCTGGGAATCAGCCCAGTGAACTTTTTCTGAATTGTTCCCAGTGCAAGTATGTCCCTCAAATAAGGAGACCAAACTGGATGCAGTACTGCAAGTGCGGTCTCACCAACATCTTGGACAGTAGCAGGACTTCCCTCCTTTTAAACTCCATCCCCCTTGCAATGAAGATCAACATTCCATTTGCATTGCTATTTACTTGCTGTGCCTGCTTGCTAGCTTTTTGTGATTCATGTACGAGGACACCCAGCTCCCTCTGTTCTACAACATTCTGCAGATCTACCATTTAAATGTTCTACTTTTCTGTTCTTTCCACCAAAATGGAGAACCCCACATTTTTTCCACATAACACTCCATCTGCCAAATTTTTGCCCACTCACTTAACCTTTCTATGACCCTTTGCAGACGCTGTGTCCTTCTCACAACTTGTTTTCCTACCTATCTTTGTATGGTCAGCAAGTTTGGCTACAATGCAATTGGTCTCTTCATCCAAGTCATTAACATGGATCATAAATAGTTGAGGCCCCCACACTGATCCCTGAGGGGATTCCACTTATTACAGTTTGCCAGTCTGAAAATGACCTATTTTTCCCGACTCTGTTTCATGTTAGTTGGCCAATCCTCTATCCATGCTAATATATCACCCCTAACGCCATGAGCTCTTATCTTGTGGAATAGCCTTTAATGTGGCACTTTACTGAAAATCTTGAATACACTGTGTCTACTAGTTTGCCTTTATCCACACTGTGTTACATCCTCAAAGAACTCTAAACATTCACTTGCTCCACAAATTTATTGAGGTGGTGGATGGGGTGCCGATCAAGCAGGTTGCTTTGTCCTGTATGGTGACGAGCTTCTTGAGTGTTGTTGGAGTGGCACTCATCCAGGCAAGTAGGGAGTATTCCATCACACTCCTGACTTGTGCCATGCAGATGGTGGACAGGGTTTGGGAAGTCGAGTGGTGTGAATTCCCCCAGAATTTTTTTCTTTGTTTTTTTAACCGTTATGGGGATGTGGGCCTCGCTGGCTAGGCCAGCATTTATTGCCCATCCTTAATTGCGCTTGAGAAGGTGGTGGTGAGCTGCCTTCTTGAACCACTGCAGTCCATGTAGTCTAGGTGCACCCACAGCACTGTTAGGGAGGGAGTTCCAGGATTTTGCCCCAGTGACATTGAAGGAACAGAGATATATTTCCCAAGTCAGAATGATGAGTGGGAGGGGAACTTCCAGGTGGTGGTGTTCCCTTGTGTCTGCTGCCCTTGCCCTTCTAGATGGTAGTGGCTGTGGGTTTGGAAGGTGCTGTCTAAGGAGCCTTGGTGAGTTCCTCCAATGCATCTTGTAGATGGTACACACTGCTGCCACTGTGCCTCGGTGGTGGAGGGAGTGAATGTTTGTGGATGTGGTGCCAATCAAGTGGGCTGCTTTGACCTGGAAGGTGTCAAGCTTCTTGAGTGTTGTTGGAGCAGCACTCGTCCAGGGAATATGGTAGTCCAGTTCAGTTTCTGGTCAATGGTAACCCCCCCAAATGTTGATGGTGGGGAATTCAGCGATGGTAATGCCAATGAATGTCAAGAGGAAATGGTTAGATTCTCTCTTGTTGGAGATGCTCATTGCCTGGCACTTGTGTGGCACAAATGTTACTTGCCACTTGTCAGCCCAAGCCTGGATATTGTCCAGGTCTTGCTGTATATGGACATGCACTGCTTCAGTATCTGAGGAGTCGCGAATGGTGCTGAATGTTGTGCAATCATCAACGTACATCCCCACTACTGACCTTATGATGGAAGGAAGATCATTGATGAAGCAGTTGAAGATGGTTGGGCTGAGGGCACTACCTTGAGGAACTCCTGCAGTGATGTCCTGGAACTGAGATGACTGACATCCAACAACCACAACCATCTTCCTTTGCGGTAGGTATGACTCCAACCGGTGGAGAGTTTTAGCCTGATTCTCATTGACTCCACTTTTGCTATACTCAGTAAAATGCTGTCTTGATGTCAACGGCAGTCACACTCACCTCACCTCTGGAGTTTAGCTCTTTTGTCTGTGTTTGAGCCAAGGCTGTAATGAGGTCAGGAGCTGAGTTGCCCTGCCGGAACCCAAACTGAGCGTCAGTGAGCAGGTTATTGCTAAGCCAGTGCCTCTTGATAGCACTGTTAATGTCCCCTTCCATCACTTTACTGATCGCGAATAGACTGATTGGGTGGTTATTGGCCGGGTTGGATTTGTCCTGCTTTCTGTGTACAGGACATGCCTGGGCAATTTTTCATATCGTCAGGTAGATGCCTGTGTTGTAGCTGTACTGGAACAGCTTGGCTAGAGGCGCAGCAAGTTCTGGAGCACAAGTCTTCAGCACTATTGCTGGAATATTGTCAGAGCCCATAGCCCTGAGGTATCCTGTGCCTTCAGCCGTTTCTTCATATCACATGGAGTGAATTAAATTGGCTGAGGACTGGCATCTGTGATGCTGGGTCCTCCGGAGGAGGCCAAGATGGATCATCCACTCGGCACTTCTGGCTGAAGATTGTTATGAATGCTTCAGCCTTGTCTTTTGCACTGATGTGCTGGGCTCTCCCATCATTGAGGATGGGGATATTTGTGGAGCCTCCTCCTCCAGTGAGTTGTTTAATTGTCCACCACCATTCACGATTGGATGTGGTAGGACTGCAGGGCTTAGATCTGATCCATTGATTGGTTGTGGAATCGTTTAGCTGTGTGTATTGCTTGTGCGGTTTGGCGAGCAAGTAGTCCTGTGTTGTAGCTTCACCAGGTTGACACCTTATTTTTAGGCATGCCTGGTGCTGCTCCTGGCATGCCCTCCTGCACTCTTCATTGAACCAGGGTTGATCCCCTGGCTTGGTGGTAATGATAGAGTAGGGGATATGCCAGGCCGTGAGGTTACAGATTGTTGTTGAGTACATTGCTGCTGCTGCTGATGGCCCACAGCACCTCACGGTTGCCCAGTCTTGAATTGCTAGATCTGTTTGAAATCTATCCCGTTTAGCATGGTAGTGCTACACAATACGATGGAGGGTATCCTCAGTGTGAAGACAGGACTTTGTCTCCAAAAGGACTGTACGCTGGTCACACCTACCGATACTGTCATGGACATAATTCCCACCTCCGACCTGTTCTTGTGGACACATTATTTATATGGTTGTTCCAGTTCAGTTTCTGATCAATGTTGTGCACCCCACCCCAAGACGTTGATAGTGAGGATGTCAGTGATGGCAATACCTTTGAATATAATGGGGAGGTGGTTCAACACTCTCATAATGGAAATGGTCATTGCCCGGCACTTGTGTGGCATGAATATTACTGGCCATTTATCAGCCCAAGACTGGATATGGTCCAACCCTTGCATGTAGGCATGCACTGCTTCAGTATCTCAAACTCTCTAGAACCCAATGCCCAGTTGCCTCTGCCGCCTCCCTGCTTTAAAAAGCCTCCTCAAAACCCAGATTTTCAATTATGCCTTTTATTGTCTTACCCTCCTATCACTGAACATTTGAAGACGTCTTTCTTCACATGAAGCGCACTAAAGACCTGAAAATTGTAACATTAGGTTGAAGATTTTGAATTCAATGTTTAGGAGAGAGAGTTAGCCAATGGAGGTTGTCAGAGTTGAGGATAACCAGGCAATAGCACTTTGTTTGGGGAAGAATGTACACTGTTAAGCTTTTGGGCGTGGGTGAGTTTATATAAAGTGGAGTCAGAGTGCCGGTTACCTTTTGATTAAATTCTCATGAACTGACTCAGTGTTTACTTAACAGCAATTAGACTTTTTAGTCTTAATGTTATACACAATGATAATACATTGCGTTTTGCATAGTATGACCCTATCTTTAGTGCATCTGCTGCTTTTCAGTAACCATGGATCTCCTAGTAAATATTATATTAAATTCAGTCTAGGGGCAGTCATTTCATTGCAAACACATTTTCCCCCGATACTCTTGTAATTGCCGCAATGGGTCTTTTTAGTGTTAAAAGTGTTGCACTGTGACACCTAAATGGATGCTATTTTGTAATGAGTATATTACCCAATATATTGACCACAGATATATCTATCTCTCAAAATACCTTCGAGAAGTATTTCAGCTGACGCTTTTTTTCTGTTACCAAAATTTCAAGCATCGAGTATGTCTTATCTTTTGTGGAATGTTTAAAGAAAATATACTCCAATCACATGATTTAAATTAATCTACTGAATTAACTTCTGTCTTATCTTTTAAATGTTTTGCATAAAGGTCGCATCCTTTAGAAACTGACAACAGGATGTGATATTTTTACCTAGAACCATGACCAACCTAAATTTGGATTATTTAATTTGAGTTTACAAAATACACCTAACGCCCTAGAGTGCATCAGTGCTGTTCCGTCACTTGTACTGAAGGGATATTTTTCTTTACCTCCTAGCACTTTCTGTCCAGTAAGCTTCTCTTCAAATAATCTGGAAAAACAAGAGGACAAATTTCAGATGCTTAACTGAGGTCCTATCCTTTCAGTGACTGCATTTGAGGGAAACTAGTAATGTTCTCGGCACACCTCTGTTGTTGGTGTTCGGTGTGCTATAAAATTTAAATAGCATATTGAGCCGAAGGAGCTAGGGGAGGCGGTGGCGTAGTGGTATTGTCACTAGACTGGTAATCCAGAGACCCAGGGGTAATGCTCTGGAGACCTGGGTTCAAACCCCACCGCGGCATATTGTGGAATTTGAATCCAATAAAAATCTAATGATGAAACCATTGCTGATGGTTGTTTAATGTCCAATATTTCCAATAGGGAAGGAAATCTGCTGTCCTTAACTGGTCTGGCCTTCATGTGACGCCAGACCCACAGCAATGTGGGTGACCCTCTGAACCAGGGCAATTGGGCAATAAATGCTGGCCTAGCCAGCAACACCCGCATCCCGTGAATGAATAAAAAAAGGAAATAGGCTGCGATAAGGACTGGAATCTGAGACAGCAGTGAGAAGTAATATTCACCAGTTGAATTTTGATGCCAATTAATTATCTTCACCCTAGGTGGAAAGGTCAGTTCTAATCCTGCGCATCTGTGAAGTAAGGTCTGGTTTCTAGGGGGAGGGCAAGGCACACACCATAAGAGCAGAAGTAGGCCATTCGGCTGATCTGACAATCCTCAACTCCACTTTCCTGCCTTTTCCCATAACCCTTGTTTCCCTTACTGATTAAAAATCTGTCTATTTCAGCCTTGAATATACTTAACCCAGCCTCCACAGCCCTCTGCGGCAAAGAATTCCACAGATTGACTACCCACTGAGAGAAGAAATTCCCCCTCATCTCTGTTTTAAATGGGCGCCCCCTTACTCTGAAATTATGCCCTCTAGTCCTAGACTCTCCCACAAGGGGAAAAGTCCTCTCAGCATCTACCCTGTCAAGCCCTCTCAGAATCTTATGTTTCAATAAGGTCGCCTCTCATTCTTCTAAACTCCAGTGAGTACAGGCCCAATCTACTCAACTTCTCCTCATAAGAAAATCCCTCCATATCTGGGATCAACCTTGTGAACCTTCTCTGGACTGCATCCAATGCCAGTAAATCTTTTCTTAGATAAAGGGACCAAAATTATTCACAGTATTCTAGGTGTGGTCTAACTTGCTTTGTATAGCTTTAGCAAGACTTCCCCATTTTTATGCTCCATTCCCTTTGAAATAAAGGCCAACATTCCAATTGTCTTCTCTATTACCAGTTGAACTTGTAGGTGGGCAATTTTTTTTTCTACTTCTAATTTGAATTCTTTATCTATTTACAGTAAATTTGAAAATAAGCCTACTTGAGGAAAATCAGTAGGAGTGGAGGGGGAAACCACCTCATTCATAGTGACTGGGCCTCTGCCCTCTTAGCATCCATCATTAGGGATAGTTGGTGTGAATGGGTGAGAGTAAATTGTGGGGATGGGGGAGGTTAGGTAATAAATTAGTGACAGAAAAGGGATGATATAGGTGTTGAGAGTTTGAGGAAGGGATGTTGAGTGATATGGTGTTGGGAAGGGCTGTGGGTAAGGGGAGAGGGGATGTGATGGCAGTAAGGGTGGTGCGGGGGGAAACATATGGATGGAGTTTGGAAATGGTGCCATTGAGGGCCACATTTACCACGTAACCCCCATTTCAATAGTAGCTTCTGTTCTATTTTGGAAAGCCAGAAAGTTGGATGATACAGGAGCCAGTCTTTACACAGTCTTGCATTTATTTACAGAGTGAGGCATTACAAGCATACTCCTCCTAACTCAGCCACACTGCAGTTTCAGTAAACGCTTCATTTTATATGCTCGAAATGAAACTGCAATTAATGCCCTCCATCTACATATCATACAACAGAACTGATACACAATTAACAGCTTCTTGGTGTTGGTGGTTTCTGTCCCTGCCACATTATTGCCATTCTACACACTACCCACGATGCAAAAAGGGAAGGAAAAGAGAGAAGCAGAAGAAGACAGGTAAAAGGATGAGTAAAGGGGAGAAACTGAGTGAAAAAGCAACATGAAGGCGTGTAAAAAGAATAATCATTCTCTGGCTCACGACGCTCAGGGGCGTGGACGATTGATTACTTTGTAAATAAAAAGTCTTGGTCACATTTCAATTTTTTTTTCAAAAAAAAACAAAACCAGCCACTTTCTGATGAACTGTTTTTGATCTCGGGGTGTGCCTGTTGGGTCACTTCTCCACAGGCTGTACCTGAGCTGTGGTTTTAAAGGGACAGGTGAGATTAGTAATGGAAGCGTCATAGCCATGTTGCAGGCCACACACACTAGCCATCAGTGGCACAGCGGAGCAGATAGAAACTACCCTTAACAGAATACGTTTCAAGCCTCCAATGTGTGCCTGTAGGAGGTTTACCCTGGGCTACGGAAATAACAGACCTTCCCAGTGCTACCGTAATATGTTGGATTTTTTTTTTGCGTGTCAGTCTAGCTAAACCATACTGTCAACGTCTGAGTTAGAAGGTTGTGGGCCCTCTGATAAATTTGATCATATCATTCAGGCTGACCGTTCGGGCATTGCTACACTTTTTTTTTTGGAGGTACCATCTTTCAGATGAGGTGCCGTCTCCCTGCTGTAGTGCCCATGAGCTCCATTGAAGATGGCAGGAAGTTATACAGGTGTCCCAGCCAGCGTTTCTCCATCGATCAACATTCATTCATTTGCCATTTCTGGGTCTTTGCTGGGCCTCCATTTAAAAACAGTGGCACCACTACAACAAGGGACCCATTGGTTGTAAAACACTTTGGGTTATGTTACATTCACAGTGAGGCTAAACGCAGGTTTGTTTCATGCATGCAAACCTTTACTTGTGTTCCTTCTTGGAGTTTGTGCTCCCAGCAAACATCAAGCATCCGATCTTGAGCCCTGTGCCCTTGCTAATGTTGTCTCCACCATTGCTGCTCTAATGTCTCTCAAGAATTTGTAAACAATCCCTCCTGGTTAGCATTAACCATACCATCGGATTGAATTTTTTTTACTTTATTTTGCGAACAGCAACATTTCGCATCAAATAAAATTGCCTGATGAAGGTTGGCGGAGAAAATTCAATAACTTTTTTTAAAGAATCTTTTGTACTTAAAAAATAAACACACACAAAAACTCAAAAATGGAAACGTCGCCATGCCCAGGACTTGGTCACAGGTGTGTTGTTCACAGCAGATCATGTGTCAGGTTCTCTGACAGAAATTGACTCTGGCTTTATGCAGTTATTAAAGATTGTATTGTTACTCTCTTTTTTCCCCCCTTACCTTCAGCAAAGTTCTCCTCAAGTGATACTGCACAGCACTGAGTATGAAGATGCACTGGCTACCTTGTGTATTATGACCGCTCCCATGGCTCCATACCTAGCATCAGAGTTGTGGAAAGGTAAACATTAAAAGTTTTTATTACATTTTTAAAAAATTTAAATAGAGTCGCACTGGCAAAAAGGGAATTTGTGGTCCCAATTCTTGAATGCAGTATTAAATTCATTACTGAGTATGCTGTGTTTATTAAACATTTTTAAACCTTAAACTCGAGGGCAGTTCGGGATAGGTGATAAATGCTGGTCTAGCGGCGACACCTGCATCCCATGAACGGATAAAAAAAATTTGTTTTAAAATGTGCAATTGACAGCAAACATGAGGCTCTCATGCCCTCGGCAGTGGAGACTCAAATTATTTCATGAATCTTGAGTCCTGGGCTTGCTGGGTTCACACCTGCCCGATACTTGACAATAGACACTGCTGTATGTTAATGGGAAATGCAGCACGGGTGGGAATGTGTAGCACTGCTCTCCTTCACTGGCGTTGCAATGTAAAATTGTCTCCCCAGTGCCTAAACGAACCTAGAAAGAAAACACCCAAGCTATGATATAAAGTTCTGCTTGCCTAATTCTAGACTGTTGGGCTTCAGGTCCTTTGCTTGTTACCACATATTGCAGCAAGATAATGACACGTTTGATGAGGCAACAAAGGAAAAGCTCTGAAGAAGTCATACGGACTCGAAACGTTAACTCTCTTTCTCTCCACGGATGCTGCCAGACCTGAGTTTTGCAGCATTTTCTGCTTTCATTCCAGATTTCCAGCATTCGCAATATTTTGGTTTTAACGAAGTAAAACATAGCTGATGGAATAAGGACTAGGGAACACCGAGGACACAGATTTATGGTTTTGGGCAAGGGATGCAGGTGGGATGTGAGGAATTACCTGGAACTCGCTGCCAATGAAGGTGGCAGAAGCAGAGACTAGAATAAGTTTTGGGTAGGCGCTTGACGGAAATAAACTTGCAAGGCTATGGGGATAGGGTGGGGGAATAGGACTAACCGGATTGCACTACAGAGAGCCAGCATGGACCCGATGGCCTCCTTTTGTGCTGTAATGACTAATGGCTCAACGTACGTTTACAGATTCATTAAGATAAAAGCAAAATACTGCGGATGCTGGAAATCTGAAACAAAAGCAGAAAATGCTGGGAAAACTCAGCATCTGTGGAGAGAAAGACAGAGTTAACGTTTTGAGTTCGTATGACTTCTTCAGAGCTCTTCAGAATTTTCTTTTAATTCAATTAAAATCTGGAATGTAAAGCTAGTCTCAGTAATGGTGACCATGAAACTATCATCGATTGTCATAAAAACCCGTCTGGTTCACTAATGCCCTTCAGGAAAGCAAACCTGCCGTCCTTACCTGGTGTGGCCTATATGTGGCTCCAGATCCACAGCAATGTGGTTGACTCTTAACTGCCTTCTGAAATGGCTTAGCGAGCTATTCAGTTGAGGGGCAATTTGGGATGGGCAACAAATGCTGGCTTTGCCAGTGACACATCCCACGAAAGAATAAATAAAAAAAGAAACATGAGTTGTTCAACCATAGCCTGTCGTCTCTCCAGATGTGCAAATGACTTCCAGGTGGTGGTTATGGAACGATAACAGTAATCCTGGTGTGTGTGATTTTTCTTTTATTACATTCTCCCAACTGGAGGCCGGTTGCATTGTTGGTTTAACTCAACAACTCGCTTTAACCCAAGCACAGAAGAGTACTCCTTGCTGGACTGATACATCTTCACGTTCCTGTTTTCTGTAACAGCCATCCTAAGGCAGTGCTTCCCAAGATTTTTGCCTATATGACCCCATTTTAATGTCTCTGACTTTGTGGAACCCGAGAGTGAAAATCTGGGGAGATGCAGGGAACTTGTTGAGTGAAGGGGAGGGTGGAGTTGGGGGGGTGGGGGGATTAAAACTGCTAGGCTTGCCCTGAAAAATGCGAGGACCCTGTTGCAGCAGTGATCGAGCCTCAGGACAGATGATTAAGCGACGCCCACCAATGGGGGGGGGAAAAACCCAAACATTTAAAGGAGCCTTGCAGCTGTCAATTGCAGAGCCATTGCTGCCTTGGAGCTCGCGAGTGGCATTGCGACCCGCAGTTTGGGAATCCCTCCTCTAAGATGTTGCCGTGGTTCAGTTAGTTACACTCGTTCCTTGTGTCAGAAGATTGTGGGTTCAAGTCCCACTCCAGAGACTTGAGCACAAGACAAGATCTAGGCTGACACTTCAGTGCACTACTGAAGGACTGCTGGTGTCACAGGGATTGTTTCCAAGGCATCGTCACCACCAGGGTAAGAAATAGTTATTGGTTGAAATATCCCCTATAATCCAGTCCTTTCATAATGAGCAAACACCCAGCCAAATAATTCACGTGTTTATCATTAAAAATATTCAAATAATTCAGACCGACAGCTGCCAAGCAAATTCAAATTGCCCAAGTCATTTCTTCGGGCTGTTCATGGCCACTTTATTCCTCCTGCATTCTGGTTAACGAACAGAGTTTGAAAATCAAATTTATAATGTAACATAGATGCACATTAAAATGTACCAGAAAAGAGAGTCAACAAATATATACCAGGCAGTTCTGCAGCCAGAAACTGAGTTCCAGTGATGGAAGTGCTGATCACATGAGCAATACCATGGCGGAACTACTGATGCAAATTAATTGAAGTGTTTCTTTTGTCGTGCGTTCTTTCCAGGATGTTTGGTGAACGACTGTAAATGGGACCCCATCTTGAAATGCTTGCCTTTGCTTACTGATTGGGGCAAAGAATGAATTACAGCAAGTCTGTTAAGGTTGCAATCCTGTTGCAGTGAAGCGCATGCTTTAGTTGTAAGCAAGCGCAACAGTTACTAATCGGGGAAAGGTTAGGGCATTATTCTCAAAGAACCAGTTTCTACCTACATGGGGGGAAAGGAAAGGGAGTCTGTGCTTTTTGTTCTCGGGGTTTTGCGAATGGACCTATGTTAAGGAAAGACTGGCTCCAGATTCCACCTTTACTCAGTGGATGAGCAGCAAGTTATAACAAAGTCATCCTTTCTTTCACAATTACTGCCTTGTCATTTCCCTCCTTTATTTCTAAAGAGAGAAGTTTCATTGATCAGATGTTTCCAACCACCCATGCTGTCAGGTTATTTTCTTGAAACCAATTTAGCACAAGCAGAAACGTTGAATACTGCATGACTGAAATTCCCACAGGCACAGACAGACCCTGCTGTGCTGCTGCATATCCCTAAAGGAGCAGCACACACAACTGATGTCACTAAAACTGCTTATTTTCTGTACAAATAATAACTTTAACAATGTGTCTCAATTGCCAAGGTTTGTCGAGACAATTTTGTTAACCCAGCCTTCTCTTCCGAAGGTTGTCATTTTACCAGTCTAGTAACAATACCACTCTGCTGCAATCAGATGCATTCCTCAAGAATGTGTGGAGATAAGTAGGACAAGGTTGAAAGGGCAAGCCTGTTGGATGAAACATGCCTGCTTCTGTTTCTAAGAATCATTCTCTTAAAGCCAAATACGTTATTGTCTTTGGATACATTGCTTAAACTCAGGATCATTTCTGAGCTTTATCTTCTCCTTCAGAAGTTATGTCGCTGGTTGTCAGCTGTGACTCAGTCGGTGGCACACTCACCTCTGAGTCAGAAGGTTATGGGTTCAAACCCCGCTCAGACCTGAGCACACAAATCCAGGCTGACACTCCAGTGCAGTACTGAGGGCGGTGCTGTCTCTCAGATAAGACGTAAGCGCCCCCTCAGGTGGACATAAAAGACCCTATGGCACTGTGTCGAAGAAGAGCAGGGGAGTTATCCTCAGCATCCTGGCCAATATTTATCCCTCAGTCAACGTCACGAAGGAAAATCGATTATCTGGTCTTAACACGTTGCTATGTGTGGGAGTTTGCTGAGCGCATATTGGCTGCTACATTTCCTGCATTACAAAGAGACTAATGAATACTCGGCCTGCTTGGAGTATCTTCCCCATGATAACTCTATGTGCTGTGTGAGGAATTGAAACTCTTCTGCTCTCCTGCAGCCATTGTCTAATGCAGCACCGAACTCTTGTGGTTTTGCAGCTTATGTTTGTATTTCTATTTGCAGCTCATGAGGGAATTGCTCAGCAGAGCCATGTGGTTACAAACTAGTCTTTTTAACCTCTGCCATCGTTTAGTCCCTTGTACAATCACGACATAGCTTCTGAAGGAGAAGATAAAGCTCAGAAATGATCCTGAGCTTAAGCAATGTATCCAAAGACAATAACATATTTGGCTTTAAGAGATTGATTCTTAGAAACAGAAGCAGGCATGTTTCATCCAACAGGCTTGTCCTTTCAACATCGTTCTACTTATCTCCACACCTAATTGTTTCTTTCTTGAGGAATGCATCTGATGGCAGCAGAGTGGTATTGTTACTAGACTGGTAACCCTTGAGACCTGGACCAAAGCTCTGGTGACATGAGTTCAAATCCCGCCACGACAGCAGGGGGAATTTAAATTCAATTCATCTGGGATAAAATGTTAGTCTCTCTATTAATAATAATGAAACTACTGGGTCGTCATTTAAAAAAAAAACCCCACCTGGTTCAGTCATGACCTTCGGAAGGTTATTCTGGGGTGGAAATCTACGGTCCTTACGTGACCCCAGATCCACAGACATGTGGATGACTCTTGACTACCCTCTGAAATGGCCTAACCCAGTTGTATCAAATCGCTTCAGGAAAAGAAACACTGGGTGTACCGGCACCGCGAGGATCGCAGCGGTTCAAGAAGGCGGCTCACCACCACTTTCTTGAGAGCAGTTAGGGGTGAGCAATAAATGCTGGCCTAGCCAGTGCCGCCCGCACCCCAAGAGTGAATTCAAATAAAAATCCTCTTCGCTGGCCTGCTTTGGTAACTTTGGGAGTTTCTATCACCGCAGCACCAGGGCACCCGATGAATCCTGAACTTTGTAGAATTAATTCTACAATGTTGCAAGAATTCCTGAAATGATCCCAACGGTAAGGACTATTGGATCACTGTAAAAATCCGAATGGCTCATTAGTGTTCGAATGGGGTGGACCTGTCTCCTCCACCTATTCTGCTCAGCTTGGCTCAAACCTGCACTAAGTGGTTGACCCTTAACACCCTCGCAGCAAAAAAAACGTCACCTTGCCCACATCCCATGACCAAATTTTTAAAATAGGGAATCTGCCACTGGCGCACCACTTCTCCATTTCTTGCTGTTCCGGTTAAGAACTGCACTTGGTGCTGGACGTTGGTTAGAAATTCTTGTTTGAATGATTCAAGTCGCCTTCCATCAATTCACCCCCCCATCCCCGCCTCCTAAATGTTGCTGAATCCTGGAATGCAGATTCAAGCCCATGTTTTCCACAGATATAAAAACATAACCCTTGGATTAGTAAATGTTTATATATCTCTGTCATCACTGTACTTGTGCACCTGGTTTTGGCGCATCAAAACAATGTTATCGGAGTTTAACCTTTGGTTGTTGTTTGGCGCAGATTTGGAATTTGACTACCGTTCACAGGATAAGGAAACGCACAGTTCCTTCCTGAAGTGAAGGGTCTGACATGTTACAGCGATTTCTGCCTTTAACATTCGCGTCACAATGTTAAACAACACAGTCGTTAAACTTTTTTCCCCCCACGCTTTTGGTTTCTGAGATTAGCTTTTGATATCGGATTTATTCATCGAATTTACATTCCACCAACTGCCATGGAGACACAAAGCTCAGCCCCCAACCGGTGTGCTGGGCAGCTGCTTTGCGCTTTGCAAACCCAGTTTGCAAGTGCTCCGGCATCACCTTCTTGTTCCCCTTTTACTCTTGCATGGGATGTGGGGTGTTACTGGCAAGACCAGCATCTGTTGCCCATCCCTATTTGCCCTTGAACTGAGTGGCTTGCATGTCGCGTGTAAGCCAGACCAGGTAAAGATGGCATGTTTCCTTCTCTAAATGAAATTGGAGATGAAACAACCATTGATCGTTGTTGTGGTCACCATTACTGAGACTGGCTTTCCATAACAGACTTATTAATTGAATTTACATTCCACCAGCAGTCGTGGTGGGATTTGAGCCCATGTCCCCAACAGCATTAACCTGAGCTTCTGGACTACTAGTCCAGTGACACTACCTCTACACCAACCAGCTCTCCCAAAGATTTAGACCTCCAATTCTAAATATGCGAACGTGCAAATTTATATGTTGCGCAAATCAGCCACGTTAACTCTGATTGAATTTCCCGAAAATACCTGTCAGTGCTAATTGCCCTTGAGAAGGTGCTGGTGAGCCTTGGACTGCGGCAGTCTGGAGTGTAGGTGCAGCTGCAGTGCTTTTTCCTGTAGCAGTTTGATACAACTGAGTGGCTTGCTAGGCCATTTTAGAGGGCGGTTAAGCATCAAACACGTTACTGTGGGCCTGGAGCCACATAAGATGAGCACATTTCCTCCACTGAAGACCATTAGTGAGTCAGATGGGTTGTCACTTCAACCTGGTAGTTTCACGATCATTGTCAGTGAGACTAGCATTTGTTCCAGATTAATTAAAGTTGAATTTAACCTCCCTCAGATGCCATGACGGTCATTTCTGCTTCTATCATATTATTCGGCCTGAGAATTTTTTTAACAATTCTTTCATGAGGTATGGCTGGGCCAGCATTTGTTGTCCAACCCCAATTGCCCTTAAGAAGGTGGTGATGAGCTGTCTTCTTCAACTGCTGCAGTCAATGTGGTTTGGTACACCCACAGCAAAGATCTGTTGGTGTGGGGGACGGGGCGGGGGTGGAGAATGGAAATATAAGACCAAAGAGGGTCAAAAAATTAAAGCATCAGAAAGAGGGAAGTATGATTTTTGCGGATGTGGAGGGGGATGCCTTTGATTTTTTTTTTTACAAATGTGAAAGCTTTGCCAGCCCAGGAGCTAATAATCCATCTGTATCCAAACATCTAACTCGAAATGCACGTGACTGTCGTATTTGGTAACTTGCGTCAGAGTCAAGTTTTGTTTGTTTGAATGCCAGCAACAACACACCAGTTCTTCCAAGTTACTCAATACGTTATTTCAATGACGAGTCCTCGTTGACTTAGTTTAGGATTTAAAGGAATGTATGCAAACATTGCTGTTCTTAAAAGCAAAAGTCAATAGCCCAGATATTTCAGTCTCCAGATTGCTTGAGACGGGACATATAGCAACACCGCCCCCCACCCCAAGAAGCATTACAAGACTGAAACCCCGACTCTGAAGGAATTGTCTGGGAAGTTTTAACTTCCGATGAACAATTCCCCAGCACCCAGAACCCTCCAAGAAAGTCTCCAACTCTTGAGTTTGAGTTAGAGTCAGAGACTTTGGACAGTTCAGACTTACCTGAATAGTTACACAGGAAATGTTGGACAGAAAAATCCTAGTCTAATCCCTGGGTCACTACACAACTGACTCCCCCTCAACAACCACCCCCAGCCCCACCCGACCTGACTGAATAACACCCCCCGCTACCTAATCCCCCACCACTCCCTCTCCCCCTGACCTCACCTCACCACCCTTCCGCTTACCTCACCCGCCCTACGATGCTCATTCACTAAGAGACTGAAAAGCTGTTTGTGTCTCAAAGCTTTTCAGTGTGTTAGTGAACACTTATTGCACTAGCTGCCTCATTCTGGTTAAAAAGGGGCGTGGCTTCTGCACGGATTCCCTCCCCTGATGTTCTGAGGCTTCCTGTCCTGTTTCTGCAGGATCCTCCGTCGGAAGATTAGCCAGAAAAATTGGAGGAAGGTGAACGGGGGCTTTTTTTTTTTTGTCTGATCAGGGCCAGAAACAGGGGGTCCCAAGCCTGCTCGGAAGGTTTGGGCCATTTTTTGCAGCCATGCCGCTCCAATTCCGACGCTGCAGATTTGTTTTTCTGCGATTTGAGAGAGTTGTTCTGTGAAACTTCATTGGCGTATAGCATGGAAATCCAGTCTTGTGTTCACAAAGTGGCCTGTGCTTTTCCAACCAGCACAGGGGATTTATCCTTGCAATGTGCACAATTAGATGTGAAGTGCTCCTCCCTTGTGACAAATAAACATTATTTCCTTCGCGGCGCCGCCAGCTGCAAGTCTCTGGGAAACCACTTTTTAATCTTCTCATTGATGTACAAAATGATTCCTGCCTGTTACAGGTCTCTCCAGTGTCCAGAATAAGCTTACCGTTCACTATCAGTGGGGTACAGATGTGCTGTTTCAACGGTGGCCAAGCGTGGACCCAGTGTATCTACAGCAGCCAGACACTGTGCAGATGATTGTCAGGGTAAGAACAGAAATGGGAAACAAAGGATAAATCACAGAAGTGGGAAACAAATCTTAAGTATAACCTCTTGCTTCGTAAAGCGTTTCTTCTGTTATACCTTTTCCATCATCCTGTGTTCTTTACTATTTTCATTATGCCAGGTTAACACATTTCAATTTACTTCACTCCCAAGTAGTCTTTCCTTTCTGTGTCTCCAAGGTAGGTGGCACTGGATTCCACTCTACTAGACACCTGACCACAACTCAATATGTGACCCCCAGATCCAGAGCAACGTGGCTCACCCTTAACTGCTCTCTGAAATACAAGGCTTAACAAACCACTGAGTTGTATAGGGTTGAGAAATAAATGCTGACCTTGCCTACGACAGCCATATCCTCTGAATGAGCTAAAACAAAAATCTTGATACGTGGACGAGTCAATCTCCAGTCGTATAGCCCGAGGGGAGTCACGACCAGCTTGCAGTATTTGGGTCATGCTGCAGTGTTAGAAGACGGAGCAGGGGAGGCATGTGGTGGGTATTGGGGTGGTGATTCATTCGACCCAGGATTGAATTGGGCAGAGAAGGGCAATGAGGGAAGGTAAAGATAAACAGGGGAGAGAGAGAAAGTTGTAGGTGGGCTCTCTGAAGGACAGGGAAAGTACCTCTGTTGTGCTGCCAGGTGGTAGAAACTGAGTTATCAATGGGGCGGATGTCTTCTCTCCATGTGGTCCTGATTCCATGGGAAGGTAGGTAGCTGGGCTCTATTCCTTTCCCCTCCCACCCTTACCATTTTGTCTTCAAGGGATGGATACCTGATAGGCTACCCTTGGCTGTCCTGTGCCTGAATCATCATCTCAGCTGGGGAGATATGGAAGAATACAGCAAGATGCCATTCCCTTTCTCAGTCCGTAACTTCCTAACAATGTGGCATGGGAATGTGGTTTGCTGCTCCAGCCCTGGATTGTACTCCAGGGAAGAGGGACATTGTGGGGCGGTCAGTACCCCTACTGTTCCTCTTGGCTGTTGGCGGCTTGGGAGTTTGTTCTCTTAGTGCAGGAGGATCAGACACCACTTTGTTTGGTTGGCACATGGTGCAGCAGAGTCAGCAGAAGCCTCTGATGCCAAAACCAACTGGGAGAAGCACCAGTCAAGGCTGCTGCCTGTGTTAATCTGTAAGTATCCCTACCCCTCTTTATAAGCATTGAAACAATATTTCACTCTATTTCCCATGAACTTTTCTGAGTATTGCTGAAAAAAGAGATATGTCGAAGCTTTTTGTCTTGCACTCATCAGGACACTTCGCAAGAATAAGGGGAAAGCAACAATTTATACTATGAGAAGAGAGTGCTGATTGTTGACAAGTAGACTCTGGTAGAGGTGTTGCTATGGAGAATGCACCAGTTGGTGGTGACTGGCAGTTAATTGTCAGTCACCACCAACTGGTGCACTCTCCATGGCAATGTCTCTACCAATCAGAATCCACTTGCCAACTAATTATTTCTCATATAGTATAAATTGTTGTTTTCCCCTTATATTGGTATTCTTGTGAAGTGTCCTGATGAGTGCAGGCAAAAAGCTTTGGCATGTCCTCATTTCAGCAGTACTCAAGTTCTGTACTACCAAAGGACTACTTCTGAGAATATGGTCTGGTCTCTCCTGCAGGTTGTGTGGGCAGGCCCAAGGAAATAATTAACATGTAATAAAATAATTATTTTGAGAATCTGTTGGAGCCACGGAGAGAGGGACACAAGGTTACTTGAAATTAATTTACTACATAACATAAGATCATAATAAATCGGAGCAGGAGTGGGCCATTTGACACCTCGAGCCTGCTCCGCCATTCAATAAGATCATGGCTGATCTGATTGTGGCCTTAATTTCCACTTTTTTACCTGTCCCCCATAACCCTTAACTCCCTTGTCAATCAAAAATCTGTCTAACTCAGCCTTCAATATATTCAATGTCTCAGTCTCCACTGCTCTCTGTGGAAGAGAATTCAAAAGACTAATGAGCCTCAGAGAAGAAATTCCTCTTCCCCTCCATTTTAAATGGGAGGTGCCTTATTTTTAAACTGTGCCCCCTAGTTCTAGATTCCCCCATGAGGGTAAACATCCTTTCAGCATCTACCCTGTAAAACCCCCTCACAATCTGATGTTTCAATAAGGTCACTTCTCATTCTTTTAAACTCCAATGAGTATTAGCCCAACCTGCTCAACCTTTCCTCACAAGATAATCCCTTCATCCTAGGAATCAGCAGAGTGAACCTCCTCTGTTTAATGCTAAGTATTTTAGATGTCTCAAGACTGATATATAACAAAAGAGGTTTGGAGAATGGGTTTGGGGTGGGTGAGTGGGGTGCATATTTTAAGAAAATGTAGAAGAGATGGCATAAATGTTTAAAAGAAGCCATTCATGAAATTGAAATAAGTAAATATATTTTTTGCATGACCCAGACCTCCCTGTCGCTTGCTATTTCAGCACACCACCCTGCTCCCATGCCCATATGTCCATCCTTGGCCTGCTGCAATGTTCCAGTGAAGCTCAACGCAAACTGGAGGAACAGCACCTCATCTTCCAATTAGGCACTTTACAGCCTTCCGGACTTAACATTGAGTTCAACAACTTCAGAGCACGAGCTCTCTCCTCCATCCTCACCCTTTTTTGATCCCTTTTCAAATATTTATTTTTAAATTTTTATATATATATTTTTTCCCGCCTACTTCTATTGCTATTTTTATAATTTATTTCCATTCAGTGTTTTATCCCCACCTTATAGCCTATTTCGACCTTTTCTCTCACACTGTCCCCTCCCACCACCCCACTCCCATGAGGGCCATCTGTCACTTGCTCATTCTGCTTTCTGCTCTTAATGTCACCATTAGCACCTCCTTTAGCCAGTATCACCACCATCAACACCCCTTTGATCTTTTGTTTATGACATCTTTTGAAATCTCTCCTTTGCCTCCACCTATCACTGACCCTCTATCCAGCTTCAACTGTCCCACCCACCCCTCTTAAACAGTATATATTTCACCACATTTTTACTTCTCTTTAGTTCTGAAGAAGTCATACGGACTCGAAACGTTAACTCTGTCTCTCTCTCCACAGATGCTGTCAGACCTGCTGAGTTTTTCCAGCAATTTTTGTTTTTGTTTCAGATTTCCAGAATTGCAAAATTTTGCCTTTATCTTATATACTTTTTAACTATTTCCTCCCACTAGTTCATTCCACTTCCTGTATGTCCCACAAGATTAGGTGAATCTGTTGACAGTCAAGGTGTGATACCCTTGTAGCTGAAGACTCCTCTTGCAGTACCACTGTTGGAAGTGGCTGGCACTGGGGGCGGTATATTAGGTTGGATCATGGAGACAAAGTTCCCACAAAAGACTTTAATGGAACATGTGACTTGTGCAAAATTCCATAAATCTAATGGTTATATCTTCACAAAATTAATAAAAATGAAAGGCCATGAGCATCCAGTGAGAAATTAATATTGCTTCATCTCACTCAGCTGTAGTTTCAATATTCAGATTAGGCCACATTGTAATGGAGTCGATAAAGAGTGTTGACCTGGGAGTGATTAATGCAAACGCTGCATATGAAAATTGGAAACCAGAAACTTTTCATTCCCCGTCACAAAAGGCAAACGGCCATAATAATTTGCCTCTCAAAATGATCAGTTGTCATTATGAAAGACCTTTATGTCCAATTCTAGGACAGTATTCCTCACATTTAATGTACTTCAAAGCTGTGGCATCCTTTTACCAAAGTTTGACTTTCCAGTTAACTCGGTCAAATCTGTGTCTTCGTTCATACAAGTCCAAGAAGTCTCGGGAGCTTTTATTGTGGTAAGATATTACTCTGTGCATTGAGTCGTGATTGCATCACATCACAATAGAGTCACTACATCCAATCAAACAGGAATTTGTAGCTTTATGCAAGTGGGTGGCACTTGTTTGTTTGAACTTTTGACTCTGTGCAACAGACTGTGTTCGTTACAAATCTGCTTTTCCGCACTGCATTGAGATTTTGGGACAAGGTACCCGTATTCCAGTTTGAATGTTTCAAAGACTTCTCTCAAGCCAAAAGCAATCATCCCATCCCTTTTTTAAAAAAAAGTCTGTATCTGGTCCCAATCCTGTTTGCTTCTAGAGGGTTGCGGCTAAGCGGGTGCATTCTGGTGGGGCTGTGTGTGACTATTATCTATGCATGTTCCAACTTGTTAGAGGATTTCTACTTTCCATTGGGAACTATCAAGAGTATTAAAGGGTGGAAATGTTGTTGCCCATTTTGAACATTCCATGGTATGGGTGTGATCTCTGTAAATGACACGAATTCTACCCCAGGCTAGTAAATATTTATTCATTCGTGGCACGTGGGTGTCACTGGCAAGGCCAGCATTTGTTGCCCATCCCTATTCGCCCTTGTGTACTAAGTGGTTTGCTAGGCTATTTCAGAGGGCAGTTAAGAGTCATCCACATTGCTGTGGGTCTGGAGTCATGTGTTGGCCAGACCAGGTAAGGGCGGCAGATTTCCTTCCCTAAAGGACATTACTGAGCCAGATGAGTTTTTTTGATGAAAATCAATAACAGTTTCATGGTCACCATTACTCAGAGTAACTTTCAACTCCAGATTTTTATTAACTAATTGCACTTAACTTCCACCAGCTGCTATGGTAGGATTTGAACCCATGCCCCAGAGCATTAGTCTCAGCCTCTGCATTACTAGTCCAGTGACATTGCACTTGGGGAGGTGGTGGCATAGTAGTAAAGTATAATCAGCTCTTCGCCACCCCTTCCACATTCAAATTTCACCCTTGAGTGAGTTAGGCAGATATATGACCTCCAAAGGAGGTCGAGGGTTATGGGGGCAGGCAGGGAAGTGGAGTTAAGGCTGCAGTCAGATCATCCATGATATTATTGATGGAGCGGGTTTGAAGGGCTGACTGGTCTACTGCTGTTTCATACATTCTTGTCAGAAATCAATCCAACTGCAGACTTAAATATGTAATGCGTACTGTCACCTCAGCTGCTTCATGTCCACAGCCACACATTTCTGATGTTTGAGAAATGTCATTGTTGAGCACAACTTGCCCTCAACTTGCTGCCGTAATGCCATTACTGTGGCATTGTCACTCACTCCCCTTGTTTGCTCTGTAACTCTGGACCTGGAAGATCTAGATTTTAATCGTCAACCCACAATGAATCATCTGGTCATTGGCGGGGCAGTAGAGAAGTGGGGTGGGGGGGTGGTGGGAAGGTACAAGGGTGAATAGGGATGGGCAACAAATGCTGGCCTTGCCAGTGACACCCACGTGCCATGAATGAATAAACAGTTACTAGCCTGGGGTAGAATTCGTGTCATTTACAGAGATCACACCCATACCATGGAATGTTCAAAATGGGCAGCAATTACATCAATTCTCTGGATTTAGGGAGGTTTGCATCAGCCAGATATCCTCACTCATGTAGTCACCCCTGTTACAAAGAGTGTGCATGGGGTGGATTAGATGAGGACAGATGTGGTTGCGATTCTCTAAAGTTGAATAATCCGACATTAACAATCTAATTACACAAACGTCAAGCTATCAGAAGTTGGAACTGTCTCCCAGTATGAAAGTAGCATTGGAGGGGGAGTAAGTGTGAGAGGAGGCACAGGAAGAGGATCTGAATTTATAAACTCGTATCCATGTCTCTGCCACACGGTCGGTGGTCAAGCTGTAAGCTGCCTGGGCCCTAAGGCTTGGAATTCTCTCCCTTAACCTCTGCCTCTCTCCTCCTTTAAGATGCTCCTTAAGGTCTTTGGTCACCTGCCCTAATATCTGTTTGATAATTCTCCTGTGTAGCGTCTTGAGATGTTATAACACATCAAAGGTGTTCTATAACTGCAAGTTGTTGTTTCTTCTCAACTGCAAGGTCTAAATGTAGTGGGGGAGCTGGATTTTCTGTGGTATTATCACAATCGGCACATGGTTTCAATAATAGAATGTGCAGCTGCACTGGAAGAATAATTCGAAGCCAAGTGATGGTATGGCCTTGGGGGTTTCATGGTTGCTGATTAACTGTTAAGTTCCATGTAGCTGACAACCTCTGCTCGTATGAATGATGTCATGAAGCTTCTGGCCACTTGCCAATGCTCCAGCTTGATGTGGGCTGAGCAGGGCAGTGGCCAAGGAAACCAGGAACGACACGGGAAGAAAGCGCAAGCGACTTCAGGGGGTTGTAGAGAAACCTCGTCGTAAGCAAGTACAACACCAAAGGACATCTCTGGGAATCTGAGTTCAATTGCCTCTGCATATAAACCTAGAAATGTTGATGAGATGCAAGGCATGTTAATAACATGTTGCCCTGTCCAATTGTTCTATAGCTCAGCTGTTTCTCCTCTCTCTCTCTCCCCCTCTCTCTCTCTCTCTCTCTCTGTTCTTCCCCTGCCTCCGACAGATTAACAACCAGGTCTGTGGCTCAGTAAACCTGCCGCAACAAGTGGTCAAGAATGCAGAGAGAGTGCAGGAGCTGATTCTTCAAAGTGAACTGGGGATCAGACAGCTCCAGGGACGGGCCATCAAGAAAGCCATCCTGTCCCCCAGGACCGCACTCATCAATTTCCTCGTGGAGGAATAACAGAGCTGCTTATGTTTTCAAAACATCGTGTGCCTCGGACTTACGCTCCCTTCAAAGCGAAGCCCTGTCAATTCTCACCGTAAACTCATTAATTTGAAGCAACGCATGGAGCCCAAAAGCTGTGCCCTGGAGCTCACGGGATGATCAAAGCCATGGCTCAGATTTCGCAGTTATTTCTTCCAGCTCTTTCCTCCAGTTTGTGGACCTACGGTCAGGGTTTGGCAGTGACAGGGCAGTGAAACTCTCTCGTGATGAAATGCTATTGACAATGGCATTGATCGGTCAATCCTTTTAGGCTAGAGCGAAGCACAAGTGATGGACAATGGCCAACAGCAATGAACAGGAGACGTAAAAAAGCTATTGAGTCAAGAAATCAAAGCATTTTGGGCCCCATCTTTGTAGTGCAAAATTGGTGATGGTTTCCAGGCCCACATTCTGCAAATTTGATGTTCCAATCACACTCAACTATTTTGTAAATTTAATAAATCACATTAAATGTAATAAAATACTAGGAGTTTGTTTTGATACCAAAGCAGTGGAATAATAATAATTTAGGGAATTTTAAAACGTAACTCTGCTAAAAATGCAATGATTGTTTATGCAGAAGTCAGAAGGAAAGCAAAATGAGTTTGTTTGAAGGAAAAAAAATCGCTCGCCCCAACGGTAACTCCAAATTAAAAAGGGACAGAACTGCGGTGACCATCTCTTCGATCTGTTAGGTGAGAAAGTTCTAATAGTTCAACATGAACAGCAGTGTTTGTTTTTTTCCCCCCCTCCCCGTGTGTTTTATTCCAGCAGGTTGTGCCTTGCTTGGACACAGTAGCCGATTGGATAAGTGTGTGATGCTCGCAATGTTTGGATAATGCTGTATGAGTCTTTTTTTTTTTTTACATCTAGCAACACAATCTTCAGAACATGCAGTGGTCATGTTTACATGGTCAAGAAAGTGTTTGTGCTCAACATCCTGGGGTAATGAGGTACTGACAACCCAGCGCAGTTTGTCAAGACTATTTTAATTTATACTGTTGAACTGCAGTGCTTCAAGTTGCCTATTCTTAGTATTTCCTCTGTCTTCTTTACTGGTAACGACTCAGTGTGCATAAATCACTGTCAGAAATTTCTCATTGTGAAATCCACTGTTTGATTTTCCTTCCTTACCCCTCCCTTCCCCCACTCTTAAGGCCATGGGCAGGATTTCCTGGTCGGCGTGCGGGAATCCCCCCTCCTCCCTCCCCGCCCACACAGGGAGCGCACAGCGCTTCAGAGCAGACGGCGCCTGCCCACGCAAAATGGCGGGGCGCCGATCGGGAACCCGCCCGCCCGCAAACGCGCCCACACAAGCCCCCCAACAGGCAGAAAATTCTGCCCCGTAAGACATAGGAGCAGAAGTAGGCCATTCGGCCCATCGAGTCTGCTCCACCATTCAATGAGACCATGGCTGACTTGATAATCCTCAACTCCACTTTCCTGCCTTTTCCCCATAGTCTTTACTGATTAAAAATCTGTCTATTTCCGCCTTGAATATACTCAACAACCCAGCCTCGACAGCCCTCTGTGGTAAAGAATTCCACAGATTCACCATCCTCTGAGAGAAGAAATTCCTCCTCATCTCGGTCTTAAATGGGCAACCCCTTACTCTGAGATTATGTCCCATGGTCCTAGACTCTCTCAGCATCCACCCTGTCAAGCCCCCTAAGAACCTTCACCGCACCTTTAACAAGCTGGTTCCATGCTTCATTCAGTAAACCTGCAGAATTGCCACAAAGCCTTAAAATCACCATTGTAAATAACCCAAGCTGTGCTCTGTGGATCATGTACATAAGATGGGGTGTAACTAAGCTTTTAAATGAATGAATTAACACATGGAAGTATGATGTAATTGCTGTCACAGAGACATGGTTGAGAGAGGGGCAGGATTGGCAGCTCAATATTCCGGGATCTAGGGTCTTCAGGCAAGATAGGGAAGGAGGTAAAAGAGGAGGGGGTGTTGCAATATTGATCAAGGAATCAATCACAGCAGTAAAGAGGGGTGACATCTTAGAAGGCTCCTCAAATGAAGCCATATGTGTAGAACTGAAAAACAAAAAAGGAGCAATCACATTGCTGGGAGTGTACTATAGGCCCCCAAACAGTCAGAGAAATAGAAGAGCAGATATGTAGGCAAATTTCAGGGAAGTGTAAAAATAATAGAGTAGTAATAGTGGGGGATTTCAACTTCCCCAACATTAACTGGGTTAGTCGTAGTGTGATAGGTTTAGAGGGAGTGGAATTCTTAAAATGCATCCAGAAGAGCTTTTTAAGCCAGTACGTAGAAGATCCTACATTAAGTCCTGGACTTAATTTTAGGGAATGAAGCCGGGCAAGTGGTAGAGGTATAAGTGGGGGAGCATTTTGCAGACAGTGATCATAATTCCATTAGATTCAAGGTTGTTATGGAAAAGGACAAGGATGGGCCAGAAATCAGAGTTCTAAATTGGGGGAAGGCCGATTGGAATAAGATCAGATATGATTTGGCCACAGTGGACTGGGAGCAGCTACTTTTAGGTAAATCTGCGTCAGAGCAGTGGAACTCATTCAAGAAGGAAATAGGGTGAGTACAGGGGCAACATATTCCAGTAAAGACAAAGGATGGGACCAACAAATCCAGGGAACTCTGGATGTCAACGGATATACAGGATTGGATAAAGAGAAAAAGGGAGGCTTATGGCAGATACCGAGGGCTCAAAACAGCAGAAGCCCTAGAGTACTATAGAATGTGTAGGGGGCACTTAAAAATGAAATTAGGAGAGCAAAAAGGGAGCATGCAAAAACATTGGCAGGTAAAATAAAGGAAAATCCAAAGTTATTTTACAAGTACATTAAGAGTAAGAGGATAACTAGGGAAAGATTAGGGCCCATTAAGGACCATAGTGGTAATTTGTGTGTGGAGCCGGAAGACATAGGTAGGGTTCTAAATGAATACTTTGTATCGGTGTTCACAAGTGAGAAGGACGACGTGGGTATGGAAATCAGGCAGAAGGACTGTGATATAATTAAAGAAATTAGCATAGAAAGGAAGGAGGCTCTAAGTGGTCTGGCAGGCTTAAAAGTAGATAAATCTCCAGGCTCGGATGAAATGTATCCCAGGCTGTTGAGTGAGGCAAGGGAGGAGATGATAGGGGCGCTGGCAATAATTTTCGGAGAGGTGCCAGAGGACTGGAGGACAGCCAATGTGGCACCGTTATTCAAGAAGGGAGGAAGGGATAAACCAGGGAACTACAGGCCAGTCAGCCTAACCTCAGTGGTGGGGGAACTATTGGAAGCAATTCTGAGGGACAGAATGAATCTACACTTGGAGAGGTAGGGATTAATCAAGGACAGTCAGCATGGTTTTGTTAAGGGGAGGTCATGTCTGACCAATTTGATTGAATTTTTCGAAGAGGTGACCAGTTGTGTAGATGAGGGCAATGCATTTGACGTAGTCTACTTGGACTTCAGCAAGGCTTTTGATAAGGTCCCGCATTGGAAATTGATAACGAAGGTAAGAGCCCATGGGATCCAAGGCAATTTAGCAAATTGGATCCAGCATTGGCTGAGTGGCAGGAAGCAGAGGGTGATGGTCGAGGGGTGTTTTTGTGACTGGATGCCTGTGTCCAGTGGGGTTCCACGGGGATCGGTGTTGGGTCCCTTGCTGTTTGTGGTATATATAAACAATTTAGACTTGAATGTAGGAGGGTTGATCAGTAAGTTCGCGGATGACAAAAGTTGGTGGGGTAGTAAATAGTGAAGAGGATAGCCTTAGATTACAGGAAGATATAGACGGGAATTTAATCTGGATAAGTGTGAGGTGATGCACTTGGATAGGACAAACAAGGCACGGGAATACACGATGAATGGTAGGACCCTGGGAAGTACCGAGGATCAGAGGGACCTTGGTGTGCATATCCACGGGTCCCTTAAGGTAGCAGGATAGGTAGATAAGGTGGTTAAGAAGGCATATGGGATACTTGCCTTTATTAGCCGAGGCATAGAATATAAGAGCAGGGAGGTTATGCTGGAACTGTATAAAACGCTGGTTAGGCCACAACTAGAGTATTGCGTGCAGTTCTGGAATCCGCATTATAGGAAGGATGTGATCGCACTAGAGAGAATGCAGAGGAGATTTACTAGGATGTTGCCTGGAGAGTAGTTATGAGGAGATTTTGGATAGATGGGCTATTTTCCCTGGAGCAGAGGAGATTGAGGGGGGACATGATTGAGGTGTATAAAATTATGTGGGCCATAGATAGGGTAGACAGGAAGGAACTTTTCCCCTTGGTGGAGGGATCAATAACCAGGGGGCATAGATTTAAGGTAAGGGGCAGGAGGTTTAGAGGGGATGTGAGGAAGAATTTTTTCACTCAGAGGGTGGTGGGAATCTGGAACTCACTGAAAGGGTGGTAGAGGCAGAAACCCTCATAACATTTAAGAAGTATTTGGATATGCACTTACGATGCCATGGCGTACAAGGCTATGGACCAAGTGCTGGAAAATGGGATTAGAATAGTTAGGTACTTGTTTGACTGGGGCAGACTCGATGGGCTGAAGGGCCTTTTTCTGTGCTGTCGACCTCTGTGACCCTATGACTCTGACTCTAATCTGCAATCTGCAAACGGATGAAATGTGAAATCTGAGCGAAGCAGCCTGAATGGTGAGGAGTTCATACTCTAAGACCATTTGCGGGAAATTGACACCTTCTGGTTTGCCACCTCAGCTCTGCCGCATGTAAGTGTTGAGGTGATAAACGTAGCGGAGCTAAAGGTCAGTGAGTTCCAAAGAAGAGTCATATTGGATTCGAAACGTTATCTCTCTTTCCCTCTCCACAGATGCTGCTGGTCCTGCTGAGTTTTTCCATCACCATTTATGTTTTAATTACTGAAAGACAGTATTCCTTTTGATGGCTAACCTCAAGGTTTGGCTTTTTATTTTGACTATAGACAATTGGAAGTTGCACCATATTTTTGTCTTTTGTTCTTTCTGTGGTCTTGCTGTCATCGTCTTAATGGAATTTTATGGAGCCTAGGAACCAAAAGCAATTGCTTAACCAGACTTGCTGCTCATTTAGCCAGCTGCAATTGATTATCTTGCTCCTGTTTCAAGAATAGACACTGCAGAAGGTTGGAGACTTGGAGCTGACTCATTAAGATAAGAGGGGGAGTAATGTACGAAGACACAATGAGCTCGATCCCAAAAGTGTGACAGAACCCATATACAATGCGGAAAAATGGTTTTCATACATAATTTAAAATTATTGGATATTCTTTTTAATGAGATTTAGATGGATATGAAAATGCTACAACCGTATATAAGCTTGGGATAATTAATTTTGTATTGGTAGAAATAAATAAAGAATAAATAGGACATAAACAGGTATGGTCTCTCGAGCCTGCACAGCTATAGTTGGACTATGACTGAAGTTCTATATCAATTCTACACAGTGTAACTTTAGAAATTTTCGGAGGAAACTCCAACATGGTTTTTGTTGCCAGATGAATCCTAGAAAAATGTCATCAACGACACCAAGAACTCTTCGTTGTATTTATTGACCTGACCCAAAGCATTTGACCCAGTAAATTGTGAGGCTCTGTGGCTGGTGCTCCACAGATTTGGATGTCCAAGAAAGCTCTTCACAATCTTGCAATTGCTTCATGATGATGTGAAGGTGACTGTCTTGAGTGGGAAATCTGAAACAGATGTCTTAAAATATCTGGGGAAGAGTCAGGCAAGGCTGTGTGATAGCCCCCACATTGCCCATCTCCCCCCCCCCCCCCCCCCCAACTATTTATAATCCACCTGACAGTGGCTATTCCCCTCATCAAAGATCAACTGCCCTCTGGGGTGAGTGTTAAATACCACCTGGATGGAAAACTCTTTAACCTCAGTTGCCTCTGCGCCAAACCTAAACTGACAACCATAGATATACACGATCTACAGATGACTGCAATGTTGCCCACTCTGAACCAGATTTGCAAGCCATTCTTGATCTCTTCAATTCTGCATGAAACTTGGCCTGTCCTTGAATGTTGCATGAATAAAACTTTTAAATCAACCCACATCTGGTCAACCAAATATTCCACCTCCCATATATGTTGAAGTAGAGGCTCTGGAATATGTTGAGCTCTTCCCATACCTTGACAGTCACCTCTCTCAAAAGATGATCCAACACTGGATCAACTACACCACTTCAGCCTTCTACAAATTACAGCAGCGAGTGTTTGACAACAACGACCTCTGCAATATACAGAAGTCCTAGTGTACAGAACAGTTGTTGTCACCACACTCCTGTGCTGCAGTAAGACCTGGACTGCCTATCAACAGCACGGGAATGCTACAGAAATTCCATCAGTAATGCCTTCGCCACATCCTCTGGATTCAATGGGAGGACCATCAAAAGCATAAGAACGTGAATAGGTACAGTAGACCATTCGGCCCCTCGAGCCTGCTCCACCATTCAATAAGATCATGGCTGATCATCTTGTGTTTCGATTTCCACAGTCCCATCTACCCCTGATAACCTTAGATTCTTCGTAGGCAAGGGAATCAATCCACCTCTGCCTTAAAAGTATTCAGTGACCCCCCCCACCTCCACCACCATCTGAGGCAGAGTGTTCCAAAGTTGCACACCCCTCTGAGAGAAAAAAGCTTCTCATCTCTGTCCTAAAAGGGCGACCCCTATTTTTAAAACAGTGCCCCCTAGTTCTGGACTCACCCACAAGAGGAAACATCCTTTCGACATCCATCTTGTCATGGCCGTTCATGATCTTGTATACGTCAATCAAATCACCCCGTATTCTTCTAAACTCCAGTGGAAACAAGCCCAACCTTTCCTCATAAGATAATCCACTCATTCCAGGTATCAATCTAGTAAACCCCCACTGAACCATCTCCAATGCATTTACATCCTTCTTTAAATAAGGAGACCAAAACTGCACACAGTATTCGAGGTGCGATCTTACCAATGCCCCGCATAACTGAAGCATAACATGCTTACTTTTAAGTTCAATCCCTTGTGGGATAAAGGGTAACATTCCATTAGCCTTCTTAAAATGCTAGTGTCCTCCTTGAAGCCAGCTCCAGAAGCATTCGGGCATAACTCCTGCAAAAATCAACTGCAAAAGACTGGATGCTGTGTCTGGGTGGCCAAAAAGTGTCTCCCCTGCCAGGCCCTGTTTTCTCAACTCTCAAATGGCCAGTGTTCCAGGAGAGGACAAAGAAAATATTTCAAAGGCACTCTGAAGCTCCCCTTGAGGCACGGCTGTGTTGACATTTATGACTGGGAGGAGCTTGCTGCCAGCCATTCAAAATGGCGATAACTTGTCCATCAAGCTGCATCACATTGAGTCACAACATCTTAATGATGAGGCAGAGAAGGAAAAAGAAGCAAATCTTGCACTCCGGATCCCACCACTTCGTGGCACATCCTGTCCCCATGTACACAAAGATCTGTGGGTCAAGAATCGGCCTGTTCAGTCACATGAAGACACATAGCAGAAACTCATGACATCCTTCTTGAATAGTTTGCTACCTTACAGTCTGTGGGTTGTTCCAGAATTTAAGGAATTTTGGAAGATCAAAACTAATGCATTTACTATCTCTGCGACTTCTTTTGAAATCCTAAGGTGTTGGCCATCCAGTCCAACCAGTTGTCAGTTTTTTTTATCCTATTTTTCCAGTAATAATAATTAGGTTCCTCACTCTCATTAGACTCTTGCACCGCACCCCAGTTTCCAATATGTTCTTTGCGTTGTTGACTGTGAAGACAGAATCGTCTCTGCCATTTTCTTATTCCCCAGTCTCTGCCTAGATACATCAAGGTAAATTAAGGCATTGTGGAAGAAAAGATTTAATCTTTGTTTTAATTAGGAATAAAGGTATTTAAATATTGCTTGGGTGTTAATTCTCGGAGTGGTTTTGATTTATTCTGCGCTGCGATAACAATAAAAATGTAATTTTTGAGGAACCAAAGGCTGATTTGGAGTTGTTAAATTGTTTGGACAAGGGATTTTTGCACCGTGGAAAGTGCTCATTAGTTTTTGGGAGAAGGCCAGAGGACCCAACCTTACAATATGGGCTGTTTTTCTGTTGGAGGCATATTTTATTTAATGCAGTGCCTGGAGTTTAATGTCTGCATGTGCTGTTGTATCATTTTTAAAATATTACTAGCAAACCTCCCCCATGGTACATTGGAGAATGTGCTATATTTAACAGACAAGAACATTATGCCTTAGAGTAATGACTAGGGGTGCCAGAAATAATAGCACAAGTATTGCATAACTACTTGTCTCTGTTTTACTAGTGTGAATCACAGAATGTAACAGTGCAGAAGGAGGCCATTCAGCCCATTGTGTCTGCACCGGCTCTTTGAATGAGCATTATGACTTAGTGCCATTCTCCTGCCTTTTCCCCGTACCCTTGCACAGTGTTTCTATTCAAGTAATCATCTAATGCCCTCTTGAATGCCTCGATTGAACCTGCCTCCACCACACTTCCAGGCAATGCATTCCAGACCTGAACCACTCGCTGTGCGAAAATGTTTCTTCTCGCATCGCATTGCACTAAATATCATGTTAATATTTAATTTAGTGTTAATATTAATAACATGTAATGTTTTTACTAGTGTGATCACACTGGAAGTGGTTATCAAATTCTGCTACCTCGGGTCCACAGTGACAGACAATCTGTCCCTTGATGCAGAACTTGATACAAACATAGGGAAAGCAGCTACCACCTTTGGCCAGCTCTCAAAATGCATATGGGTTAACATCAAGCTGACCCTTGGGACCAAGCTAATGGTTTATGCGCCTTGTGTTCTCAGCACCTTGTTGTATGGCTCTGAAACATGGGTGACTTACAACTATCAAGAAAATAAACTCAACAATTTCCATCTTCGCTAATGTGCAGCACATTATGGACATACTCTGGCAGGACAAAATCATTATGGCAGCCCTCTCAAAGGCAGAGGCGGCTTTGTTGGCTCGGGCACAGCCACAGGGTGGAAGGTGGTTACATACCCAAGGACTTTCCGCGCGGTGAGGTAGCCGGAGCCAGTCAACCATTGGCGTGGCCAAGGCTCCACTTCAGTAATGCTTGCAAGTGTGACATGAAGACCGTAAATGTCAATTGTTGCACCTGGGAGTCACGAGCTGATGAAAGAGGGAAATGGTGACACCTGCTCTGGGATGGGGTGCACTACCACGATGACCAGTGGCTACAGGAGCTTGGCAACCAACGCCAATGCTGAAAGCAACAGCCCACAATGCCACTTGGCAGCTTCTTGGCGCAGTACTTTTAGCAGAATCTGCATCTCAAGGATTGGTCTTCACAGCCGTCAGCAAAGGTGTGCCAAATGAAGACACCTCAGCTAAATGGATTTGTTTGCTGTTTGTCCATCATCTTTCGTGGATGGAAGGATGCCAGAACTGAATCATAGAATTGTTTTAATACAGAAGGAGGCTATTTGCCCTGTTGTGCATGCACCAATTCTCTGAATGATCAATCCACCTACTGCCACTCCTCTGTTTTCTCCTTGTACCTACTCCTGTAGCTCTACACCTTCTTCGTTTTCAGATAATAATCCAAATCCCTCTTGAATGCCTCAAATGAACCTACCTCCACCACACTATCAGGCAGCGCATTTCAGGCCCCAACAACTCGCTGCATAAAAAGGTTTCTCCTCATGTCTCCGTTGCTTCTTTTGCCTCTGCCGATCTTGTTCTTGATCCTTCCACCAATCGGAACAATTTCTCTCTATCTACTCTGTCCAGACCCCTCATGATTTTGGATACCTCAATCAAATCGCCTCTCAACCTTCTCCTCCAAAGAAAACAGCCCCAGCTTCTTCATTCTATCTATGTGACTGAAATTCCTTATCCCTTGAACCATTCTAGTGAATCCTTTCTGCACTCTCTAATGCCTTCACATCTTCCCTAAAGTGTGGGACTTAGGACTGGATGCAATACTCCAGTTGAAGCTGAACCAGTGTTTTATACAGGTTTAACATAACCTCCTTGGAATTCTGTTTTTACTGAAGGAGATAACAAAGTAGGCAGCACTAGAGAATGAGGTTAAAAAGAATATTAATTTGGGCAGGATAGAGTAGATATCACGGGTCCAGATGCTTTGTGTCCATGCATACTCAAAGTAACTAGGGTGAAGATGGCAAAGGCATGAGGTTTTATATCCAAGTTCCATAGAATGGGGATAATGTCAAAGAACTGGTGGACTTCAATGGTGTTCCCATGTACAAAAAAGGAGTTAGAACTACAGATTGATCAGTAAGTTTAATGTTAGTAATAGATTCCAATATTTTTCCTATGCTAAAAGAAGTGATTAGACATACATCTAGAGACAGAAAATATAACTTTTTTTAAAAGTCAGCATGGATTCTGAAAAGCTACATCATGCGTCACTAATTCATTGAAGAGGTAATGGGAGGGGTGAACGAATGTAATACAGTGGATGAGATATACTTGGATTTAAAAGGTCTTCAATAAGATGCCACAAAGTTGACTCGTGACCAAGATTAAGGCACATGAAGGTAGGAGACAAATAGCTTAATGAAATGCAAATGGCTTAAAATGTAGGAAACAGTAGGAGTAAAGGATATTTATTCAAATTGGGGGAAGGACAAAGTGCGATTCTACAAGGACTAGAACCACTGTTTTTCATAATTTAGAAGAATAATTTGGATTTTAGGAGTCACTCAATGTTAAAATTTGCAGATGACACCAAAGTGGGATTTAGACTTAACACTGAAGAATGCAACATAATACAGAAAACTCGCAGACTGGGCAGCTAAGTGACAAATGAACTTTACCGAAGATAAATGTGATGTAATTACATTTCGATAGGAAGAACAGAAGCATCACCAACAGCTTAGAAAATAAGAAACTGAATGGGGTAGAAAAAAGAGACCTAAAGACACAGGTGAACAAATCATTAAAAACAGCGTCAGCCAAACAATTAAAAATGTTAACAAAGCACTGGGCTTTATTTCTAGGAGTATAGAATTCAAATAAGGGAATGTGGCACAGTGGGCAGCACCCTGCCCTTAGAGGTTCTAGGTTCGAGTCCCATTCCAGGACTTGATGGCTAAGGAAGATGTGTTCATAATGTGGCCAAACAGGTTGAGTATCAACTTGTAAATCCTTCCAACACACGCCAACAGCTGGTGGTAAGAGCGGGAGAGATTCCTGGTCAGCCATGTGATGGAAAGAAATTGGAGCTTCCATCATCATTATTCATAGCTCCGGGCCCCAACATGCATGTAAAAGCATATGTTGCCATAGCAACTCTGACTTCTTGGGGGATTAGTCCATTGGCTGGAAGGCCCGTGTGGATCAGATTGGTGCCAACAGCATGGGGTTCGATCCCTGTTCCGGCTGGGGTGGATTCGGGACCTGCCTCTTTGCTCTCCCCATGGTGGAGGTCACGGCGCTGTGGGTCGGACCTGCCTTTGGGCAGAGAACTGGAGAAGAAGAATTCAAATTTTGTGAAGTTAAACTAAACTCGTTTAGGACCCTGTTCGGCTCACACTTTGAGAACTGTACGCGGTTCTGGCCTCCATCCTATAAAGAGGACATGGATGCACTGGAGAAAGATTTGCAAGGGTGGTACCAGAACTGAGCGATTACAGCTATAGTGAAAGATTGATAAGAGTGACTTAGAGGTGACCTGATGGAGGTCTTTAAAATTATGACTGTGGAGGGAATGTTTCTTCTTGTGGAGAATCCAAAACTAGGGACCATTAATGCAAGATGGTTACTCATCAGTCCAATAGGTAAATAAGGAAGGATTTCTTTACTCTAAGAGTGGTTAGAAACTGGAACTCAATACCATAGTGATTGGGGCAAATAGTTTAGATGTTTTCAAAAAGAACCTGGAGGAGAATATGAGACAAAAGGGAAAAGAAAGATAATCTGAGATGAGGCAGATGAAATGTGAGGAGACTCATGTGGAGTAGGAACACCAGCACGGACTAGCTGGGCTGAATGGTCTGTTTCTGTGCTGTAAATGCTGCCATATAAACACAATATTATTCTCTTGTTAACGTTTAAGTGCCTATTAAATTCTTTCGAGTTATCAACAGTCACAGATTGCAACTCTTTTGAGTACAATCACAGTTCCTGGTTTCCGGGAGTGGGACATGAACCCACCACCTTCTGATTCAAAGGCGAGGGTGCTATGGACTGAGCCACAGCTGACACCTGGTACCAAATCTAATTGCTGTTAAATGATCTATTAATTCCACACCACCACCACCCCACCAACACACACTTATTTATAAGGCATTAATTTTATACTATTTTTCAGTGTGATATAGAAATTTGATTATGACCAATATAATTACTCAATATGGGGGGGAAGGTTTTCTCCAATCTAATGAAAAGATTTGTTAAACACTGAGCATTAGACAATTGACACCATCTCTTTGTGAATGACACTCAATGCATTTAAAAGAGAATTACAGAAAGAATCTGTGCTGATCCATCGCCTATGACTTATTCCCCATTCTTCACTCTGCTCTGCAGGGAAATACAATCGCAAAGTTGTCCTATTCTCCTACCTCAGCACATGAACTTGCTGCATTACATCAATTCCAGAAAACTTCTATAAGCACTGCTCTGAATCCTCTGTGCCTTATCCCTCCTAATTCCCTTCAGCCTCTCTGCAGCCTTTCATATGGTTTACCAAACTGTCCTCCAATAGCTGTCTCTGGTCTCCAACTGAATGGGAACACCCTTGTGTGATTGTACTCTTAACCTATCCAATCGTAGCTAGAGCATCCCACACCTCTGGAATTCCTGAAGGCTATATCCTCGGCCCTCTCATCCAGAAGCTGCCCCTTGACCACTTCATTCACACATTTGAAATTCTTATCCTTGTCTTTAAATCCCTCCAGGGCCTTGCATCTCCCTATGTCTCTAGGTTATAGCAACACTATTATTCCCCGTTAGAATGGGAATGATTGAATTATTTCCCTGTCGGTCATGCCTATGGCAGGTATAAGCAACTGGGATTGATTTTATGCATTTAATTTGTATGTATATATCCTCCACTGACTGCAATTTTGCTGCAGAAATCACCCTGCTTTTTATCAGGAGGGGTTGCTGTAGCTTCAGTTATGAGGTTTGCTCCCACTGCTTCAAAGAGACTCTTGAAGCAGACTGTAGACGGTTTGGTGTGGTGCACAATTCCACTGAGTAAATATTGTTTGCTTTGCTGTAAAACAAACAGCTGTGAGTCCTGCCCCACCTCTACCTCATTGGCTGAAACCGTGGGTGATAATAGGGACTCTGATCTCAGTAACATCCTCCAGCTCCACAACTGCATGTGTCCCTTGAACTCTCCATTCCTCTACATACGACCTCCTGTGCATTTACTCTTCACCCCCATCTGAGTCCCATGCTCTGAAATTCTCTTCCTTAAACTGCACCACCTCCCACTCTTCCTTTAAGGTCCTCAACACACCATTTCGACCAACAACTTGTTCACTCTTCCTAATATCTCCTTCCTTTGTGTTGTTGCCCCGTTAATTTTATGAAGCACTTTGGGTCGTTTTTTTCTTCTATATCAATGCTGCATGAATGCAAGTTGATGTTCTCACCAACTGACCTCACATCCCTGCAGTGGACTGAAAGTGCAACAAGAATGATAAGTGTAAGAGCACTGAAAGTTTGCTGAGTAGCACACACGATTTATATAATCAGATTTCAAACCTTCAGTCATGTTTCAATATAACTTGAATCCTCTCTTTGGATTACAAAGGAATTGGAATGTAAGAAGTCTCACTGCAGCTGTGCAGGACCTTTGGTGAGACATCTGGAGTACAGTTTTAGTCCTCATGTCTGAAAGGACATACTTGTCTTTGAGGGAATGCGTGGAACATTCACAAGACTGGCTCCTGGGACGAGGAAATTATCCAACAAAGAGAGATTGAGTAGACTGGGCCTATATTCCTTGGAGTTTAGAAGAATGAGGGGTGATCCAATTGAAACATTTAAATTCTTGAGGGATTTGATAGATTGGATGGGAGGGGAGAGTATTTTCCCTGGTTGGGGAGTCTAGAACTAAGGGTCACAGTTGCAGAATAAGGGGTTGGCCATTTAAGACTGAGGTGAAGAGAAATCTTTTTCACTTGGAGGATGATGCAACTTTGGAATTCTGTACCCCAGGAAGTTGTAGTTGCTTAGCCGTTGGTTTTATTCAAGAAAGAGCTTGGTGGACTTGTGGAGACTAAGGGAATTCAGGGGGATGTGAATATTGAGGGAAGATGTAGCTCAGGTAAAAGATCAGCCACGATGTTATTGACTGGTGGAACAGGCTCAAGGGGTCCAGTGGCCTTTTCCTGCTCTTATATTTTCTGTTCTTATGGGCTACTGCAGTGAAATTAATTTTTGTCCCACCAATGAACTGAGCATTCCACACGTATGCTTTTTACAAGTGTTTTGGCATCAACAAAAATTCTATTTAGGATTTAATCTAATGAACTAATATTGATCAATTCTCATCCCACCTTGTAGCTACTGGCCAAAGTTTGCCAAGGGGCTGAGTTAACCTAGACTCCACTGGTTATTACTTTGTAAAGGGCATCTACTTCACATTGTAATTTTCAATGTAGAGAAAGGTCAAAGATTACTGTTGTGTAAAGGCACGGTTGAAATATCCAGCCATTTGGGGAGCGATTTCAAAAAGGCTGCCTGACAATGGTGAGAGAGCAAATCAATGAGATTGATTTGGTTCCTAAGGGCTATTGTGAAGTCATGAACAGATTGCTCTGGCAGGGTGTGGGATTTTCAAAGCACTAATGTCTTTGTGCCAAGATCTGGTAACTCTGAGATCTTATTGTGTTTACCGTTGTACTTGGGCATGAATGTCTGTGTATGTTTTTAAAAAATCCAAATTTGTGCATCGTACTAACAATCCATTTGGTTTTAAGAAAGGCACATTTGTATGTCTTTGTACACAGGTTTCTCAATACACTGGTGTAATTAACAGGTCATATGTACAGAGAGACTCAGCCACAGAACCACCCACACAAGTTGTTCCCTGATTTATTGAACCAAATGGAGACATACGCTTCTAAAAAAATATATGAAGTTCAGCAGCCAGTGTTTATGCTGACATTTCTGTCTCGAAGCAAAAAATGCTCATTGATTTTTAATTGAATTCTTGTTTTCCTTTTCATCCCATCGGATTGCCTTTGGCAGAGCATGTGATGTGCTTAAAAAAAAGAGCTCTCGCAGAAAAAAGGACACCTTGAGGTCAGAAGCCAGGTTTAGACACAGTGTGAATGAATTTCTGCTGGAGATCTCCCATGAAGTTGGCATAGGGTCTGCACAAATCCCCAATATGATATTGTGGTACAAATACTCAGAGCATTCGTATCACATTTGTCACTCCACTATTTTAATGGAGCTGTTTAAGACAGGGAAAAACCTGCATGTATCAATTTAGCACCTGGTTCAAAATGTGTGAGGCCTGTGTCATTTTTTTTTTATACATATATAAGCGCAAGTTTAAAAGTTATTGTACATACCAGGAGAGACAGCGCAGTCAGACTTTCTGATATTCTGAACACTATTTATCAAATCCACATATTCACTGAAAAGACCTTTGCTCTTTCATGCTCTCTCGCCTTTTTTGCTCTCTAAACATCTCCAGTTCTGAAGCTGATGACTTGTCCAGTGTTCCCATTGCCAAGAACAATGGGGGAGATGGTGACATAATGGTAATGTCACTGGGCTGGTAATTCAGAGGCCCAGGCTAGTGCTCTGGGGACATGGGTTCAAATCCCACCACGGCAGCTGGTGGAATTGGAAGCTAGTCTCAGTAATGGTGAGATGCAACTCTCATTGATTGTTGTAAAATCCCATCTGGTTCACTAATGTATTTTAGGGAAGGAAATCTGCCATCCTGGCCTATATGTGACTCCAGACCCACAACAATGTGGTTGACCCTTCAAGTTCAAGGGCAATTAGGGGTGGGCAACAACCAGTAATGCCCACATCCCATGGAAGAATACAACCAGTAACCTGCCCAAACGTCCTAGCACAGTGAATGGACAGACTACATTAACCATGGAGGGAATCTTGTTTGCAACTAAAGTCCACTCACCAATCGGGATTGTTGAATAGAACTGAAGAATGAGAGCCTTAGTCGATTTTTTTTTTATTCCACCTCCTCCTCTCCCACTCTCTGGAATTCTGACACTTGCAGTACCTTTCCAAATTCCAAATACCTGACATCAACTATTCCAGCTGGGTTAGAACGTGTGACCTGACAAACCTATACTGCCAACCACAGATTGGGCACGTTCCTGTGAGTAGGAAATAGAAGGCGTGTTAGTGATTAGTGTATCAGTCTCCTGGAGTTGGCTTGATCACCACTACAAGAATAAGCCCTCCACTGCCAACGTGCTCTCATTCGAACCAGACCTCTCTTCTTCGTCAGTAAGACTAAGACTTTTCATTCTGCTGCTTCCCCTCCCTTTGCCCAGAACCGGTATGCTTCTCCCAAGTCTCTCCTAGCTCTTTCTCAGCTCATCTTTGTCCATGAGACTCACCTCCTAAGCCCCTAACCCCATTCACACCAAACTGCTGACCGCTCATCTTCCTCTCCTAGCTGCCATGTTGGCAGAATGGTTCACCGGCATCATTCTGATACACTCCTTTTACCAAACCACTGCCATCTGTCCTCCCCTGCCCCAACAAAAAAAGCTTGCAACCCCTCTCTCCTTGCAAACTACCGTTCCAACTCCAGCCTGCCTTGGAAACTGTTCCACGAAGTTATTGAGCATTGCTGATGGTTTTGTTTTAATATAAAGCATAACACTATATTGTACAGTTGGAATGTGAGTCATGCAAATATAATCGCAGGCAGATGTTTGACTGCACTCTCGCTCCTGGTATGTGCCATAATTTTTCAACTTGCGCTTACATGTGTACAAAAAAATTGACATAGACCTCACACATTTGGAAGCAGATTGATACAAGCTGGTTTCTCTGGTGATGTTATCGCGAAATTATCAAAGTAAGTGACTGAATGTGTTGCACTGTTTGTGGATGCACATTGTCAGAATATGTTTCACCTGCCACCTGCAGAAAGAGCAGAGATTGCCCTCAGAAGACTAGATGGACTTTGCTACCTTACCCAAGCTTGGAATTTCGGTGGGGCAAACGATCTAAAACGATTTAGATAAGGCAAACCTTATCTAAAAGTTCTACTATGAATGGAAGTGCTGATCCTCCATCCTCTGATGGTGTGAATAGGGTAAATCTATCTGTAATGTCCTGTCCCAGTTTATAAATGAGAGTGGCTGGAACTTCATGCTATCAACAGGTGAAGTTCTGCATACAAATCTGCAGCAGGAACTGAGTTACAAAGTTGAATGAAATTGCTTTACTTTGGCAGAGAGCAGACCTTTCAACACCTTAGCCTACATGTTGTGTTAATCTAGATCTGTAAGCCAAAGTAGGTGCTTCCAACCTGTCAGCTTGTCACTGCTTGTTAATGCTCTAATCTTTCCTGAATGTATTAGCTAGAAAGGTGAAAAGGTATATATACATATTTACCCTTAATATTTAAGCTATTGTTGGTTCTGTTGTCTGGCTATCAGAGTTTCTTCAGTGTCTCCTCCTTAGGCCACCCCTCAGGTTTGAGGGTGACTTGCTTCCAGCCTGGTTTGATGCGTTGTGAGATGGCCAATTAGTCTATGTGACCTGCAGACCCTGCCACCTGCGGGGTGGGTGGTGCTTGAAGGGTTGGGTAGATGGGTGGTTTGGGGGTTTGAGTGCTCCCTCTGACACCTCGACTTCACCTCTGCACATTCCTGACGAAGTCTCTCGATGTGTTCGGTGCCTACCTGAATGAACCTTCTCCATTCTGGTTGGTCACAAGCCAGGGTCTCCCATGAGTCGGTGGGGATGTTTGACCTCTTCAGGGATACTTTAAGGACATCCCTAAAGCGTTTCCGCTGTCTTCCTGGGAGTCTCCTGCCACGACTGAGTTCCGAGTAGAGCAGTTGCTTTGGAAGTCTGGTGTCAGGCATATGAATGGCATGTCTCAGTCGGAGGAGCTGGTTTTGAGTGATTAGCACCTCGTTGCTGGCCAAGCTGGTTTGGGAGAGGACGCTGCTATTGGAACACCTTTCTTACCACCCGCTTTGGAGGATCCTGCTGGATCCTGATCCTCCAGTGCTTTAAGGAGCAGAGTGAGACTGTCTAAAGGACCCAGTCAGAGGCACTTCTCATTTAACTCTAACATAATAATAGTGAGCCAATCCAATATGAAAGGTTCCCATGAAATATTATTGCAAAGATACACTTGAGTCGGGAACCTCTATCCATAGTCAAAACAGTTGCATTTCTGAAATTGAGTTTTAATGAGGCCCCAAGGAACAAAATAAACCAGCTTAATATTTTGTCTGCTTCCTCTAATTGCCGGCTTTAATGGAGCAGGTAACACAACACTAACAACAAAATCGCCAAGAGCAATTAAAAAAAACATGTTCTTAGACACTGTGGGCCAACTTCCTAGTGCTATGTTTGGAGACCCACATGAAAACTTTGTCAAAGAGGGTCAGCTTGGAAAGTGCAAGGAATGTTTCCATGCGGAATGTTCTACAGAACCATCTGTGCTCTGCTGAAGGTTACAGTATATCTGAAAGCCCAGCAAAAGAGATCCAGCCTACTTACAGAACAGAAAGGAATGGAACAGCATGCAAGAGGAGAATAAAAGAGGGTTTTGCATTTCTACAGCACTCTTCATGACCGTCGGATGTCTCAAAGCACTTTACAGCCAATGAAGAACTTTTGAATTGTAGTCACTGTTTTAATGTAGGAAATGCAGCAGCCAATTTGCACACAGCAAGCTCCCACAAATAGCAATGTGGTAAAAACCAGATAATGTTTCTTTCAAGTGATGTTGATTGAGAGATAAATATAGGTGAGGACACCAGGGATACCTACCCTACTCTTCTTCGAAATAGTGCCATGGGATCTTTTGCATCCACCTGAGAGGGCAAACAGGATCTTTATTTTGTGCTGAAAGTATAATAATTTTCCTAATGTTTTTCTGGTTTATTGTGAAGTAGGTTTATGGGGGTAAGTATATTTGGGTCTATCTGTGTGATTTAATTACATTTGGAGACAAGTAGACTGCAAGGTTAAGCACATCAAAAGAAGCTAAAAGCAAAGCTCTGAAGAAGAGCCATACAGACTCGAAACATTAACTCTGTTTTTCTCTCCACAGATGCTGTTAGACCTGCTGAGTTTTTCCAGCATGTTCTGTTTTTGTATCAAAAGAAGCTATGTGCTTGACATGCTAATGAGTAAACATGGATGCTGGCTTAGCATGTAAGATGTGAAGGGAATTTGCATCTTTAGATAAATGAAGATATTTGAATTTCAAAGGGATCTTAGTCAGTTTACAACCAGCCAGATAATCAAGGCTAAGAAATGTGTTTATTTTTCCCAAAGGTTACTGACAATATTGGCAACATGGAAGTTTTTATATTATGAGGAAGATACAGTTTCAAAGACATATGGAACAATAGAATTTACATCTTAAAAAGAGAGAAACACATATAAAGGAGAATGAAAGGTTATGTGGGAAGAAGGCCATGTAAGATCTAACAGAAGTGTGTGAAATAGCCTTAATGAAGCCTCCAGCCATGTGTACAAGACTATGCTATATAATGAAACTGCAGTTAGAGAAAAGTCATTTGGAATTCCACTGTTAAGTGGATATTGTGTAAACTTGCTGGTTATGTTTTAAATCTAAAATCTGTTTTGGGCTGTTGCCTTAAAGAGGGTGTAACTGGGGTCAGGTTAATTAGGAATTTTAGGAGTTATTATAGTAGTAAGTAATTGTAGTCTTATGTATGTGCTTGAAATCTTTTATATTTTGTTAATAAATATTTTAATTTATTATTTTAAAATCTCTAAAGGCCTTGGTGGACTTATTAGTTCTGAATTCAGTATACACATCTCAAATACAAATTGCAAAACTGCTTTGATAGCGCGACCAAGTTTCCCTCGTGGATTTGGTCCACTTTGCACACATAATCTGTCATGTCGTGACAAGTTAAATGCCTCATCTGAAAGATGGCACCTGTGACAGTGCAGCGCTCCCTCAATACTGTACTGGAGTGTCAGCCTTGATTCTTTTGTGCTCAGACCTTGGAGAAGGACTTGAATCTGGAACCTTTGATTCAGTGGCAAGAGTGCTGCCAACTGAGGAACGGCTGACCCACAATGGCAGGGTCATGCAGTGTACATAATGCAAGCTACAGGAGCAAAACTTGGGTGCTTCTATCTGGACCCGAGCTTGAAAAACCGCTGCTGCTTGTCATTGGTTTCCTTGTTCATGTCCAGATGTTAGGTTTGTCTTTATGTAAACTGCAGGTGTGGAAAATTTGGGGGGTGGGTTTTCACAGTTTCCTTCAGAAAATGTAACGAGTCTGCCCAAAGTAAGCTTTGGCCTCTCTTCTGGCATTTTCTAAGTGGCATATCATTAACATTTTTTTTTGTTGAGCGTGAGTTAATTTTAATTTTTTTTAAAAAAAAGTTATTTTCTCACTTTTCCACTGCTTGATTTTTAGGTCGGATGTGTATAGTTGTTTCCTTGCTGCAGTGTTGCGGAATCTGTCCTGCAATTTGATCAGGCAAGTATGCACTCCAGCAGGGCCTTCATATCGCGTTACCACTTCCTCTTGTAGATGAATGCACCATCACAAAACACCATGAGAATATGTGAAAGTTGGGTCCACTCAATGCTTTGATGAAAAACTAACTAATTCTCTTGGTATTGAAAACAGAAAATGGCTTGGCTGGGGGGGATGTGGCGGTAAACTCAAGTTGGCTAGATGGCATGTGGGTTAGGTTAGTGCCAACAGCGCAGGGTTCGATTCCCGCTCCAGCTGAGGTAGACTCGGGGCCTGCCTCCTTGCCCTGCCGGTAGTAAAAATAAAAATCATGGCACTTTGCTGTAGATTGGGTGAATAATCACCAAGAACCTGCCTTCAGGCAGAGAATTGAAGAAGAAAACGCCTCTCCACCAATGTGGAATAACTGAAACCCGTTAAGTTGGAAATGTCGGAACAGGAAGAAAAGCCATTCAGCCCCTCAAACCTGTTCTGCCATTCAGTGAGATTGTGGCTGATCTGTGACCTAACTCCATACAACTTGGTTAACAAAAATTCATCAATCTTGGATTTAAAATTCTAATTGGCAATTGTAGAAGAGAGTTTCAAACTCCTGTCGCCCTTTGTGTGTGAAAATGTTTTCTAATTTCATTCCTGAAAGGTCTGGCTCTAATTTTTGGGCTATGCCCCCTAGTCCTAAACTCCGCAACCAGCGGGAATAGTTTCTCTCCATCTACCCTATCTTGTCCTCCTTTAATACCTTGAAAACTTCGATCAAATCACCCCTTAAAGTTCTGTTACAATACTAGGGAATACAAGCCTAGTTTGTCTAATCTCTCTTCCTAGCTTAACCCTCTGAGTCCAATATCATGCTCTGGTAAATCTGCACCTTAGTATTGCTTTGCCAGCATTTCATTTCAGGCCAGCTTTGGAAATTTAATGCAGATAAAATGTTTGGGGTGATTTGGAATCAAGAGATATTAGGTAGACTGGTGTCTTTTTTTGTTGTTCTTTGGAAGTGCTCAGCATCCGATAGATTGTGCTGGAAGAGAATCCAGTTGATTAAACTGGAAAATCCAGAAATGTGATCTGCGCCGCAACTTCTTTGAGTCATTGGTTGACCCGACAGATTTATTGGATTAACTGCTGTTATGGCACAGCCGAAGGGAAATGCTGAGTTTTTCAAATCCCAAAGGGAAACTTGAAACAACTGCCACAACTTGCTTTGCAGTTTGTATAAATTTCGAGATGCCTGCCTTGAATTCAGTATCACAAAGGGCAGAATTTTCTACCTGCCAGGCGGGCGGGCCCGACCCAATCTCTGACGATCCCTGCTGGAGAAGTGGGTCCTGCTGTCATTTTATGTGGGCGGGCCAATTAAGGCCCACCCAGCGTGACATCCAGCGGGAAGCACTATGTGCTTCCTGTGTGGGCGGAGGAGGATTCCCCAAAAGCGAGAGTGCGCTCTTTCGTGTACGCACACGAAAGAGCGCACATCTCCCTGAGGCTAAGTGCAGCCTCAGGGAGATCGCTTACACATTTAAAAAGATTAAAACTAGAAAAAACAAAATTCCCTAACATGTCCCCCTCATGTGACAATGTCCATAAATTACAGTAAAACTTTATTAAACTTTTTAGAGCCCTGCATGAAACCTCATCCCACCGGTGGATGAGGTTTCATGTTTTCTCTATTGCCCGCCGGGGCTCCTGGCCTGCCCGCCAACCTTAAGGTTGGACGGGCAGGTTCTTTAATCGTTTAAATGATCCTGTCAATGGCCTCAATTGGCCATTGACAGGTCGGTGGGCCCGCAGCTGATTTTGCTGTGCCCCCGCCTTGCTGAAAATTTAAATGGGGCGGGATGACATTGGGGGTTCCGCCCGACGTCATCCTGCGTCATTTTACGTATCGGCGAGCGGGCCCTGCCCCCTGCTCGCCGATGGCAAAATTCTGCCCAAAGTCTTATAGATTTTAAAAAACTAGATTAAACATTTATTAATAAGAGAAATGATTTTTAAATACATACATAGATCTACAAATTACTACTATGACAACTTCTAAATTCTCTAATCAATCTAACTCCCAGTTACACTTTCATTAAGACAACAGTAAGACACATAGATTTAAAAGACCTGATCAAGTCGAATTCAAAGTGAGTTTTCTTAACTTCAGTCCTTTGAAGACAGCAGCTTGAGGCAAAGATGCTGAAGGCTTTTCACGCTTGGAAGATCTTAAAATGCCTACCCTTACACAGAGCCTTCACTTCTTTATACATATTTTCCCCCTTGAACGCAAATTCCCAATATTTCACTATGTCTTTGGACTTTATCTCCCTGATAATAAAAACCTCTTATAGCAGTAAGTTTTACCAGTAATCTTTGGGGAAAAATAAACACACTGTTTCTAAACTTCACCTGGCCAGGTGACACATTTCACTCCCTCTTTTGAAAACAATCTAGTCTGGTTTATTTAAAATGCAAATGTTCCCTTTACTTCTTACATTTTAAACTTCCCCCGTGTTTACCACATTTACATCAAAGCCTTCAGACCAGCTGCCTTTAATCCAATTAAGTCACACACACACACAAAGACACATGCCACTATTTCTCTATTTTACAATACATTCCATTAGCATTATGAGAATTATTATATCTTCCTGACACCCCCTCCTTATTAAAAAATGAACCATCATAATTAAAAAAGACAGCTTTATTTTTATTAACCCATCTTATAATATCTCCTATAACTTATCCATATACTTACACTATTACATTACCAGGTGCATGCATTAACATAACAATACATATACAAATCCTTCACATCAACAGAAATCATTCCAGTTCAGAGTCCAGGTTTTTAAATGTCCAATTTTCCCTTTAAGTTTCAAACTCTTGATAAAGCATCTGCAATCAGATTTTCTTGTCCCACCACATGTATAATCAATCTGTAGATTAAATTGTTGCAGTAATAAACTCCATCTGAATAGCCTTGCACTTCTGTCTCAAAATTTGTCCAGAAACTTTAAAGGATTGTGGTTTGTATAAACAATTGTTTCTGATGAATTGTTTGCCACATAAATTTCAAAATGCTGCAATGCTAACATCAAACCCAAAGTTTCCTTTTTGATTGTTAAATATCTTCTCTGTTGTACATTCAACTTCGTGAAAAATACCCTATCGGTTTTTCAATTCCATTTTCTTCATCCTGTAACAGCACGGCCCCAATGCCTTTATCAGTTGTGTCAATGGCCTAGTTGGGTATTGCCAAAACCGATGTCGTAGTTAATACAGTTTTCAAACTGTCAAATTACTTCTGACACTCCAGTGTCCATTGAAACGTCTTGTTCTTTTTTAGTAGTTCAGTCAGTGGAGCAACCACTCGCTAAAATTTGGTACAAATTTCCGATAAACCCACTCATGCCCAGAAATCTCTGTAGGCAGTGGGAAATCCACAATAGCATTGACTTTCACATCTCTCGGAGCCACCTCACCATGTCCAATGGTATGGCCTAGATATGCAACTTGCGCTTTTGCAAATTCACTTTTAGTCAAGTTCATCACCAAATTAGCTTCTTGTAATCGAAAAAACTATTCTTCCAGATGCTGTAACTGCTCCTCCCACGTAGGACTGAAAACTATCAAGTTGTCGATATAAACAGCACAATTGCTCAGATCTGCAATTACTTTGTCAGTCTTTGAAATGTCACAGGTGTATTCTACATACCAAATGGCATGACTTTAAACTGAAATTGTCCATCTGGCATCACAAAAGCCGATATCTCCTTTGCTCTCTCCGATAACGATACTTGACAATATCCTATTAGCAAGTCAATCTTTGTGATAAATTTTGATTGTCCCACTTTCTCAATGCAATCTTCCGACCGTGGTATAGGATATGAATCTGCTTTTGTCACTGCATTCACCTTTCGATAGTCCACACACAGGGCAGATTTTGCCGTCGGTGACCAAGGGGCAGAGCCTGCTCGCCGATGTGTAAAATGATGCGGGATGACATCGGGTGGAACCCCCAACGTCACCCCACCCCACTTAAATTTTCAGGAAGGCGGGGACACAGCAAAATTAGCTGTGGGCCCGCTGACCTGTCAATGGCTGCTTGAGGCCATTGACAGGATCAATTAAGCAATTGAAGGACCTGTCCGGCGGGCAGGCCAGGAGCCCCGGCGGCAACTAGAGAAAACATGAAACCTCATCCAGCGGCGGGATGAAGTTTCATGTAGGGTTTTAAAAATTGTAATAAAGTTATGTAAATTATGAACATGTCCCAACTCATGTGACATTGTCACATGAGGGACATGTAAGGGAATTTTTTTTTTCTATTTTTAATATTTTTAAAAGTCGAGGTGATCTCCCTGAGGCTGCACTTAGCCTCAGGGAGATGAGTGCACTCTTTTGTGCGCATGCGCAAAAGAGCGCACTCTCGATTTCAGGGATTCCCCCCCGCCCGCTCAGGGAGTGCATAGCGCTTCCCGGCGGACGTCACGCTGGGCAGGCCTTAATTGGCCCGCCCACGTAAAATGGTGGTGCGGCCCTGATTGCTGGCGGCGATCGGCTCTGCGCCCGCCAGCGATTGGGTCAGGCTCGCCCGCCCGACACACAGAAAATTCTGCCCACAGTCTTTGTGTTCCATCCGGTTTTGGTACCAGTGTCAGCTGTGGCTCAGTTCATAGCACCCTCGCCTTTGAATCAGAAGGTTGTGGGTTCATGTCCCACTCCCGGAAACCAAGAACTGTGAATGTACTCGAAAGAGTTACATGCGATCTATTGATAACTCGAAAGAGTTACAATAGGTAAATTCCAGTTACTGCAGCTAGATTCAATGATATCATTTTGAAGCATGAAGTCAATATCTTTCTGTACTTGTGATAACTTTGTTGGATTTGATCTATAAGGATGTTGCCTCACTGAAGATGAAACTTTTACAGACACATCATGTATAGCTAAATCTGTCCTTCCCAACTTATTTCCACAAATATCTGTGTGACTGCAATAGCTTTTCCAAATCACTTTGAAACTTGTCATAGAGTCATAGAGGCCTATAGCACAGAAAAAGGCCCTGTGGCCCATTGAGTCTACACCGGTCAAACAAGTACCTAACTATTCTAATCCCATTTTCCAGCACTAGGCCTTGTATGCCATGGCATCGCAAGTGCACATCCAATACTTCTTAAATGTTATGAGAGTTTCTGCCTCTACCACCCTTTCAGACAGTGAGTTCCAGATTCCCACCACCCTCTGGGTGAAAAATTTCTTCCTCACATCCCCTCTAAACCTCCTGCCTCTTACCTTAAATATATGCCCCCTGGTTATTGATCCCTCCACCAAGGGGAAATGTTCCTTCCTGTCTACCCTATCTATGCTGCTTATAATTTTATACACCTCAATCATGTCCCCCCTCAACCTCCTCTGACCCAGGGAAAATAACCCCAGTCTATCCAATCTCTCCTCATAACTAAAATACTCCAGCCCAGGCAACATCCTGGTAAATCTCCTCTGCACTCTCTCTAGTGCAATCGCATCCTTCCTATAATGCGGATTCCAGAACTGCACGCAATACTCTAGCTGTGGCCTAACCAGCATTTTATACAGTTCCAGCTTAACCTCCCTGCTCTTATATCCTATGCCTCGGCTAATAAAGGCAAGTATCCCATTTGCCTTCTTAACCACCTTATCTACCTATCCCGCTACCTTAGGGACCGGTGGACATGCACACCAAGGTCCCTCTGATCCTTGGTACTTCCCAGGGTCCTACGTCATCGTTAATTCCTGTGCCTTGTTTGTCCTGCCCAAGTGCATCACCTCACACTTATCTGGATTAAATTCCATTTGCCACTGATCAGCCCATCTGACCAGCCCGTCTATATCCTCCTGTAATCTAAGGCTATCCTCCTCACTATTTACCACCCCACCAATTTCGTGTCATCCGCTAACATACTGATCAACCCTCCTACATTCAAGTCTAAATCGTTCATATACACCACAAACAGCAAGGGACCCAACACCGATCCCTGTGGAGCCCTACTGGACACAGGCATCCGGTCACAAAAACTCAATATTACATTCAAATGTTCAAGTACTCCCTCATTACCCAATTTGATTAGAGGAAAATCAATTTCAGAAACCTGTGTTTTTACTTTCTCATTATCTACCACCACTAATACCTCCTTTTGGTCCTCTTCCCTGTCAAAGTACTTTCTAGCCATACTTACATGACACACCCTCTGCTTCTTCCTTCTATCTGGAATGTTTATTAAGTAATTTACTTCACTCAGTTTCTTTTCAATCCTGCCAGGCCCAATAAACCTTGCCTTTAATCAGTCACCCAGTACTGGTAATAGAACTAGCACTTTCTCTCCAGCAACAAAATTTCAAGCTGTAGCTTTCCTGTCTGCTTTCACTTGCTATGATATCTTTAAATGTTCCCTAGCCAACTCACCTGCTCTAACCAATCTTTCTCTGAAGTTTGATATGTAATCCAGGAGAGTAGTTTCTGAATTTTGACCCACTAATTCCTCATAAATCAATTTCAGTGGTCCCCTTACCTCATTACCATAGACTAGTTCAAAAGTACTAAAACCAGATGGTGTATTAGGAGCATCCCTAAAAGCAAATAACAAGAATGGAATTCCTCCACCCCAATCCTGTGGATAATCCTGACTGTAGGCTCTCAGTATAGTTTTTAGAGTTTGATGACATCTTTACAAAGCTGCTTGTGACTCCGAATGATAAGCTGTTTTATCCCCAAGCTGTTCATTACGTCCTTAAACAGCTGTGACATAAAATTTGAACCCTGATCTGATTGTATTTCCTTAGGTAAACCGTATCTTGTAAAAAATTTAGCTAACTCTTCCACAATCCTCTTTGTTGCAATGTTTCTCAAAGATATTGCTTCAGGAAATCTGATAGACACATCCATTATTATCAGTAAGCACTGATTTCCACTTTTAGTCTTAGGGAGAGGCCCTACACAATCAATCATGACCCTAATAATAGATTCTTCAAATGCTGGAATTGGAATTAGAGGTAAAAACAAAAAACTGCGGATGCTGGAAATCCAAAACAAAAACAGAAATACCTGGAAAAACTCAGCAGGTCTGGCAGCATCGGCGGAGAAGAACAAAGTTGACGTTTCGAGTGGCACTCGAAACTTCAACTTTGTTCTTCTCCGCCGATGCTGCCAGACCTGCTGAGTTTTTCCAGGTATTGGAATTAAAGGTGCCAGCTTAAAAACTGCTGGTGGTTTTCCTATCGCCTGACATTTGCGACATGTTCTACAGAATTTGACAACATCCCTACATAATCCAGGCCAAAAAAAAAATGTTTTTTGTACTTTTGCCCATGTCTTTCTAATTCCTAAATGTCCCCCCATTGGAATTTAATGAGCTGTCCTCAGAATCTCATTTCTATATCCAAATGGAATCTGATGTACCTCCTCCAGCTTTCATTTGCTGAAACATTATTAAGCCTACATTTTCTCATTAAAACATTACCCTTAATGTAAAAACATTCTGGAATACATTTTGCCTCTGTTTCAGAGTAAGTTGTTTGATATAAATGTTGTATTTGCAAGTCTTTTTCAGGAATTCCACCAACTGCTTTGAGTTTAGCACTTCAGCTGAATTGTTTCCCAGTCTTTCTTCCTGAACAATGTTATCAAACACGGTGTCAGTTAATTGGATTTCCACACCTTCTCCCTGCCTATGAACTTCCTGTTCTTGTTGCAGCCTATGAGCCTGTGACCTTGTTATCACACAATCTGGGAACAATCCAGGACGCCCTCTCTGCAACACTTCTGTTGAAGACACTTCTACAGGCTGCTCAACTATCATAGGCATCACCCACATTTGTGATCCAGCTATATCATTACTCAAGATAAATTGAACTCCTGCAATGGGCAATTTTTCCACCGCTCCAACAGTCACTTCGCCTGTTTTCCACTTACTCTTTAAATAAGGGAATAGGTTTAGCATCTCCATGAACACTTATTATCACCTGTTCCTGCAATACTCCCTCTGAACAACAGATATCACTATCCCACAACATTAAGGATTGACTCACCTCTGTGTCTCTTAAAATTTTAACATCTTTACCTATTCCACCCTGTACACATGTAAAGACTATCCCTTCACATACAAAATCTTTCAACATCTCTGCAGTCTGCTCCTAAGAATTCACTTGGGTAAATTGTGAACACTTTCCCACTTCTTTACCTATCTCTGATTCTTCCTGCTTTACCTGTACACACATCACTCTTTTTTCCTGTCCCCGAACCACAGAACCCACAGTAATTTTACTTCCAGAACATTTCTGCACTCAATTATTCCAACAGATTTTCCCTGCAATTTCCAGCAGACAGACTTCATGTGACCAACTTTATTACAATGAAAACACCTCAATTTTTGAATGTCACTTCCAAACTCAGCATCTTCCCTTCTCCTTCTCTTCCATAACCACCCATCTTCCTTTCACCTTCCCACTTTCTCTCCTTTTCTGATTTAAAAGGGTGACCAAAAAAGGTTTAGATCTATGAACTAACTCATAATCATCAGCTATCTCTGCTGCTTGTCTTACCGTTTGAACCCATTGTTCCTCCACACGAGTTCTCATTATTGAAGGAATTAAATCTTTAAATTCTTACAAAAGAATTACTTCTCTAAGAGCTGCATATGTTGTCTCCATCTTTAATGCCCATATCCACCGGTCAAAATGACTTTTTTTACTCTTTCAAACTCAATATAAGTTTGCCCAGGCTGTTTTCTCATATTCCTAAATTTCTGCCTGTATGCCTCAGGAACCAACTCATATGCACTCAAAACAGACTTTGTTACCACATCATAATTCACCGACATTTCTTCTGACAGTGAAGCATAAACCTCATGTGCTGTTCCCTCCAACCTAGATTGTAAAAACAATGTCCAGTTTTCCTGTGGCCATCTCATTTGTTCAGCTATCTTTTCAAGTGAAATAAAGAATGCTTCAACATCTCTTTCCTCAAACTTTGGAAGAACTTGTACAAATTTAAACATCTCCCCACTGGGTTTTAAGTTAAAAGTTTATTCATCATCGGAACTTTCCTCAGCATCTGATGTCTTCTTTTTAAAATCCAGCTTTTTAAGCTGATATTCTCTGTCTCTTGCCTTAAGTCTCTCTTCCATTGCTAACCTTTCCCTGTAGAGATCAAGTTTTCGCATTTCCATTTCTTTCTGAAATAATCTCTCTTTATTCCTTTCTTTTTTTGCTGCCTCTCGTTCCAGTTTCTTTCATTTCCAATTCTTTTTCCTGTTCGTTTACCTCCAATTCAAGTTTTCTCAGTTCCTTTGCTTGTTCAAATTCAAGCCTCTTCATTCCTATCTGAAGAATCACTACCTCCGGCTGTGACTCACTAGCATCAGGTATCACATCCCACTTTAAATGCTGTGCTGTACCTTCAATTATATCTGCTTTCTTCGCCCCTGCAGGTTACCCCAATTGCGATTTTTCCAGCAATTCCATTAACTTAACTTTATTTACGTTTTGCAAACCAGCCAAAGTTATAACTTCAACTCCCAAGCAATCCTGAGCAACTGCCAAAGCCACATTGCAGTCTCACCACTCCAAAAAAAGCTCACACCAACTCCTAAATTCAAAGTGCTTCTTGGACTCATAACCTTAAGATTCACTATCACTGACTCCAACCCAATCAAGGAATTTCAAATATATCCCGCAAAGAGCCCCCAACTATCTTATGGCACAGCCGATGGGAAATGTTGAGATGTTCAAATCCCAAAGGGAAACTTGAAACAACTGCCACAACTGGTTTTGTAGTTTGTATAAATTTCGAGATGCGTGCCTTGAATTCAGTATTAGTAAAACCACAAAGTCTTCTAGGTTTTACAAAACTAGATTAAACATTTATTAATAAGAGAAATTATTTTTAAATAATATATAGATCTACAAATTACTACTGTGATAACTTCTAAATCCCCTAATCTATCTAACTCCCAGTTACACTTTCGTTAAGGCAACAGTAAGACACATAAGGTAAAAATTTTTAGCTGGGGTGGTGGGGGGGAAGGCACACGCCCGACCGAGTGTAAAAATACGCACGATATTTCAGTCAGTGGGCGCGCGCCGGAGTTGGCAGTGTGCCCACCGGCAATTAAAAGGCCTAATAAGGCCATTAAAAAGTTAATTAAAATAAATTTTTCGCCGCTCGTCCAACCCTACAGTTGGCGGGCAGGCGAAAAGACCAAGCGGCCTTTGCACTTTTTTGGAAACCTCATCCACAGGCGGGATGAGGTTTCCAAAAGCAAATAAAAATCAAATAAAAACTTTATTTTTTCATTAAGAAAATGTCCTTGCTCATGCAACAGAGTCACATGAGGGGACATGTTTCATAACATTTATAAAATCTTTTAATTTTTTTTTGAAATCAGTTCATCTCCCTGAGGCAGCTCTCTGGCAGCTCGCCCTGTTTGCACTCCGCCCCCCCCCCCCCCCCCCCGCCTCCAACCCCGCACAGGCAGTGGTGAGCGCTGCTGCTCGCGTTTCACGCTGGACGGGCCATAATTGGCCCACCCATGTGAAATTGCCTTCCAGGCCCAATTGCGGGTGGCAGTCGGCTTCCCTACCACCCCTGCCAAGCCCGCACACCAAATTCTGCCCATAGATTTTAAAAGACACAGGCAAAGAAACACGATACACCGAACAAGTCAAATTCAAAGTGAATTTTCTTAACTTCTGTCCTTTGAAGACAGCAGTTTGAGGCATAGATGCTGAAGGCTTTTCACACTTGTAAGATCTTAAAATGCCTATCCTTACACACAGACTTCGCTCCTTTATACATATTTTCCCCTTTGAACACAAATTCCCATTGTTTCACAATGTCTTTGGACTTTATCTTCCAGATAATAAAAACACATAGCACTAAGTTTTACCAATAATCTTTGGGGAAAATAAACACACTGTTTCTAAACTTCACCTGGCTAGGTGACACATTTCACTCCCTCTTTTGAAAACAATCTAGTCTGGTTTATTTAAAATGCAAATGTTCCCTTTACCTCTTACATTTTAAACTTCCCCCACATTTACCACGTTTACCTCAAAGCCTTCAGACCAGCTGCCTTTAATCCAATAAAGTCACACACACACACACACACACACACACATAGACACATCCCACTATTACTCTATTTTACTATCAATTCCAATATCATTATGAGAATTATTATATCTTCCTGACACTGCCTTGGTTTGCAACCCAGAAAGATCCAATGTTTACATTTCTGCTCTTTAAAGTGTTAGCAGGAGGTCTTGTGGTGCAGTGGGTATTGTCCCTGCCTCTGAGCCAGAAGCTCTGGGTTGAAGCACCACTCCGGGACTTGCTGGTCAAGGCAGGTACATTCATAATGTGGCCAAATAGGTTGATTACTGGCCTGTAAATCCTTCCAACTTGGCAGGAAGTAAGAGCGGGGACATCCCCTGTTTAGCCATGCTTGATGTGGACTGACGGCTTGTTCCAGGGAAAACTAGCCATGGCAACGGACATAAGCACATGCTTCTCATGAGTCAATAGACATGGGAAAGCCTCTCAGTCTCTAAATGTGTTAGCTGACCTCTACCAAGGCATTACCAGTGCCCTCAGTAAGAGAGGGGGAAAGGAGAAGGGGAAAGATAGATAGGTTCTTGATTGGTAGGAGGATCAAAGGTTACAGGGAGAAGGCAGGAGAATGGGGTTGAGAAATTTATCAGCCATGATTGAATGGCGGAGCAGACTCCATGGGCCGATTGGCCTAATTTCTGCTCCTATGTCTTATGGTCTTATGGGTCCAGGATTCTTGCTGCTGATCAATGGTCAGTGATCTCCTGCTGGATGTGGGCATGGGTGGGAATTGAGAATGTTGCAGTCCTGTATGGTGCATCTCAGCTGAATATTCCAACAACATTCGCAATCAAAGAATGGCCTTGAAAGCCGAGACCTTCAGAAGAAGTGGGGGGAGCGGAAAAACTGTAAGGGTGAAAATTGGAAGATATATTGTAAAAAGAAATAAGCTGCAGTAGATGTCGAGTGTGAATTTTCTCCTGGGTCAGTGAAGCATATGGAGAGACTGGAGTTATTCCCCTTAGAGCAGAGATGGCTAAGAGGAGATTTGATAGAGGAGTTTAAAATCATGAAGGGTTTTGATTCCAAAGTAGGTAAAGAGAAACTGCTTCCAATGGCCATAAGGTCAATAACCAGAGATCTAAGGTGTTGCTAAAAGAGCCAGAGGCAGCATGAGAAAAATCTTTTTTATACAATGATTGCTAGGATTTGGAACGCATCATCTGAAAGAGCGATGGTAACAGATTCGATAATAGTTTTCATAAGGAACATAAGAAATAGGAGCAGGAGTAGACCAAACGGCCTGCCGAGCCTGCTCCACCCTTCAATATGATCATGGCTGATCTTCTGCCTCAACTACACTTTCCCGCCCATTCCCCATAATCCCTCGATTCCCTGAGAGGCTAAAAATCTGTCTATCCCAGCCTTAAATATATTCAGCGATGGAGCAACCACAACCCTCTGGGGTAGAGAATTCCAAAGATTCACAACCCTTTTGAGTGAAGAGATTTCTCTTCATCTCAGTCCTAGATTGGCCCTTTATTCTAAGACTTTGCCCACACACCCCCCACCCAACACCCCATGGTCAACGCCCAGCCAGGGTTAACCACTCAGTGTCCACTCTGTCAAGACCCTTCAGAAATCTTTCCAAAGGGAATTGGATAAATAGTGGAAAGAGAAAGCAAATGCAGGGATGCAGGGGAGGGATGGGGAAGTGGGACTAACTGGATTGCCTTGTGAAAGAGCCAGCCCATACTCAATGGGCTGAGTGGCCCTCCTGTATCCTCTGATCTATGAAGCTGGGGTCTATTTTTAAAAAAGAGAACAAGTCAGATGGGTTGGAAACGAGGAGACAATGCTATTCTTGTTTTGCTTTTTAAAATGCAGGTTCTGATCTGTGCTCCGAATTGCCTCAGATTAAAAAGGAGCTCCAAGATTTTTTTTTTTGCATGAATGTTACTTTTGTTTACTTTGAATTATGTTACACACACATGACTGAGAGCAGTAAAAAGGCATTAAGGGCAAGATGTATCTTTGCTTCTCTATCCTTCAAAGCATTTTTGAGCTAAATGCTGGAATGTCTTCAGAGCCTCCCGCTGGGTGTAGTAATAGACAGCTGTGTCTGAAAATCAGTGTAGCTTCCCCAATCTCTCATCAAGCAGACCTTGGAGTCTGGCATATAGTTCTCTCACGCCTTCTTTTTGACTTTATATTATGGGATGTGTTACAGCTTGTCAGAACACACCCAGGCCCGTTTTAAATTACAGTAACAGCCCAGGTGATGAAGCGTGTAACCGAACAGCGTTCTCTTTACCAGCTTCCCAGCCTTTTTTTTTAATTATTCACATCTGTCGAGAAATTATAGATGCACATGCATTTGCCTACCCCCCTGTCCCGTTCCAGCGGATGATGTGAAACCCTGTTCTTTTATACCCTGCTTACAAGATAGCTGGTCGTTCACCCCAGCGTGTCTCCGTATACCATTACAAATGATAGGAATTCCTGTTAGCACTGGGGAAACAAACAGGCCACTGCCTGACATGCTCTTCAATAACAACAACAACTTATATTTACATAGCATCTCCCTAGCAGCACGGTGGGTGTACCTACACCACGTGGACTGCAGTGGTTCAAGAAGGCAGCTCACCACCGCCTTCTCAAGGGCAATTAGGGATGGGCAACGAATGTTGGCCTAGTCAGCAGCTCCCACACCCCGTGATGAATAAAAAATAACCTTTAATGTCATGAAGTGTGCCCAAGTGCTTCACAGGAGTATTAAAAGACAAAGTATGGACACCAGGCCATGCAAGCAGATATTAGGTCACCGAGGTAGGTTTTAAGGAGCATCTTAAAGGGGAAAAGTGAAACGGAGAGGTGCAGGGAGGGAGATCCTGAGTTGGGGCCGAGGTGACTGAAGGCAGGGCCACTATGGTAGAGAGATTAAAATTGGGCACGCCAGAGTAGAGGAGACAATATCGCAGAGGGTTGCGGGGCTGGAGGCGATTACAGAGATCGGGAGCAGCAAGGCCAAGGAGAGATTTGAAAACAAAGATGAGGATTTTATAATCGAGACGTTGTTACAATACAAAGTTTCTGCCTGTAGCACATGGGTTTCCTCTCTGTGAAATTCTTAGCTTAAAAACTTAAATATATAACCATCAAAATGGCATCTCTAATGGTATCCTTTTGGTTTTGTATAAAGTGTATCAAATGTAAACCGGATAAGGTAATTGGCAAAAGAAACAGAGGCAACAGAGAGACTCTAACCATCGCCCCATGACATTCAATGGTATTACCATCACTGAATCCCCCACTATCAACACCCTGGGGGTGACCATTGACCAGAAACTGAACTGGACTAGCCATATTACTACTGTGGCTACAAGAGCAGGCCAGGCCACTCACCCTACTGCTTGGAAATGTATCGCTGTTCCTTCACTGTCGCTGGGTCAAAGTCCTGGAACTCCCTCCCTAACAGCACTGTGGGTGTACCTACACCACATGGACTGCAGCAGTTCAAGAAGACGGCTCACCACCATCTTCTCAAGGGCAATTAGGGGATGGGCAATAAATTCTGGCCAAGCCATTGACACTCACATCCCACGAATGAAAAAAAAACTGGAGGAAACAATTTTTTACACAATGATGTGGAGTGCACTGCTTCCTGGAAGTAGATTTAATAATAACTTTAAAAAGGGAATTGGATAAGTATTTCAAAAAGAAAACAATTGCAGGGTTATGGGGGAAAGGCAGGGTAGTGGGACTAATTGGATAGCTCTTTCAGAGAGCTGGTACAGGCACGATGGGCTGAATGGCCTCCTTCAGGCGATGGATCGCCATTGAAAGTAACATCAGCAATAAATGATTTTTGGGTGAAGGTGGGATGGGCTCACAGTTGTACTGACACTGAGGGGTGGAGGAGTGGGGGGGTTCACATTTTGTAACACCCATGTGTATTCTTAAATCCTGCTGTTTGAATCTTTCTGCTTAATTGATGACGTTATTACCTTACCTTCACAGCTGCTATGATCCTGGTTTCTGTAGACATTTTCCCTCTCAAAACCCAACTCCTATCGGCAAGCCTGTGCTCCTGCAAGAATTTGGACGGAATCTAGGTCCCAGGCTAATATTCTGAGGATATGGGGTTCGACTCCCACCATAGCAGCTGGTGGGATTTAAACTCAATTAACAAACCTGGAATTGAAATCCAGGTCAGAGTTTTCCAGCTCCTCACACCGGGTGGGATCTTCCGGTCCCGCCGATGTGAACCGAGATTTCAATGGCTCGTTGGCCCTGCCGTGGGGAATTCCACCCCGGGGGTTGGGGGCTGAGAAGTTCCAGCCCTAGTCTCAGTAATGGCGACCATGACAACTGTCATCAATTGTTGCTTAAAAAAAACCCATCTGGTTCACTAATGTCCTTTAGGGAAGGAAATCTGCCTCCCCTTACTTGGTTTGGCCTGCATGTGACTCCAGACCCACAGCAATGTGGTTGACTCTTAAATGCCTTCTGAAATGATCTGGCAAGCCACTCATTTCAAGGGCAATTAGGGATGGGCAACAAATGCTGGCCTTGCCAGCAACGTCCACATCCCATAAAAGAATAAAGAAAATAATATTAACGGTTTGCTTATGCAGACTTGGGAGAGGATTATCATTGACACTGGGTTTCAGTCCAAAACAAAACTGCATGTAGAGTAGGAAAAATACTGGAAATGGTCCCAGAAATACAGTTAGGCCTCCTAAGCTCAGAGGATGTAATAAATAATGATAATAATACCTAGAGGTGTTTACAGATGTTACTTGATCTGCATCTAAATCCAAAACTATCTCCAGTGTGTCCCTTGCTCATGATTATACTGAAAATCTTTTGACAAGCTTTGTTCTGACATTTATATTTTTATGCTTCACAAATACCCAACAATCAGAACTGACCAAACTCATTCTCTTCCAAATTCCCCCGACTGAAATGGACTCTGAAGTTCTGAAACTGTTTCTGTTACGTCTCCATGCTCCTAAAAAAAGTACTCAGAGCCGCAAGAGCAGAATCATGTTATAAATTCCGGCGGGGTTGGGGGGGGGGTGGGGGGGGGGGTGGGGGCGGAGTTGAATATTCTCTTGGGAATAGTGTTGCTGGCCACAACCAAAAATGGACTTTGCATCCCTCACCACCAGGAGCTTACCACCCCGCCCGCACGTAGGATAGTCTGACTCAGAGGTTGACAATGGAACCTCTCATTGTGTCTGCGAGGTACTATAATCTCACAAGTATTCTAATGTGCGTTTCTGTTCTCGGGATGGGGGATTGATGTCCACTGTAGCAATACATGGCCAATTGTAAATCAACAAAACAAAAACAGAATTACCTGGAAAAACTCAGCAGGTCTGGCAGCATCGGTGGGGAAGAAATCAGTTAACGTTTCGAGTCTTCATGACCCTTCGGCAGAACAAGAAGCTGATTTACTTCATATGCAAATATGGACAAATGGAATACAATTTGCAGTGAATTTTGACCTGTTTCATAACTGTCTTCATAACATGATCAGTAACAGAGCATGCCACCCCAGCGCTGTTAGTGGGTTAAATTCTAGAAATCCCCGAAATTACTGGGGAGCTCAGTCCCGCTGCCTTTGACTCCCACTGCAGAATTCTATAGACTGAGCCGTGTTCCACCTGTGTTGGCTGCCTGCAAGATCAGCTCAGCTAGCCCACCCCACCCTTTTCCATGCAGCGCTGCAAATCTTTTCTCTTCAGATAATTATCCAATTCCCTTTTCTAAGCCACGATTGAATCTGCCTCTCAGGCAGTGCATTCCAGATCCAACCATTCGCTGCATGAAAATATTTTTTCTCATGTCGCCTCTGGTTCTTTTGCCAATCGCCTTAAATTGGTGTCCTATGGTTCTCAATCCTTCCGCCAACGGGAACAGTTTCACCCCGTCTACTCTGCCCAGACCCCTCATGATTTTGAAAACCTCTATCGAATCTCCTCTTTATCCTCTCTTCGCTAAGGAGAACAATCTCAGCTTCACCTATCCATCCACTTGGCTGAAATCCCTTTCATGAATCTTTTCTGCACCCTCGTCAATGCCTTCATATTCTCCATAAAGTGGAGTGCTATATAGGACTCATACCTTTCAGTGCTGGGGGCGGGGGGGAGGAAGTATGCACTAATTTCCAGTTGGCAGAATGCTGCCAGCCATATTAAATTGGGCTTCTGTGGTGGGCAGAGGTAATGTTTTCACCCCGATTGTCTGTATGTTTGTAAACAATATATCTCAAAAACTAACGGATTTCAACAAAACTTTGTACACAATCCTAACCCACGGAAGAACTGATTAGTTTTTTGGCGAAGATGCAGTCCTGAATCCAGACCCTTGAATTTTTTAAAGGACCCGTTAACATTGGGGATGTAGGGCAAATTTACTTTTTTTTAGAACAGTAGAATATTGTTGATTGTTTTAGAACGTTGTGGGCTGTCTCAGCTGCTGTGTTGGAATTTGTCACAGCTGTCAAAATGTGAGCAGAATTTTCAGAGCAGGTTGTTGGATGTGGATTGGCCTGAAGCCTCCTCAGTGAGATGGAAGCTCTTAATAAAAAAATTATTTTTTAAGCTTTGCAGTTGAAGAGTATCAACCAGGCAGGGAAAAGCCTCAAGGAAGAGCTATGTAACTGTAATAATGTTAAGTTAATACAGCGTGGCAGAGCTATGTGCTATCCTGGGTGCCCTTTTCATATTTTAATTATAGAACCTCAGGTTCTACGTACAAAGTCCAAACTTCCTGAGATAGACAAGCCTTTTAGAATGTTGATCAGGTGAAAATTGAAGATAGGTCAGCCACCATAGTCTTTTACATATATTCGCTTTGAGAAAATGGAGTTCATTAATACTTGATCCTAGGCACTTTGCGCCTTTATGGGTTTTTATTTTGTATACTTGGCGAGGAGCATGTAGCTATAGGAATAACCGTGATACAAACATCCACATCAATGTGAGGGCTTTTCATCGAAGGCCATTGGCGGCCATACTTTCAGCTGCCTGGGGCCTCAGCTGTGGAATTCTGTCCCTAAATCTCTCCATCTCTCTACTTCACTCTCCTTTAATATGCTCCTTAAAACCTACCTCTTTGACCAAACTTTTGGCTATTTGTCCTAATATCTCCTTGCGTGGCTCAGTGTTAAATTTTGTTTTACTGCGTTAAAGGTGGTGGATAAATGTAAGTTGTTCATATGGCAGCTGTTTCTAGACTTGATCTGCAAGGCCAGATAGGGTGGTGGAAGCTGATTCAATAATAACCTTCAAAAGAGAACTGGGTAAATACTTGAAGGGAAAAAAGTATTATGGGACTATGGGCAAAGAGCAGATGACTAGGATTAATCTGATACCGCTATCAAAGAACTGGCACAGGCACATTGGGCGGAATGGCATCCTTCTGTGCTGAATCATTGCATACAGTGAATGGCATGCAGTATTTGCTATTTTCAAAAATAAGTTACGGATGGATGCCCTCCCTCCCATTCATGAGCTACAAAGAAACGCAGCAGCATTTGTTTTGTTGTACTATCTCTTGTTTCAAAAAATATTCATAACATTTGTAAAGGTAAAGTTCAAAAGTGACGTTACATAAGGTGCAATGCAGCTTGATTTCTCTTAATACAGTACTTGTGGTGCCTCACTGCACTTACAATTACAGGTTATATTGGCAATATTCATCTTTATCCATGTATCTTCTTGCATTCTCATCGTCATTGCATCTCCGGCATTCTTCCACCTACATGAGATGCTGGCCGTGCAACAAATCCACTGGGAATGTGATAGTTTCGCTTGTGCGCTTTTGCAGATGGCTGATGAGACCAATCCGTGAGGGGCAGGTTCTGCCACAATTGCTGCATGTGGGGTTATCAAGTATTGTAGTGTGTTGTTTACAGTGTTGCCGCTGGTTGCTGCTGTAGTCACGGTGGTGCATGCCAACCCAAGGGTATTTTGTCACCATTTCCCTCTGTTGTTGGTTACAGTCTCCCAGGTATGAAAATCGATGTTTTGGGCCTTATCATCTCAGGCTTGCAAGCATCCTGCTGGTCTTCTGGCTCTGGCTACCTCCCAATGAAGAATGCGTCCATCTTCCATCCTGTGAACGTGACCAAGCCAGCGAAGTCACCTCTGCTTGATGAGTGCTGGCATATTTTCTTTCCATGCTGCTGACCATTGCCATCCCTGCAGATACGGACAGAGTTTATCTGCATGCTAGATCAGACATCAAGCTCTACAATCTGTCCAGATTGAAACTGAAGACAAAAATACAGCACGTTTTGATCAGAGAACTCTATATTTCTTGCATTCGCCTCTTGAAGAGAGTTTTCCCCCCCATCTGCATTCCACTCTCACTTTTTTGGCGATTTGAGTTCATCAATCTCTCTTTCAACAAACTGAATTCCGCCCTGAAACATTGTGCATTAGCATTGATTTGTTCTGCAACTTATTCCCAGCAGAAACACATTCCTGATTTATAGATGGGTTTCTCTGAATGAACTAGTTCTTTTGATTTGCCACATTCAGAATGGTAAGCTGCAGCTAATCATGTGAACATTCATTTCCTGTATGATGTGGGGTGGAAAATCCACTCTATATTCATGAAGGCTTTTTTTTACACCAGCGTTTAGTCAGCGTGTCAATGCTGGCAGATCTCCCGTGGGGATGCTCATTTTTGTTTTTCTCCCTCGCTGAGAGATTTGTTTTCTTTAGTCTTTCATGGGATGTGGACGTCACTGGCAAGGCCAATGCTGGACATCCTTAATTGCCCTTGAGCAGAGGGGCTTGCTAGGCCATTTCAGGGGGCAGTTAAGAGTCAACCACATTGCTGTGGGTCTGGAGTCACATGTCGGCCAGACCAGGTAAGGACGGCAGATTTCCCTCCCTAAAGGGCATTAGTGAACCAGATGGGGTTTTAACGACCATTAGTGGTAGTTTCATGGCATGATTAACTGAGACCAGCTTTAAATTGAATTTGTATTTCACCAGCTTCCATGGTGAGATATGAACCCCTGTCCCCAGAGCATTAGACTGGAACCTCTGGATTACTAGTCCAGTGACGTTACCTTATGCCACCATCTCCCCCACTTGCCCCACTTCATACCCCAGAACTAGATCCATCAAAAACTTGTATTTATATAGCACCATTAATACAGTAAAACATCCCAAGCTGCTTCACAGGAGCATATTCAGGCAAAGTTTGACATCAAACCTGATAAGCTTGGTCAAAGAGTTAGGCTTTAAGGAGCGTCTTAAAGGGGGAGAGAGAGGCAGAGAGACAGAAAGGTTTAAGGAGGAATACTCAGCACTTAGGGACCCGGTAGCCAAGTGCATGGGCACCAGTGGTGGGGTGATTAAAATCATGGATGCTCAAGAGGCCAGAGTTGGAGGAGCACAGAGCTCTTGGAGGGTTAGAGTTGCAAGAGGTTACAGAGAAAGAAGGAGATGCTGACGCCATGGAGGGATTTGAAAACAAAGATGAGAATTTTAAAGTTGAGACATTGGCTATGTATGTCACTGAGCCCAGGGGTGGTGGGTGAATGGGAGTTAGGGTACGGGCAGCAGAGTTTTAGATGAGCTCAAGTTTGTGGAGGTTGGAAGGTGGACTACCTCCTTCATTGGGCTGGAAACAAGATAGTTCTCTTGTTCACGTTTCAGGAATTCCTCACACTGTCACTATCCCAGCTTATATTAGGATAATTGAAATCCCCCATCATTACTGCTCTCTGGTCCTTGCATCTTTCTGTGCTTTACTCCTCTATCTCCTTCCCATTACAGTGGCAGTCTATAGTGTACATCCATTAGTGTAATAGCACCTCTGTTGTTCCTTAATTCTAACCCTGCCTTTGATCCCTTAACTACATCATTCCTCTGCAGTGCTAGAATCATTTCAGTGACCCATACTGCCACCCCCTCCTTTTATCTCCGTTCCCATCTTTCTTGAACATCTTGTAACCAGAAATATTAAGCTCCCAACCCTCCCCTGCTTTAAGCCAGGTCTCTGTTATTGCCAGTATATAATCTTCTGTGATAATGTGTGCCCATAGCTCACCAACCTTAATGATCATGTTCTGTGCATTTGCACACAGGCACTCCAAACCCATTATATTCTGTTTTGCATTTGCCCCCTGTCTGATCTGTCCTGTTATAACTGAAAAGGCCTGAAGATGGTAAATTATATATGTGGTTTTATAAGCTTAATGTCATTAAATACAAAATATATTAATCTGTTGCTAAGATGAAGTTGTGTCTATTTTAATTCAGAAACTCTAATCGCTGTTCAGTAAATAAAAATATAGGAAATAGAAGCAGCAGTGGGGCATTCGGCCCCTTGAACCTGTTTCGACCTTCAATAAGATCACCACCAATCTGATTGTGGCCTCAACTCCACTTTGCTGCCTACTCCCCATTACCTTCGACTCCCTCGTAGATCAAAAAATCTAACTCAGCCTTGAACATATTCAATGACCCAGCCTCCACTGCTCTCTGGGGTGGTGAATTCCAAAGATTAATGACCCTCTGAGAGAAGAAATTCCTCCTCATCTCCATCTTAAATGGGGGATCCCTTATTTTGAATCCGTGTCCCTTAGCTCGAGATTCCCCCAGGAAATGCAGGATGAAGTCAGTTAGGGTTTAATTATAATTTGCAAGGTGTTTGTTAATTTTAGACCCCAGATCAATGACAGCATTGTTATTTTGAAGATTGTTTGGCATCTATGATAAAGTGTGACTTCTGTTGTGTGACATTTGGAGTATTGTGGACAGGTGAGGATACAAGAGTTACATAAATATCTACCACATACCTCATATTGTTATTCATGGTGAGTCGTTGAGGCTGTTCATGCCAAAAATATCAAGGGAAAATTCATTTTGTGACATATTCTGGAATTTTGCTGGCACATTTTACTTTATCCATTATTCTACTAAAATCACAGATCAGTTAATTTTTTTTCTAACTATCTATGATATATACTCTATCTATATTTTAATTTTTATTACTTATCGATTTTATAGCTGAGGCCATATGGCAAGGTGACTACCCTGGTAGTGGTAATGTTACTGGACTAGTAATCCAAAGGCCCAGGTGAATGCTCAGAGTCATGAGTTTGAATCCCTCCCTGATGGCTATGGGCATTTAATTAATAAATCTGGAATAATACTCTGGTCTCATTAATAATGATCATGATTGTCATAAGAAACATCTGGTTCATTAATGCCCTTTTGGGAAGGAAATCTGCCATCCTTACCTGGTCTGGCCTACCCTACATGTGACTCCAGACCCAAAGTAATGTGGTTGATTTGTGACTGTTTGCTGAAATGGTTTAGCAAACCACTGAGCTGCTGGTGGTTCACCAACACCTGCTTTTTAAGTGTATTGAAGGAGCTCAGAGTGCAGCATGATGGATGTAGAAGATTTGAATATTATTGCACTTCCTGCAATGACCGTTTTGAAAGTTTGTAATGTTCCTTTTATTGTATTGAAGCACCTCAGAGTGCAACATGATCTATGTAGAAAATTTGAATATCATTACACTTTGTGATGGCCATTTCAAAATGCTTTGCAATGTTCTTTCAGATATTTTACGAATAAAGTATATTTTTGCAGAGAAAAGTGAAGGTGGTCCTCCCAGGTCAGGAGAGAGACGCAGTGGGTTTTTGTCGAGGTTCATCCCGAGCATCTCCGTGACACAGGACTCTGAGCTCCACGGGCTGTTTCCAAGGACGCACAACAAGACCAACATTGACTGCAGCTGGAGGGTCATCACCCTGGTGAAGGATACCCTTAGGTCTGCCCGGTGCTTGCTGGTCTTCCAGTGCAAAGAGCTGTCCACGACCGAGTGTTGCAGACTGGCACGTTCCAAGGTCCAGGACTACGTGTTGAGGGCTGCAGTAAAGCCTGGTACAGCCGCTGCAAAGGCGCAATGGGGAAAGGTCGCCTGTCTAAAACCTTTCAGCCATAGTGCACCGAGGGACTGGAAACTGTATAGATCCCCTCGGGCTGTATGTCTCACATTGAATGTGTACAGCAAATATTACATGTACCACAATTGCATTGAAGCACCTCAGAGTGCAACACGATCTATGCAGAAAATTTAAAATATCATTGCACTGTGATGGCCATTTTGAAATGTTTTGTAATGTTCTTTTAGATATTTTGAGAATAAAATATATTTTTTCAACAAAAGAAAATTACGGATGGGAATTACTGCATGGAATCAATTCTGGCCTTATTACCAATGATGCCAACATCCCAGCAATAAGTGAAAAAAGGAGGCAATTTGCATTTTTCATGACTGGGGGAGTAACTGGGAGACTCCTGGACTATGGAAGAACGGGAGTCGGTGGGGCTGGGTTGTGGTAGCGTTGGAATAGCTGGGGGTTTTGCAACACATTTGGTATGGCATTGCAGTGGAGGGGGAAATTGGGAGTTGACAGACATCTGTGGGGGGGAGGGGGGAACCCAAGATTTGTCTGAACTGTGGGGGTATTGTAGCAGAAAATTGTGCAAAATACTATTTGTAATCATGCAGTGATAAAGCAGAAAGTCTCAGTAGATTGATTTTTTTTTCCTGCATACCCCCTTCATTTGTAACATGTTTACCGTCACCGTTTCCAAACTGAACAAAGTGAAGAAAGTCAATTTCTTACACCTTTCGACAGAGGTAGCCTAACATCTGTAATTAGTCCTGGTAACTCCATCTACTGCAATTTCAATTGCAGCAAGCTGCTGACTTGGGAAGGAGCCTCTCGAGGCTTTTGGAGATTTGGGATTTCAGACTCAGGGAATACTTTTGAGATTTGGCTAGACACCACACTCACCCACTTTATCCTTAGCACTAAATTGGCAGTCCTGCCCAAATTAGCCACAAGGATGGTCATTAACAGCTAATAACATCCTAGTAAAGTAAAGGATATCTGCAATTGGCATTAAGGCAAAATGTCGAAATGGTGTCAGCCATGGCTCAGTGGGTAACACTCTTGCCTCTAAGGCAGAAGCTGGTGGGTTTGCTTTGTGTTCCAGAGACTTGAGCACAAACATTAAGGTTGACACTCCAGTGCAGTACATTGAGAATACTGCACTGTCGGAGGTACAGATTTCCAGATGAGATGTTATACAAAGGTAAAAGCAAAAAACTGCGGATGCTGGAAATCCAAAACAAAAACAAAAATACCTGGAAAAACTCAGCAGGTCTGACAGCATCTGCGGAGAGGAACACAGTTAACGTTTCGAGTCCGTATGACCCTTCAACAGAACTAAGGAAAAATAGAAAAGAGGTGAAATATAAGCTGGTATAAGGGGGGGGTGGGACAAGTAGAGCTGGATAGAGGGCCAGTGATAGGTGGAGATAACCAAAAGATGTCATAGACAAAAGCACAAAAAGGTGTTGAAGCTGGTGATATTATCTAAGGAATGTTATAATAAAGGTACAGATAGCCCTAGTGGGGGTGGGGTGGGGGGAAGGGATCGAAATAGGCTAAAAGCCAAAGATAAAACAATGGGTGGAAATACTTTTTAAAATAATGGAAATAGGTGGGATAAGAAAAATCTATATAAATTATTGGAAAAAAGGGGAATTGGAAAGGGGGTGGGGATGGAGGAGAGAGTTCATGATCTAAAGTTGTTGAACTCATATTCAGTCCGGAAGGCTGTAAAGTGCCTAGTCGGAAGATGAGGTGCTTTTCCTCCAGTTTGCGTTGAGCTTCACTGGAACAATGCAGCAGGCCAAGGACGGACATGTGGGCATGAGAGCAGGGTAGAGTGTTGGAATGGCAAGCGACAGGGAGGTCTGAGTCATGCTTGCAGACAGACCGAAGGTGTTTCACAAAGTGGTCACCCAGTCTGCGTTTGGTCTCTCCAATGTAGAGGAAACCGCATTGGGAGCAGCGAATGCAGTAGACTAAATTGAGGGAAGTGCAAGTGAAATGCTGCTTCACTTGAAAGGAGTGTTTGGGCCCTTGGACGGTGAGGAGAGAGGAAGTGAAGGGGCAGGTGTTGCACCTTCTGCGGTTGCATGGGAAGGTGCCGTGGGAGGGGGTTGAGGTGTAGGGGGTGATGGGGGAGTGGACCAGGGTGTCCCGGAGGGAACGATCCCTACGGAATGCCATCAGGGGGGGTGAAGGGAAGATGTGTTTGGTGGTGGCATCATGCTGGAGTTGGCGGAAATGGCGGAGGATGATCCTTTGAATGCAGAGGCTGGTGGGGTGATAAGTGAGGACAAGGGGGACCCTATCATGTTTCTGGGAGGGAGATGAAGGTGTGAGGTTGGATGCCCATCCTGATTTGGAAATATATCGCCATTCCTTTACTGTCGCTGGGTCAAAATCCTGGAACTCCCTCCCTAACAGCACTGTGGGTGTACCTACACCACAGGGCCTGCAGCGGTTCAAGAAGGGAGCTCACCATCACCTTCTCAAGGGCAATTAGGAATAGGAATGAAATGATGACCTAGCCAGCGATACCCACATCTCATGAATGAATAAAATAAATATTGTTCGTATTTTATGGACAAATGTCGGGAGGGGTTGAATGTTGGGTACCCACCCTTTGTGTATCTACAAAAATATACGATTTACACATCTGCCTCAGCTTCCAGTTAATACTTATAATTAAAGGAAACATGAGTAATAAACTTTTAAATGAGAAATTAACAACCCTAATGGAACAAACGCACAGCTTTCACGTTTCTGACCCCAAGTCTGTTGCAGAAACTATTCAAACAGGCCACTTCTGGGAAGGTGTGCCTGCGCCTTTAAGAGCAAAGTGCCGCTGGGTCTGAGGTGCGGATTCGGCGCATTGATCTCCATTTGCGCCCAGTGAGACAGGTCTCCGCCTCTGTGCCCGTCCGCCACATTCTTAACTCTTTAACTCTAGGCCCTGGTACTTGTGCAGTCAGCAGTTCAAGGGGTGGGGGGCTTGTATTTTCTGCAGACTTGGGGGTTTCCCCCACCGCGGGCGAGACTTTCGAAAGAGAGAGAGAGAGAGAGAGAGCAAAAAAAACTTTTCAAAGTTGGAAAACTTGTCGCCCGCTGCGGATGGGAAAGTCGGGGAGAGGCGAGCGTTGATCGGGAGGACAGTCGCTGGAGAAAGGAGGGAGGAGAGGCAGCCCAGTCTCTCCCCAGTGCACCAGGATATATATATATATATATATATATGGGAACCTGGGTGTGCAGGGATTTCTGTGCAAGGAAATAATAATAATTCCACCCAAGTTGCTGGATGTGGGAATGATTCACTGCGGGATTGCACAGGACAACTCGGGCTTGTGCATTGCAGAGAGAGGAGGAGGGGGTTGGAAACTTTGAATGAAATTCCTCGTCCCTCCCATCCAGCTGGAAAGTCTCCCCCTCTGCCTTGCCGGCCAGTGCAGGCTTTGCCTGGGGAGCCAGGCGCCAGAAGCATGGACAGGTACCAGGACCTGGGGCTGGAGGCCAGCAAGTTCATGGAGGATCTGAACATGTACGAGGCGTCCAAGGACGGGCTTTTCCGGGTGAACCGAGAGGCTTGCAAGCCCGAGTTCGAGGAGACCCGGCGGGTGTTCGCCTCCAAGATGAGCAAAATCCATCTGCAGCAGCAGCGGCAGCAGCAGCAGGAGGAGGTGCAGCTGATGGGGCTGGGGGTTCCCCCGGGGGCTCCGGGCAGGGTCAACGGGGGCTACAGCCCCCAGATTCCAGGCGAGGCGGACCACCCGCCCGCCAGCGGCGGAGAGCGAGCCCCCCGCCCGCACAAGCGGCTGAGCGGCGAGATCGCGGCCAAGCCCCCCGTGTGTGGGGCAGGAGCCCCCAACCCCGGTCCCGGACCGTCGGAGCCCCACCGACCCAACCGGTACTCCCAGGAGTTGAGCCCCCGGGGCGGCTACGAGCTCGACGGTGTCGGGGGCAGGTATCCCGGGCTGGAACAGGCTGCCGCCGCCGCCCCCTCCCCGGCCATTCAGCCCGACTATCCCCCGCCTAGCCCCGGGGCCAGTTGGAATAGTGAGGTCCGGTCCAACCTGGCCAGCCCCAGGTCCAGCCTCATCCCCCACGATCCAGCACCTCGCAGCCCCAAGTCTGCCTCCAGTCCCAGGTCCAGCCTCCTGCAGTATGGGCAGCTCCCCTACAGCCCCCCAAAGACCACCCCCCCGGACAGCCCCCTCCCCAGCTCGGCTGCCTCTGACCCCCATGGGCACCGCGCCCCGGTTAAATTTCCTGCCCCCCATTGCGAGCAGAGGCTGCCTCCCCCGCCTCCGCCTCCCCCGCCGCTTCCCCTCTCCCTCGCCGACCAGGAGCCCCCGAATTGGGCGGGATCGCCGCCCGCCCCCCGGGCTGAGCCGGAGCCTCCGGGCGCCGAGGCCGCCAGAGGCAACAGGCAGCAGCAGCAGCCCCCGGCCATGGTGCACGAGTCCCCGATCCCTTCCCCTGGCCCCAGCCCGGGGCAAAGCCGCCTGTCCCGGGCGGCCTTCCCGCACGATCCGGACTGCAACCCGCCGGGGCTGCCTTGCCCTGCTGGCCAGGAGTCCGCCTCCAGGGTCCGCCTGCCCTGTCAGACTCTCCATATACAGCCAGAAACCGGACCATCGAGGGCAGAATTAAAATTAGAAGCTCTCACTCAGCGGCTGGAGCAGGAAATGGACGCGAACCCGAAGGCAGATTATTTTGGTAAGATAATCTTTTTGCACTGATTCAATGTCCCTGCACCCGCTTCTATTGTGTGAACCCTTGCCTATTTCAGTGTGTGTGGTTTCTTTTTTTGTTAATTTCAGGCTTTTGTTGGCAATTGACTTTTTTTTTCCCCCCCAAAAAATATACTTTACTCAAAATTTGTAAAAGTGCAATTACAAAACATTTCAACTTGAAAATTGCAGAAAGTGCAATGAAATTCAGCTTGTCTGTATACAGCATGTTCCACTTTCAGGTGCATCTGTACAATTGTTATTCTCCTTTCAGCCCCGAGGCGCTGTGTCATCATTCTAAAGGACCTGGAGAGGGTGTGGGTAAAGTTCATTCCTCAGCCAGAGTCCAGTGCGCTTTTGCTATTGGTATCGGTTATCCTTCCCCAGGGTCACAGAAAGTGTGCCGCATCATCCCCAGCCCTCGCCTCTCCACTTGGTGAACAATGTGCATTTGCTAAAGCACAAACCAAATTCCATCACAAGTAGTGTGGAGCCTTCTGTTCATTTCTCAGCTGTGATGATCTCATCCCTCGCATGTTAGAGAGATGTGGCCGTTACAAGATGAATGTTTCCAAAGGTTATCCATGAAACTATCCAGATAACGTTTCTCAGCAATGTACAAATAATGAATGGCAATCTTTAAGGCTGACACCCCAGTGCAGTACTGAGGAAGTGCCACACTGTCGGATGAGACGTTAAACCAAGGCCCCATCTATCTGCTTGGGTGGGTGTAAAAGACCCCATGGCACTATTTCGAAGGAGAGAGCAGGGGAGTTATCCCCGGTGTCCTGGGCAATATATATCCCTCGATCAGCATCACACATTAGAACAGTACCTGGTCATTATCGCATTGCTGTTTGTGGGAGCTTGCTGTGCACGAATTGGCTGCCGCGTTTCTTACATTACAACAGTGACCACACTTCAAAACAAAAATCCTTCACGGGCTGTAAAGCGGTTTAAGATGTCCATTGGTCATGAAAAGCACTATATAGATATAAGTTCATTCAACATAGGATGATACAGCACAGAAGGAGCCATACAGCCCATCGTGCGTGTACTGGCTGTTTGCATAGATCTATCTGAGTAGCCCAAGTTCTGTGCTCTCTTCTCTCCCCCCCCCCCCGCCAATAGCTCTGTGAATTATTTCCCTTCAAGTATTTATCCAATTCTCGTTTGAAGGTTACTATTGAACCTGCTTCCACTGCCCTTTCAGGCAGCACATTCCAGATCTCAACTTGCTGTGTTTTTAAAAAAAATGTTTCCTCCGGTTCCCTCTGGTTCTTCAATCGGCCTCTTGGTTGATCACCCTTCCGCTGCTGGAAATAGTTTCTTAAACCATCAACAAAGTCATCATCAAAATGGGCTTAAAATAACTGCTGAACCCAAACCTGTAAGGGGGATGAATTAACATCGGGAACAGTAGTTGTTCTTCTGGGGCCCCTTTTGCCAGTGAAATTGGCGTTCCTTTTAAGAGTGATGTGACTGCAAAGGTGCGTTCACAGTATAACTAGCATCAGTGGATAGTTAGTTTTGCTTGACATTGCATCCTGAACCTGGAGCCTGACACTGGAGAAAGATTCCCTGGAGAAGTCCTTTAATTCCACTTTGCAATCAGTTTCAGGCTACCAGAATGACACTTCCCCAGTTTAGGATTGATGTGAAGCCAAAATCACAATTGCAACAGGACTGAGCTTGAAGTGTATTTGCACAGTGAAGGTCAATCACATGTAATGGACAAAATTCCAACATAAATGTCACTGCTCATTGTTGGTGTTTTAAATGAATGAACCTCTTTAAGTGGAGCCATTGTTAACGCTCCACTTACCTGATCCCCTGTGCTTTCTGTAAGGTCCCGCAGGTGATTTTATGCTTGGTGACTCCGCTGAAACCAGTGCTGTACCTGTTTAAATGTGCTCCTGAGGTTCGGATTTTTTAAAGTCAGCCACCCCACTGGAAGAGTACATCCACAGCTCCACAGGAACAGCTGAGGATAAAATCGCCTGGTACCAGCTGAATTTGGGGATCCCTGCTGTAACCAATCTAATGGACAGATACACATGTACAATCCTGAGCATTTTCAGAGCCTTACACTGTTTATTGATTCTAATATATTTTCACTCTCTTCCGATGCTAAATTCTGAGACCCACTGCAGATCCCATCCTCTGATTAAATCATGAGCATCTATTTTAGTTTCCTCTTCACAGGCTCCCTTTGGTCATAGCTAAAGCTGCCAGTCAGAAGCAGTTAATTAGAACTTGCCTCTTTTCTCTTCCACTATCGTGAAGCTCCTCTCTTACACTAAGCGCCTTGCCCCATTTCAGGAGACAGTAATCCTGCACAAAATGTTTCATTCTGATGCCTCTGATCACCTATGCTTTGAAATTTTGAACACTGGAGTATTGTGAGTCACAGAGTATCTAAGTGCCTCCCGGTAGAATGATAAATGATCAGGTGATGATAAAGCAGAATACCCTTGACTTTTATCTTGTTGTTTTGCAGAGGTCTCCCAGGTTTAATAAAGGAATGCCAGACATTCCAGCCACATCAGTGCATTATATGGAGCTTTATAAATCCCAGTTAAAGTTGAAACTCATGATCCCGTTCATTTATATATATCTCAAGCTGCAGAGATTGACAGATAAGAACATAAGAATATAAGAAATAGGAACAGTAGCAGACTATTCGGCCCCTCAAGCCTGCTCCGCCATTCAATAAGATCATGGCTAATCATCTTGTGTTTCGATTTCCACGTTCCCATCCAACCCCAATAACCTTTCATTCCCTTGCCTAACAAGAATCTATCCACCTCTGCCTTAAAAATATTCAATGACTCCACCTCCGCCACCTTCTGAGGCAGAGAGTTCCGAAGTCGCGCAATCCTCCTGAGAGAAAAAAATTCTCCTCCTAAAAGGGTTTTAAAACAGTGCCCCCTAGTTCTGGACTCACCCACAAGAGGAAACATCCTTTCAACATCTACCTTGTCAAGGCCGTTCAGGATCTTGTATACTTCAATCAAGTCACCCCTCACTCTTCTAAACTCCAGTGGAAACGAGTCCAGTCTGTCCAACCTTTCCTCATAAGATTTTGATGTTCTGATTTCTGATTCCTCAACCAATAAGACAACAACTCTAAGAGCAATCATTTCAACAAGGGAAAGTTCAAGCACTACAAATCAGCAAATGTCAAGTAGGACTGAATCTTCTGGCCAGAAGATTGCCAGAGTTCAGGGGCATGTGGACCTGTCTCTTGTGACTTACTGCCACTCTCACCTGAGCTGCCAATCTGGTTTAGCGGAGAAATATACCACCTATTTTTCTTTAATTCTTTTTGTGGGATGTGGGCATCACTGGCTAGGTCAGCATTTGCTGCCCATCCTTAATTGCCCTTGAGAAGGCGATGGTGAGTCGCCGCCTTGAATCGCTGCAGTCCGTCTGGTATCTGTACCAGTTTGGTACAACTGAGTGGCTAGGTCAGACAGGTACGAATGGCAGATTCCCTTCCCTAAAGGGACATTAGTGTGCCAGATGGGTTTTCCCAGCTACCTGTTAGATTCAGGGCACCGTTCCTAAGACTAGCTTTGAATTCCAGATTTATGAATTTGGAATTTGAATTCCATCAGCTGCCATGGTGGGATTTGAGCCTGTGTCCCCATAGCCAGGGCCTCTGGATTACTAGTCCAGTGACAATACCACTTTGCCACTGACTGCCCAGCTGGGGCTGAGATGATCAGTGGCTTCCTTTGTGCTAGGTATGGCGTTAGCCAGTTCTCCCCCGATCCCTGTTGACATCAGTTTTATTAAGGTTCCTAGGTCCCACACTTGGGCACATGCTGCCATGACATCAAGGACATGGATTGCAAGGGGAGAATCAGTTGATCTGGAACATGGTCAGTCAGCAGAAGTTTGGATTTAAATATTTGTAAGTCAGGCAGACCATTCACTCTCTTTTATATTGGAGCCAGTCTGTCCAGTGAATATAATAGGAATTGCATTTAATTTCATTGAGAACTTAATTAATATAACTTAAAACAACGGTTTATGGGCTTACACTTGGTCATCTCACTAGGTTGTCCTATCTTCTGGAAGACAGATTGATAAACATTGTAATCTCGCACATGTCACCATGCGTAAGATTACAATATCCAATGCACTCAGCAAGATGTATTATTGATAACGGTCCCAGTTGTGCTGGTTTATCACTAGATATTGGATAATAAAGGTGGGCTGATTGTTCTGGCTTTGGGGTCTGAAAACCAGAATGTCTCGTGATGTTGAACCCAAGAGATTATCTTGCGCAGATGTAGAATTTGTAGTGTGCTCTTGCTGCATCCGAAATCGGTTCATGTTTCCTCCAGAGGTGCATCTACTGGTCTATGACTGTAGAGAGACTAACATCTCTCCAGTACCCAACCTTAGTGACCATTGTTCATGTGTGAGCTTCAACAAAGCGATTGTTTTGACACGTTGACTGTTAAACCTAAGTCTGTCTTTGCGTCCACGTACATGCTACTTTTGCCCTAACAGAGATCAGTTATGTTTCCCTAGCCTGGATGTTAAACCTGGGCTATCTGATCTTATTGCTCACTGCTACACTGCCTGATATGATTGCGCCACTGTCCTTTAACCTCAAGAAGACTGGCTCCAAACATAGAACTTAAGCACATTATCATGGCTGACACTGCAGTGTAATAATGAGGGAGTGAGTGCTATTGTGGTGGATGTAGTTATTTAAGATGAAACGTTTTATCCAAGTCTGTTTACTCAGGTGGGTGTTAAAGATCCCAAGGTGCTATTGAGGACAGAGTAGCTGTTCTCTCAGTGCCCTGGTCAATATTTATCTGAAAACAAATGAAATTGTCATTCATTTTCTGTTTGCGAGACTTTATTGTGCTAGCAATTTTGTGCAAGTTTTTTTTGAACAATTTATACAAAAGAAAGCCTATGTCATGGTAATATAATTTGTCCTTTCAAACTTGGATTGGGTCTTGAGAGGGTGTTTTGAGATTTATAACATGGTGAAAGTATTTGTAGTTGGAGATCTGTCGTTGGTGATGGTTGTGTTGGGGAAAGCCTGATATATTGAAGTAAGAATGTCCCACAAGAAATGTAGTTACACAATATTAAATATATATTGGCGTAATGTGATTTTTCTACTTTCTATATCTTATCAGAACCTAATTCACCAAAGGACAGCTAATGGGGGTGGAGCAGTCTGGTGGGAAAGAGAGAAACACTAAATTCTTTTTAACTGTTGCCACATGATGAGTACTATGATACTTACTGGATTGATGCCCCCAGACTGGGGCTGAGATGGGGACATCTAGATTCTTTTGTGGGATCCTCCTGCTCCCTCCCTACAGATCTGCTGATAAATGGTTGGACCACACCAATCAGGTCCTGATTTAATTGAACATTTATGCTAACTTTATTTAGTTTGTTTTGTTAGTGTTGCTTTCTTGGATTGAGGAGGCAAGTGGAGATGATTTCCCCACCAGCCTCCGCATTCAAAGGATCATCCTCTGCCATTTCCGCCAACTCCAGCATGATGCCACCAAACACATTTTCCCTTCACCCTCCCGGTGGCATTCCGCAGGTATCGTTCCCTCTGGGACACCCTGGTCCACTCCTCCATCATCCCCTACACCTCAACCCCCTCCCATGGCACCTTCCCATGCAACCGCAGAAGGTGCAACACCTGCCCCTTTACCTCCCCCGTCCTCACCGTCCAAGGGCCCAAACACTCCTTTCAAGTGAAGCAGCATTCCACTTGCACTTCCCTCAATTTAGTCTACTGCATTCGCTGCTCCCAATGCGGTTTCCTCTACATTGGAGAGACCAGACGCAGACTGGGTGACCGCTTTGCAGAACACCTTCGGTCTGTCCGCAAGCATGACCCAGACCTCCCTGTCGCTTGCCATTTCAACACTCCACCCTGCTCTCATGCCCACATGTCCGTCCTTGGCCTGCTACATTGTTCCAGTGAAGCTCAACGTAAACTGGAGGAACAGCACCTCATCTTCCGACTAGGCACTTTACAGCCTTCTGGACTGAACATTGAGTTCAACAATTTTAGATCATGAACTCTCTCTTCCATCCCCACCCCCTTTCCGATTCCCTCCCCCCCACCTTTTTTTTTAACCCAATAGTTTATATAGATTTTTCTTTTCCCACCTATTTCCATTATTTTTAAATGTATTTCCATCCATTGTTTTATCTCCTACCTTTTAGCCTATTTCGATTCTTTCACCCCACCCCACCTCCACTAGGGCTATCTGTACCTTGCTTGTCCTGCTTTCTACCCTTAATGTCACTTATTAGCACATTCCTTAGATAATATCACTACCTTCAACACCTCTTTGTCCTTTTGTCTATGACATCTTTTAGCAATCTCCACCTATCACTGGCCATCTATCCAGCTCTACCCCACCCCCCCTTAAACCAGCTTATATTTCACCTCTCTTCTATTATTCCTTAGTTCTGTTGAAGAGTCATATGGACTCGAAACATTAACTGTGTTCGTCTCTGCAGATGCTGCCAGACCTGCTGAGTTTTTCCAGGTATTTTTGTTTTTGTTATGTCTGAGGACATTGGGGTACCCAGTGCCACCCTTATTGGTCCAATTAAATTAACAACAACTTGCATTTTTGTACCGCATTTAACATAGCAAGAAATCCAAAGGCGCTTTCACAGGAGCATTTTCGAAGTTAGGCACCAAGCCACCTATGGAGATATGAGGACAGGTGGCTAAAAACTCGACCAAAGAGGTAGATTTTTAAGGAGCGTCTGAAAAGGAGGAGAGAGGTAGAAATAGGAGTGGCTTGTTTGTTGCTTTGTAGATGCAGGCAACACATCCATTAAAATGGTTGTTGACAGGAACCCGGTGATATTTACTTTGTGTGTCCTGATGTGTAACCTTGTAGATGGTGACCCTGGTTACAGTTTCTCATTGGGCGAGTTTCCTTCATTGGACGTTGGCCTGTTTTGTTCTTGGGTTTTGTCACTCGATACCAAGCTGTTTACTCAGCTCACGCTCCTGTTACATAATAATTGGCACACAGAGGAGGGAGTAAAGCCGGGAGAGCTGGTCATCTTCAGGTGCTCTTGCACACCCCCCCAGGGGCATCCAGTTGGAATGGGATTGTTAGGGGTCCTGGAGGAAGTTGCCGATCATCCTGCTTTCTTTATTCTTTTTCACGGGATGTGGACGTTGCTGTCAAGGCCGGCATTAGTTGCCCATTCCTAATTGCCCTCGAACTGAGTGGCTTGCTAGGCCATTTCAGAGCCCACATTACTGTGGGTTTGAATTCACGTAGGCCAGACCAGGTAAGGACGGCAGATTTCCTTCCCTAAAGAATATTGGTGAACCAGATGGGTTTTTACAACAATCAGTGATAGTTGTCATGGTCACCATTACTGAGACAAGCTTTATATTCCATATGTATTAATTGGATTTGAACCCATGTGCCTAGGGAATTTGCCTGGACCTTTGGATTACCAGTCCAGTGACTACGCCACCATCTCACCTGCACTTAATTATGTAGCTCAGTAGAAAGGAGTGATAGGTATTTGTCTTCAATTAGCATTTACAACGGTGAGAATGGAAGTCAGGACTTAATAGAAACATAGAAAATAGGTCAAGATTCCTGTTTGTCATAACAATGGGTGTTGTACGTTGTTGCGAGGAGTGTAGATTCCCTTGTTTCTAACCCAAATGCAAAAGGAGCAGAGCCAAAATAGAAAATGCTGGAAGCCCAGCAGATCAGATCAGTCAGAATCTCTGGAACTAGCAGACAAATCCTCAAAGAAGCAGTCGCTGCCTTCTGTGATGACATGTCTACACCCACCCTCCCCCCACCGATGTCGCTGTGAGTTGATTTATTGTGCTCTGGTTGTGTTTCCTTCAGGAATCGTTTGAGTGACATCCAAACCTCATTTTCACTTGGGAACCTTAACATCTATTTGGGGGGGAAGAGGGTAGAAGGGGTTCCTTCTGCACCATTACCTCTGGAGTGTCCTCCCTCCCCACCCATCCACCCAGAGTCCATCCCTGGCCCCTCCTAGTTCTCACTTGCATGCTGCCCTCAGTAACATCGTTCATCGCCAAGGTGTCAGGTTCCACCTGTCCGCTGACCACACCAGGCTCCGCCACACCACTCGACCCTCTTCCACTTCCCCTGTGTCGCCAGATTTCTTGTCCAACATCCAGTTCTGGGTGAGCCCTAATTTCTCCCAAGTAAACGTTAAGCAGACCTGTTAAACATTGGGGCGACCAAAGCCATTTTCTTTGACCCCCGGCACAAACTGCATTCCCCGGCCACTGATTCCAACGCACTAAACCTTCGCTGGTCTGAGGCTGAACCAGATAGTTTGCAACCTATTGGACACCAAGCTTCTGATCCCATATGAAAGACACTGGATCCACCCCCGTAACATCACCTGTCTTCACCCCGCCACTGTTTGTCTGCTGTTCAGCCCCCTTCCTGTTACCCTGTTGACGCGCATCACTCACTTCCTTACTCACAATTGGTGACTTATCTCTTCAAAGATCTGGACCCCAAGCTCTGGAATGTTCTCCCTAAATGTTTCCCCTTCTTGTTCCTTTAAGGCCCTCCGGGGGGGGGGGGAAAGAGACTGCCTCCCTGAATAATAGATCCTAATATCTCCTGTTTTGTTTGGCTGTAGCTATTTTTTGGTCTGATATTTGCTCCTGTGAAACATCTCAGGCTGTAGGGTTGCATTAACATCTCTCTCTATGTGAAAATTCTTCTCAATCTGAGCCCAATCCTGAGGTTAAAGAACAGCGATGTAACCTTTCCATTTTGGAGTTTTGAAGAAACGCACCTTTAAGAAAAATAGAGCGTTGTACTACACGCAGAGGGTAACCTATGTTACGACCCCCCCCCTGCCAGGTGAGGTTCCCCAAAGTTGTTGATCCAGGCGAGACCCCTCGATTTGCCACCGTCTGGCTCGGACACCCCCCAAATTGTTATGCCCCAGGTGAGGAGGGCTGAACTGGCTCCTTGTCTTTATTCAGCACCCCACCCGCACCCCCTACCCACCTCTGTTGGTCGCAACAAGATTGAATCTAAAAAGGATCCCTCTCGCGGTTACCTTTTTCCCAGACCCAATCGTTCTGGTTTTGAAGGAGCCAATTTAATCAGACTTTCTTGAGTTAAAGCTAAGAGTAAGTTTATTAGCTACTAAAGGCAAGAAAGGATAAAACACGTGCCTATGCAGTCATACAGGTTAAAAGTAAGAATTTAGTTTGAAGTTTGTATAAAAATAAAAAAGTATACAGAGCAGTCCTTGACTGGTGGGGAGTAGGTGACTGAGCGTTGCAATTCGAGATTCCAGTAGAATTGACTTCGTTTGGTGAATAGTTGGTTTTGAAATTCCAGTAGTACCGACTTCGGTAGGCGAATTGTCGGTTTCGAGGTTCTAGTGGTGTTGATTTCGGTGGAGAGAGAGAGAGATGGGAATACTTGAAAAATGGCGATTTGCAGGGGTACTGTGCATGGCTGTTACTTCTGAGTCAAACTTCCAGCACTTGCTCTCTCAGAACACCCACCAACAGAGAGACACAGGGACGCAGCTCACTTTTAACCCCTCCTTTATATATTCCAAGTGGGAAGCACATTCACATATCTGTCTGGGCATTGCTCACAGGATTTCTTGATGAGATGATGCTCATCTCCCATTATGTCCCATTGTCTCTGCCGAAGGGATCAATTAGTTTCTGGATGTCTTTAGAAGTACCTTGACTGGCAACAAGGTGGGGTTCCATTACCTCTGAGGGAGTCGCCCTGCATCGTTCCAGCCAGTGGCTTGTGTGCATATTAAAAACTCAGGGCTTATTTTTAAAGTCCAATATCTCCAGACGCAATTTGATGTTTTTTCCTTCATTATCATGACCTAGTTAATTCATCAATTACCAGAATTAATATTGTGCTGAAATAAACTGTGTTTGGACATGATTGCAATCAATGTGTCAGATATTGGAATCAATATTGGGAAATGAATAGTGAGACTGATGCAACGCACACATTCACGTTTGAATAAGCGGTACTGTGCTCTATATAGAATTAGTACAGGATTATAAGCACCAGTTAGACATGAGTTAACTTGGAAAGAATTTTGGCCAGGCCATCAGTGCAAGCTGGTTCTTTTGGCTTTTATAGCCACTCATGTCTGAAATTGTTAAGTGTGGTCGATCTCAAGGTGATTCAGCAGTGGAAATAACAGCAAAGGGAAATCTTTCCGTTGATTTTTCAGCAGCTAGTTTTGCAGTTGGGTGCACTGTGAGGCCTAGGTCAGAGTTCACTGACAGCCAGACATAATGTACAGAAGCAGCATCACGGCAGGAACCAGAAGGAATGTCTCGCGGTCTTTCGACAGACGAGATACAAGTTCATAACCGAGCTAACGTTTCTTCCTTGGTGTAGCTAAGGAAATGTTATTGCCCCTGGGGAGTGTTTATTCTGCCTCGGCCAGAAGTGTGACACAGCTGCTATTATGTCTATAGTCAAAGCTACGCGTAGAAACAACAGAATTAAACCTCTGATCACGTAGTTAACTCTTCCGTTTTAATTATCACCTGGTAAAAATATTTTACCAGATGTTTCACCTATATGTTCAAATGCCAACACCTTCCCACAGTTACTGGGTGCCAAGTTTTATATTATATTGAAAAGCCTTGGGAAATCTCTGCCTGGGGAAGGGGCCATTCAGGTCTAAGGAGCGGTGGGGGGGGGTGTCATAGGGTTTAAAAGGCCAGAGCTGTGGTCTGGGAAATCCACTCTGGTCGTTCCCCTCGTGTTCCTTTACGCACATTGTATTATTTATAGTCCATGTAGATTGCTTTAGATACCCCTAATGTTAGGGTGTTTGGGACTGTAAAGGTTAACAGGGGACTGGGGAAACAGTACCACCAACGTTATGATGTAGAGAGTCACGTGGGAGCAGTGGAGTGTAGTGGTGAGTCTGGTAGAAGCTGACATGAAGATAGCCCCTAGTCAGGACTCTTCTTCAGAGAAGAGTCATATGGGCTCGAAACGTTAACTCTGTCCCTCTCCCCACAGATGCTGCCAGACCTGCTGAGTTTTTCCAGCATTTTCTGTTTTCATTGCAGATTTCCAGCATCCGCAGTGTTGTGTTTTTAATCTCTGTATTCCGTATATATGTATATAGTTACGTGTTATTAATAAACCATTCTTGTTCAACCATACAAGCCTGTCGAGACCTCTTCACGAGGCAACATACAAACCTTACAACATGGCGGCAGGAGGTGAAGGACCACAAAATCCCTAAGTACGAGGAAGTAAAGAAACTGCAGTCTTGACATGAGAGAAATGTGCCTACATTGAAAGCCTCGAATACACAGCTGGGGTTCACATAAGAAGCCCCATTACAGGCGTGAAGGCTGAAGGACAGAAGAAGGATCCACTGTGCAGCATTGAAGAACTCCACCCGAGGACGTGGAGGTTCGTCGTGAGACCCGATCGAAAGCAGAGGCAAAGGACCTAGCCAGACCACACGAGGGTGAGCAAACTCCCTTTTTTTTAAAAAAAAAAGGAAAGGCTGAAATAAGCTTTTAAATTAGGCGCAATATCAGGCAGCACTGGCAGATCAATAGTTTTAATGAGTGCGGCCTGAGGAACGCTGCAGCCTGGATCCAGAGTTGATGCCGTAACACCTGGTGACCGTGCTGCGTGGACAGAAAAAAAAACTGAACCGAAGTCAGTGCAAAAATTGGGCTTCGATTCGATTTGCCAAGCTGAGGAAAGCCACGAGCTGGCCAAAATGGTTTTCTCAGAAGATTATCTGCAGAATCGATGAAGTTTAAAATGGCTCCGTAACCTCGACGGGGGGTCCACCAAACCCTGACGAGCGCTGGAAGAAAGAAGAACTTTTACTGCGGCTCCATTTAAAAAAAAATAATAAATTAAAGCTGTATTCCCTGTGCTGAAAACAGGCATAGATGGTAAATCAACAGCGTCAGGTCAGTTGAGGCAGATGCAAGGGCCAGACCAGACACAAAATTGGACATTATGCAGAAGAAGATTTTTAAGATATCTGATAACATCAGGCTTGAATAAGAAAACAGAGGCTGAACAAGTGAATACACTATTATATTCAGTAGGTCCAATAGACGATGACATAATTGCCAGAGAAGGAATAAGTGAATCTTCCAATAACTTTGAAGAGGTCATGGAATCATTTGTCACCTACTTTAACCTAAGAAGCAATAAAGTTTTTGAGCGAGCAAAATTTAACAAGAGTCCAAAAGCCCAGGGAATCCGTACACTATTTCATAAATGAGTGATAAGATTGGCTGAAGGCCGTGACTATGGTGACCTTAAGTTGGAGCTCATAAATGACCGAGTAGTAGTGGGATTGGCCAATGATAGTCTTTCAGATGTACTCCAATCTAAAAACCTGACTTTGGAAAAAGCTATTCAAATCATCAGACAATCGGAAGTCCACCAGCAAAATCGATCCATTTTGTATGCTGAAGTTAAACTGTGGTACAGCGCAACCCCAACAGTCCAGCTCCTCAAGCAACAAAAGGGCAAGGAGACTTCAGGGCAAGGAAAGCAATACCCAAGCAAAACACAAGATGGTGGCAAACCATGTCAGTGCTGTGGCACCAAAGGACCTCACAGGCATGAGCAGTGTCCAGCAATCACTGGGCAGTGCTTTCACTGCAACCACCTGGGACACTTCGGAAATATGTGTTAGTCCAAAACCTTGAGATGTGCAGAGGACCTCAAATAAGTCCATGAGATAGAGGAGCCACATCAAGAAGGAGACCAACAATTCTTCTTGGGAGATATTAAGGAACCCAGATTCATATTTTGGAATGCTGACATATCTGTAAATGGTCATCTCTCAAATTTCATGTTAGACACTGAAGCCAGTGTAACAGCCCTCTCAGATCAGGAACCGTGGCTAAAAGACCTCTGGCTACAGACAGCAGACAACAGACACACCACTGGTCCTGGAGGAATCCAACTACTGGTCATAGGATGATTCAAGAGCTGCTCTGGTATGGCAACAAGCAATTAATGAAAACTCTGTATGCCGTTCGCAATCAACATTTTTCCTGAGCAGAGATGCCTGTGTTGTCCTCATCCTCCTCAAAATGGCAGAAGATGTCAAACCAACCATTGTAGTCAACCATATTGAATTGGAGACTCCTAAGAGGTCCACCATGCTGATGATCTTGACTGGGACTTCAGTTCAGAACTGTCCTCCCTCTTTGCAGAGACAGTTATTCCAGCTTCTTTGCAGACAGCACAAAATACCCTTCTTCTGTCAGACCAGCCAAACGTTCAGATGAGCACCACAAAACTTAAACCTGAAGATACAGAGGAGAAGGAGCAACAGTAGTAGATTGAACCTGAACTTCAGAGTCAAACGGCTGCTGTCACGGAACCAGGAGAAACTACAGCAAAAAAAGCTGGGGCTTCAGGCTCAGACGCACATCATGAAATTGATCCTAGGGCAGGAGAGGAGTGATCATCAACTCACCAAGACAAAACTCGGGGAGCCACAAGTGCACATGAAGAAACAGAGTGCAGCATTAGAAGCCAAACTGCAGGCTGAGCTCAAGGATGAGGAACATGCAAACATAAGGGTTGTAAACCTACAACTTCCAGGAAGAACATGACAGACCCCACCGAAAAAGAACACCCGAGTCCACTCAATGAATGAACAGAGCGAACGTTCACTCCGGAAGGAAAGGGTTAAGCCCATGGTACCTGACCAAGGAAGACAAATTCTCGATAAAGAAAAATACAACACCCAAGGAGTGCAAGAAGCAAACCAGATGTTGACATGAGTGTTTGAATCACAAAGTAGTATAACTTCAACTCCAGACCAATAAACTCAGCCCAAAGCAGTTGAGATGACTGCTCCTCCAAACTGGTAAAGAATGAGATCTGGAAGAATTGTTAAGCCTCTAGACCGTCTGAATCTGTAAGGTCAGAGACTTGGGGGGGAGAAGAGGTAGCATGTAAATATCATTGTAAAGACTTGGGAGGTGTAATATTAGGGTTTTTGGGACTTAACGTGGGACTGTGGAAACAGTACCACCCACGTTATGATGTAGAGAGTCACATGGGAGCAATAGTGGTGAGTCTGGTAGAAGTCGACATGAAGATAGCACGTAGTCAGGACTGTATCGTATGAATGTATGTATGAATGTATGTATGAATGTATGTATGAATGTATGTATGAATGTATGTATGACGAGACAGCGTACAACCTTACCACAGCACCTCGAATGCACTTTAATTTCCTGTCCCAAACTGCTGTGTTCACAGTGAGACCTGATTTACAGCAGTAAACAGGGACAGAACAAAGAATTAGCTTACATCTATATGGTGTCTTTCACATGCTCAAATGTGCAAATAACATGGTGGCCAACGAATGATTATTGTCACAAATTACTATTAGTCGCTGCCGTTGGGTAGGTCCAGGTGACAGTTGTTTGTTTATCACAAGTTCTTACAAACAGCAAAGGGGATCAAAGAAACCCTCCCATCATCCCACCATTGATGGCAGTACCCTGAGCAGTGAAGGCCTTTCACTGTGGAATTCCATCCATCCTTCAACCTCTCTTCCTTTTGAGCCCTGCTTCAAACCAACCCCTTGACTTAGCCTTTTGTCACCTTTTCAAATATCTCCTTTTTGTCTGATTTGTGTGAAGTGTCTTGGAAAGGAGCTACAAGTTGTGTAAACCTTTCTCCTTGTCACTCTGGTTTGAGCAGAGAGTTCTACTTCAGCCTTCCATTGTAACTTCAGTTTGTTGTAGAGCACGGTAACATAAAATCATAAGAAATAGGGACTGGAGGAGACCGACTGATGGTGGTGTGGGTGTCTGGAGAGTGGGTTGGATTGTTGGCATTTTGATGGGTGCACATGTCTGCCTTTGTGGTTTTGGCCTTTTTTTTCCCCCTCCCTCCCCCATTTTTTGGACCTGGTGGGCCTATGGTTTATTTCAAGCTCTTCTACTTTCATCTCTGACCTTTTTTAATTTAAGATTTAACCTTTTATTAGACCTTTTCATTTTACATTTCTTCCAAGTAATCTGGCCTCTTGTGCATCCTGGATTTTAAAAGACACGGCCCTAAGCACTGGAATTCCCTCCCTAAACCTCTTGCCCTCTCTACCTCCCTACCTTTAAGATATTTAAACTTACCTCTTTGACCAAGCCTTTGGTCACCTGCCCTAATATCATCTTATGTGGCTTGATGTCAAATTCTATTTGATAAATGCTGCTGTCAAGTGCCTGGAGATGTTTTACTACCCTGCAGGTGCTTATATGAATGTGAGTTGTTGCAATATACAAAGTGCTGTTGCAGTATAATAGGGGAGATACCAGTAGATGGGGGCTAAGTGTCTCTGCAATTAGCAGGAGAATCTCTGGAAGAGGTAGACGTGATAGGAAGGTGATGGCCTTGTACAACCTGCTTAAGAAAAAAATTCTGCACACCAAGTTAATTAGGTTTAAATGAATGTTAACATTACTGTATTTCTTAGGCAAATATTTGAGGATAAGACCACTTAAGGGAATGTTCAAGTTACAACCCTATAAAGTAAGAACATGGATGAGGTGATGTGAACCTTAAATTGGCAGTCAGGAGGTTGTTTATCTTAAAACTAAAACTAGTGTAAATAATCCTCCACTATGTAGACCTGATTAGCTGTTTTATGAATTTCAAACTCTCAGCTTGTAATTGAGTTAGAAGTGGGACATCTGTGTTGAACTTGTTCTAATTAAATCACTTTTATTGGTTGCAATGTGTTATGGTTGATAGTTGTCACCTGCGCTCTGGCCTTTCCTCTGAGTTCGGCTGTGTTTGAACAGATGAGTAAACGCTGTAGGTTTTGCTGGGATTAAAAACAAAGCCTTTTCTGTGGACATATTAGGTAATGCATGAGCAAGCAGCACATTCTGCGCCTCGCAGTAGATTTATGCACAAGGGTCTGATTTCCTTTGCTGTTGAACTATCTAACACGTTCCTGTAAGGTTTAATTTTGCACTGTTACCAGTGTGTTTATTTTCAATCGATTTACGGTGGACTTAACGTGGTGCACAAAGCAACTTTGCACAACCACATTAACCGCTGGAGTACCGGAGCGAATGAAATCTCCAGAAGATTGCGCTCCCTTCTATTCTGGGAGGATGCAAGATCAGAGTTCAACAGAATAATGCATGGGCTAATGTTTTTGTCCTGAAAGGGAAAGACATTGTTGTAGGGTGGCCGAGTTGTGCTATTAATGATAGAGTTGATCAGCAGACACTTCTTGGGATGGAAACTTTAAGTTTATTTACAATATACTCAGCAGCAACTACATGTGTGCTTTCAACTCCAACTCTAACTCTACACTGCCTACTGAGGTAGCTCACGCTACTCTCCTATTGGTTACTACAGATCATGCGATCTTCCTTAACAAGTATTATTTTTAACGGTACATTACGCACTAAATGAAACCATAAAACATTTTTATTTCTGTGGTAATTATCAGGTGTCGTTGTGTACGCCAGGACTTGAGTCATACTTTCACTATTAGGCCCATGAATCCAACTGTTTGATCCATATGTGACCTGGTGCTACATGTGTCTAAAAGTCAGTTCATGTGCCGTTTGTTCATTGGTGTTTGGTAAACCATTTTTTCTCCCGTTGCACAGGCTTTGAGGACACGTTGGAGTTACATTATGCCGTTCCAATGTCTTGAGATTCAGAATGGCAACGACTCCACAAACATAAAAGATAATGAGGATTTGCCCCATAATCAACTAACTTCTCCTATTCTCTGCCCAAAGGCAGATCCAACCCACACAGTGCCATGACCTCCACCCTGGGTAGGACAAGGAGACAGGTCCCGAATCCACCCCAGCCAGAATGGGGATCGAACCCCGTGTTGTCGCACCAATCTGATCCACACCGGCCGTTCAGCCAACTGATCCAACCAGCCCCCCAAGGAGTCTGAGTCGCTGTGGCAACATACACTTTTACAGGCATGTTGTAGTCTGGAACTATGGGTAGTGATGGTAGAGGCTCCTACTGTGTCCTCTCCATCACATGGCCAGCCAGGAATCTCACCCACTCTTACCACCTGCCATTGGTGTGTGTTGAAAAGATTCACAGGTTGACACGCAACCCGTTTGCCCCTGTTGTGAATGCACCTTCTTTGGCCATCAAGCCCTGGAGTGGGACTTGACCCCGGAGCTTCTGACTCAGAGTCAAGGACACTACCCACCCTGCCACAAGACCTCAGTCAACTAATTGCTATAAGAAATGGGAGCAGGAGTAGGTCAGGTGGCCCCTCGAGTCTCCTCCACCTTCCAATATGATCGTGACTGATCCTCTACCTCAACTACACCTTCCCACATGACCCTATATATCCTTTAATATCCAAAAACCCTGTCCATCGTGACTTGAATGCAGTTGAGTATCCACAGTCCCTGTGGGATGAAGAATTGCAAAAACCCTCAACTGAGTGAAGAAATTTCTCCTCATCTCCATCCTAAATGGCTGACCCCTTATCTTGAAACTGTGACCCCCCCCTAGTTCTAAACTCCCCAGCCTATATTAAGGAAGCTTCTCGAGCTCATACGTGCTTGAAAATGCAGAACCCCCCGGGAGTTTGTTGATATTTAAATAAAAATACTTGAAAATGTAACTTTGCCCTCCCTTCCCCCACCCAGGAGAAAAATGTTATAGTCAGTATTAAATTAGGGCTGAGCATTAAGTATTTCTGATACTAACCAGCCTGACCTGGCAAGACGTGATGAAGTAATGCTTTGACACTTCAATCTCGTTTTTGGAAAGAGCAGGAAAGCAATTAACTTGTTTTTGTAAACTGCTCATTGAGATTAGTTGACCCACTTGATTCAGCGGCTTAAACCCAGTGCTCATAAGTGACCCAAAGTTCAGGGCCTCTCTCTGCTGCTCACCTGCTGCATAGAACGGAAGAGGGTCATGGTGGCCCTCTGAAACTGCTCTGCACAATCCCAAAATAAATCATTGGAAGTACTTGCGAAAAGTACCAGATTTTGTTAGCGGGTGACGTTGGTCAATATTTCTATATAAACGACCCCCTGAGATCCCTGCATCCCTCTAATTCTGGTCTAAGTCACTCCCTATTTTAATGGCCATGCCTTCAGCTGCCTTAGGCCCTAAGCTCAGCAATCGCCTCCCTAAACTCCTCCGCCTCGCTGCTTCTCTTTCCTCTTCTAAGACGCTTCTTAAAACCTACCTCTTTCCTGCCCTAGCATCTTCAAGTGTCTTGGTATGAAATTTTGTCTAAGCTTCCTGTGAAACACCTTGGGACCTTTTTACTAAGTTAAAGGCGCTATATAAATGCAAGCTGTCTATATCGCAGATGTTGTTGGATTTTTCAAGTGTTTGGTAATGAACATCAACTGAACATAAATATTTGATATTGGCCTTTGAAATGAAGATATTCCTAATCACTCTGAGGTTTAAATTCTATTATGGCGCTGACTCCATTCGTGGACATAGTATTGTCACCAGGGAGAACGATTTCCCTTTTTTACTGTGTGTAGAGAAGTTGTAAATGTCTGTAGAAAGGATATGCTAACATTTTATTGCAAATTGTGGTGAGTAACTCACCTCCTGACTCCCCAAAGCCTGTCCGCCAACTACAAGGCACAAGTCTGGAGTGTGATGGAATACTCTCCACTTACCTGGATGAGTGCAGCTCCCACAACACTCGAGAAGCTTGACACTGTCCAGCACAAAGCATTCCGCTTGATTGGCACCCCATCCACAAACATTCACTCCCCCCCCCACCACCCACAAACAGTGGCAGCAGTGTGTACCATCTGCAATAGGCACTACAGAAACTCACCAAGGCTCCTTGGGCAGCACCTTCCAAACCCACGACTGCTACCGCTACTGTCTAGAAGGACAAGTGCAGCAGACACATGGGAACACCACCACCTGAAAGATCCCCTCTAATCCACACACCATCCTGACTTGGAAATGTATCGCCGTTCCTTCACTGTCGCTGGGTCAAAATCCTGGAACTCCCTCCCTAACAGCACTGTGGGTGTATCTACACCACATGGACTGCAGCGGATCAAGAAGGCAGCTCAACACCACCTTCTCATGGGCAATTAGAGATGGGCAATAAATGCTGGCCCAGCCAGCGATACCCACATCCCATAAAAGAATTAAAAAAAGGACTTAAATCCTCCACTCCCCCATGGTTATTTATTGTATTGGTATCATGTGTAAAGTGTTGATGTGAAACTGGGCAATCTGTATCTATCTTGTGATCTTGTGAGTTTTGTACAAGTATGCCTCTTGCATGTAGACAGCCTCTTCAAACCTAAGAACTTATCCCGAGGTCCTTCACAGGAGCATAATCAGGCAAAAATTGACACCAAGCTAGAAAAGAGCTGCTGCGATAGATGACCAAAAGCCTGGTCAAAGAGGTAGGTTGTAGGGAACGTCTTAAAGGAGGAGAGAGAGGTTTAGGGAGGGGAAGTCCAAAGTTTTGGGCCTTGGCAGCTGAAGGCACAGTTGTCAATGATGACACCATTAACATTGGCGGTTACACAAGAGGCCTGAGCTAGAGGAGTGCAGAGTTCTCGGAGGGCTGTAGGACTGGGGAAGGTTACAGAGATATGGAGGCTTGGGGGCCATTGAAGGGCTTGAACACCAGGAGAAGTTTAATATTGGCAAGGAGAGGGGTGAGGGAGGTGCTGGTGAGGTGGAGCTTGGTGTTGTCAGCGTAAGCGTTGAACCTGACGTCTTGTCATCAGTTGCTATTGTGGAGGAGAAGCATATGGCTTAGAAATAGGAGGGTTAAAGTATAGACCCTTGGGAGACATTGGAGACGATTGGGTGGGAAGAGAAGCTATTGCAGGAGATTCTCTGGCCACGACTGAATAGACTAAGAGTTGAACCAGGCAAAGCAATACAACTCAATAGAGGAGTGAGATTGGAGGAGGGTGGTATGGTCAATGGTGTCAGGGGCTGCAGACAGCTCAAGAAGTGAGGAGGATAGGACAGCCCACCATAGTTGTAGGAACAGTGAATGTCATTTGTGACTCTCTCCTTACTTACGGAGGGATATACTCGCATTGGAAGTGGTTTGGAGAAGGTCACTGGGCTGATTTCAGGGATTAAGAGGTTGTCTTATGATGAAGCCTGATCAGAAAGGGTGCAAACATGGAGTTGTAGAAGAAGGGCATGATTTGCGAGACTGTAACTTGTTCAAAGAGTTTTGAATAGAAAAGGGAGGTTGGGAGGGGGTGGTACTTTGCAAGGATAGAGGGATCAAGGTGAGCTTTTTGAGGAGAAGAGGTATGGATGGCAGAGTTGAAAGGGAGGAGAAAGAACTATTAAGAATGTTCACAAATATGGGGGCCAGGAGAGGAAGATGAATGGTCAGATGAATGAATGGGAAATAGCGTCAAGGGAGCAGGATCTCATGGACAAGATGAGCTTGGAGAGGGCATGAGGGGAGATGGGAGAAAAACTAGAGAAAGATGGTTCTTAACACGGTCTAGCCAGAGCTGCTGATGAATGGTAAACCAGTCGTGTCTCGTATACTTTAAAGTTTACGTCCCTTCAACCTTTGGTAGGGGAGCACCAGGGTTGGAGATGGTAAGGAATTTATTAGATATAAAAGCATCAGAGATAAAGGTGAGGGTGTGACTGAGATTGATGTAAGCAAATGGCAGGCCAGAGGCCAGAGATAGTTGGGAGTGTGAAAGTGCTGTGACTTCAAATGTCAGCTGCCACCAAGTCGAACAGCTCACAATATAATTTTGGAAGGGCACAGTTTATAACTACTATAGTTCAGGTGATCATAATATGTAAATATCACCCACCTCCTATGATGCTTGGCTGCAATCCTTCGGAGCTCTGGTGGTGTGGGAAATCATTGAACCGCGCTATGTCGGAGCTACTTGCTGTTAAATTATTCAAGGACTCCAGTGTATTTGGAAATATGCACATCCTGCAGCTTATCTCTCTGCAAATTGATGAGCTTATTGATGTGACTTCAGTTTAAAGGTGAATGTTGGGGGAGGGGAATACCTTTTGAAGTTAGTGAAGTGTGTAAATCAGGGAAAATAACCTTTTAAGCTACGATGTAATATACTGCAGGCAGCATTGCGAAACTGGTAAATGTTTTTTCCAAAGGCACTTGTCGAATGCAACTTTTTATTCTCTATTTTGAAATTGTGTGTGTGTGTGTGTGTGTGTGTGTGTGTGTATTGAGTCTTGGAAAGAGTTATCCGATTAGTCTCCCTGTCCTGCTCTTTCTCCATAGTCCTGCCAATTTCTCCCCTTGTGTGTCAGCTGTGGCTCAGTTGGTAATACTCTTGCCTCTGAGTCACAAGGTTCTGGGTTCAAGTCCCACTCCAGGGCTTAAGCATAAAAATCAAGGCTGACACTCCAACAGTGCAGCAGTCCCTCAGTACTGCGTTGGAGGTGCTGTCTTTTGGATGAGATATTAAACCAAGGCCCCATATGCCTGCCTGGGTGGATGCAAAAAAACCCCGTGGTACCATTCGAAGAAGAGTAGGGGAACCCCTCCCAGTGTCCTGGCCAACATCCACTACCCCACCCCTCCCACCTCCAAAATGTTTACTGGAGCCCCCTGATGCACTCCTGGGAATACATGACACTTAATACCATGAGTGAACATTGTTTCATGATATGCCAAACATCAGCAAAATCCATGAGTATTCGATTCCAACATGCACAGTTTAGTATCCTGTTTTTTCAATGGAGCGTTGGTATTAAAATGCTTCATTGTTATGCCAACACTCTTCATGTGGGGGGTTCTTGATGCACCAAATTCCTTGCTCCGTTAGTATTTTCTCCAGTATGTTTGTCCGATGCATTACTGGATGATTAGATGTTCAGAACCTCACACTGGTGGAAAATAAGAGGATATATCAAGGTAATTCCTTAGTGGATTTATTAATGATGGAGGAGAATCATCTTTACCCAGAGTGGTATGAAAGTGGAGCTACCACACAGCGTTGAGGCAGATAGCGTAGATGCATTTACGGGGAATCTGGATAAGTATCTTTGAGTGATAAAGGATTTGCTGCTGGGTGAGATGAGGTGGCACGGAGGGAGGGCCTTGTGGATCATACACACCAGCATAGAACAGTTGGGCTGAATGGCCTGTTTCCATCCTAAAAATTCAATCAATCACTTGGTAGGACTGAACTTGAATATCGTTGAAAGAGACATGTTGAAGCTTTTCATCTTGCAGTCATCAGGGCAAACGGAAGAATGCCAAATTTCAAACAATCACAACAATTCATTGCAATATTTATTCATTTTCATGTGAATTTTGTGCTGTTGGAGGTGAAGGACATTGGAACCATTGAATAGAGCACATCCTATTTAGGGTCTTGGTGCCAGAGGCTCTCTGGGGAGGTGTAGTATTGTACTCAATAAAGTTAATGGAATGCCGCCTAGAACAAGCCAGATGTATGCCAGAAGGGAAGATTGAATGAAGTATTTAACAAACTTTTTTTTTTTTGCTTGCTTGTGAAACATGCAACCTGATACTTGTTTTGAAATATCGTTGTGCAAAAATATGTTGTCACTTCCATGTGGTGCACGTTCTCTGCTGCTGCCTTGAAATACAGCATTTGTTAAAATTGTATGGGCGCGATTTAATACGTGCTTTTATGGCTGCTCTAGATTCATGGTGTTGATATTCCTGTCATAAACGGGGACTAACTGGACCGTTTCATGTTGGTTTTCTCCTAGGAACGTGTGTGAAGTGCAGCAAAGCAGTTTATGGAGCACACCAGGCCTGTCAGGCTATGGGGAACCTATATCATGATGCCTGCTTCACTTGTAGTGCCTGCAGTAAGTAATACCTCAGCAGTGATGTATTGGGCGTGAGAACCCGGGCATGGGCAGGGTGACGGGCATGTTTGGAATTTGACCTTGGAATAAGTGCCCCTCTCAATAGTGTCTCAATCATTTGGATTTATAGGAATCAAACGGCACAGGAGAAGGCCCTTCAGCCCATCGAGGCTGTGCTTGCTCTTTTGAAGAACAATCCAGTTCACCTTATTTTCCCTGCAATTTTCTCTCCTTCAAATATTTATCCAATTCTTATTTGAAAGCTCCTATTGAATTTGTATCTAGCAGCCTATCAGGCAGTGCTTTCCAAATCATCACTACTCATGCATAAAAAAAGATTTTCCTCCTGTCGCCTCTGGTTCTTTTGCCAATAACTTTTAAATCTCTGCCCTCTGGTTCTTGACCCCCCTTGTGCCAATGGGAACAGTTTCTCTTTCTTTATATAAACCCTTCATGATTTCAAACACCTCTCTCTCTATCACCTTGATCAAATCTCCTCTTTGCCTTCTGAAGAAGGGTCTCCGCCCTGAGACTTTAGTTCTGTTTCTTTCTGCGCAGGTGCTGCCAGACCTGCTGAGAATTTCCGGCACTTTCTGTTTTTATTTCAGATTTCCAGCATCCTCTGTATTTTGCTCTTTTATTTTAGCGTTTTATGTAGGTCTAGCATAACTTCCTGGCTATCGCGCTTTATGTCTCTATTAATAAAGCCCCGGATCCCATATGCTGAAATTCTTGTGGTGATATGTCATACTCACTCATAGAACGAGATGAGTGTTCCCACTGTGTGATGTTGAGTCAGAATCTGAATAGCTGCATATTATTCAAAAAGGCGGGGGGAGGCAGAAAGTGGGAAACTATAGACCAGTTAGTTTAACGTCTGTCGTTGGGAAATTGTTGGAACCCATTATTAAGGAAGTAGTAATGGGGCATTTGGAAAGTCAAAATACAATCCATCAGAGTCAGCGCGGTTTTACGAAGAGTAAATCATGTTTGACTAATTTGCTAGAGTTCTTTGAAGATGTGACAAGCAAAGTGGATAATGGGGATCCTGTAGATGTAGTATATCTGGACTTCCAGAAGGCCTTTGATAAGGTGCTGCACAAAAGATTAATACACAAGATAAGATCACACAAAGTTAGGGGTAATATATTCGCTTGGATAGAGGATTGGCTAACCAACAGAAAGCAGAGAGCCCGGATAAATGGGTCTTTTTCTGGATGGCAAGCAGTATCTAGTGGGGTGCCACAGGGTTCGGTCCTTGGGCCCCAACTATTTACAATCTATATTAATGACTTGGATTCAGGGATAGAAGGTACTGCAGCTAAATTTGCAGATGACACCAAAATAGTAGGGAAAGTAAGTTGTAATGAAGAAATGAGAAATTTACAAATGGTTATGGACCGGTTGGGTGAATGGGCCAAAGTTTGGCAGATGGAGTTTAACGTGGATAAGTGTGAGGTTATCCATTTTGGTCAGAAGAATAAAAAGGCGACTTATTATTTAAGTGGAGAGAAACTTCAGAACGCTTCAATGCAGAGGGATCTGGGTGTCCTCGTGCATGAATCGCTGAAAGCTAGCATACAGGTACAGCAGGTAATAAGGAAGGCAAATGGAATTTTGGCGTTTATTGCTAAAGGAATAGAGTATAAAAATAGGGAAGTGTTGTTGCAACTGTACAAGGCATTGGTGAGACTGCACCTGGAGTACTGTGCAGAGTTTTGTCCCCTTACTTGAGGAAGGATGTAGTTGCATTGGAGGCGGTTCAGAGGAGGTTCACTAGATTGATTCCAGAGATGCGAGGCTTGTCTTATGAGGAGAGATTGAGCAGTTTAGGCTTATACTCGCTAAGTTTAGAGGATGAGAGGAGATCTAATTGGGGTATATAAGATGCTAAAGGGGATAGACAAAGTAGACGTGGAGCGGAGGTTTCCCCTTGTGGGGCATTCTAGAACAAGAGGCCATAGTTTTAGGCTAAGGGGTGGTAGATTTAAATCAGAGATGAGGAGGAATTACTTTTCTCAAAGGGTCGTGAATCTGTGGAATTCACTACCTCAGAGAGCAGTGGATGCTGGGACGCTGAATAAATTTAAGGAGGAGATAGATTTTTAATTAGCAATGGGTTAAAAGGTTATGGGGAGAGGGCGGGAAATTGGAGTTGAGGCCGAAATGAGATCAGCCATGATCGTATTGAATGGCGGGGCAGGCTCGAGGGGCTGAATTGCCTATTCCTGCTCCTAGTTCTTATGTTCTTATACGATGGCCAAGGCATTGTTGAGAGTGCAGAAGAGGTTTTCTAGCTTGGTACCGGAGTTGAGGGCCTTCAGTTGTATTGACAGACTGGAGAAGCTGGAGTGGTCTCCTTTGAGCAGAGAAAGTTAAGAGGCGATTTCATAGAGGCATTCAGAATCGCGAAGGGTTTGGGAAGAGTAAATAAATAGAAACAGTTTCCAGTGGCGGAAGGGTTGGTCACCACAGAGAGAGATTTAAGGAGATTGGCAAAAGAACCAGAGGTGAAAAGAGGAACTTTTTTTTTTTTGCACAGTGAGTTGTGATCTAGAATGCACTGCCTGAAAGGGTGGTGGACAAAGATTGAGTAGTAACATTTAAAAGAGAAATGCTTAAAGGAAAAGACTTTATAGGGCTCTGGCGAAAGAACCAGACAATAAGACTAATTGGATAGCACCATCAAAGAGCCAGCAACAATGGGATGAATGGCCTCCTTTTGTGCTAGAAGTCTTATTCATATTGCCTCATTCTCTTTAATATCATGTGATGTAGTAAATGCCTTTTGAAAATCTGCCAGTACAACGTCCACTGCAGTTCCTTTCAGCGATGCATTCAACCATTATTTCAAAGAACTCTTATTAAATTTGTCAGACACACCTTGTCTTTGAAAATCTCTTCACCTCCTGGAGTTCCTCCTTGACATCGACCCCCATTGACTGCAGCCGGAGCAGGTTCTGCGTGTTTTTCTGGAGTCGGGACATTTCCCTCTGTTCCTTTCTAACTTTCTGGATGCCTTTGAGGATGAAAAACCTCTTGATGTTCCCCTTGATCGCTTCCCACCAGTGTGTCAGGGACTCAGAGGGGTTTCACGGTTCTCCAACCTTTGTAATCCCTCTTGAGCTCCTCAATGTTCAATGCACGTTTAGCTTCCATGCCCCTCTGCCCACCCTCTGATCTTCCTCTAAGTGACAGTCAGCCAGTAGGAGGCAGTGGTCAGAGAAGAACACCGGCTTGACGTCGGTGGAACTGACTGCGAACGCACGGGACACAAACAGGAAGTCTATCCTGGAACGGATGGACCCGTCTGGCCGTGACCAGGTGTATCTACGCTGTGCTCCATCTGCAGGGTTGCTGAAGACGTCGTGCAGCTTGGCATCCTTAACTGTTTCCTTCAGGGATCTGGACGTAGCGTCCAATCTGCTGTCGGCCCTGCCGGATCGTCCAGCCGTATCGATGATGCAGTTGAAGTCACCGCCCAGAATGACCGGCCTGGAGGTCGCCAGCAGCAGTGGGAGCTGCTGAAATACCACCAGCCGCTCTGCCTTTTGTGCCGGGGCGTAGATGTTAATTAACCGGAGTGGAGCATTCTTGTACATTACGTCTGCTACGAGGAGGCGCCCGCCCACCTCCTCCTTAACCTCGGAGACGGTGAAGTTGCCTCCCCACAGCAGAATACCTAGGCCGGAGGAACGAGAGTCGTTTCCTCCCGACCAGATCGATGGCCCGTGGGACCACCATGGTGACCATTGCCTGTAGGAGCTGAGGTGCGGGATCGCACACTCCTGCAGAAACAGCAGGTCAGCTTTGACCTTCGCAAGGTAGTCCAAGGTCGCAACACATCGCGTAGTAGATTTAATGCTACGCACATTTATGGATAAAATCTTTACACCCAGTTTAAAGCATTTAGTCTCTTACCAAACCTGTTGTCTCTGAGAGTTCCAGACCTTTGGTCTGCTCCTGCATACCCATAGTGTTCACAAATTGCCTCACTTTGGATTGGCTGAGGAAACTGTCCTGAACCTCCCCACTGGAGATGTTCTGTTCAGGTGGCATCTGGGGGTTGGTGCCAGGAACGAGATTTGAAATGTTCTCTGTTGGAGAAGTCTCTCCAATCCTCTCCCCCTCTGGGGAGTTACTGCTCCCAGCTTCCTGGAGCTGGGGTGCGCTGAGCGCTTCACTGCTCCCAGATTCCTGGGGCTGGGGTGCGCTGGCCTCTTCGGGTTGTGGGCAAAATTGGGGTGCGCTGGTCTCCTCATTGTCTCCAATGTTCTGGAGCTCGGGTATCTCGTCCTCCAACTCCTAGAGCTTTGCCACTTCTTCTGTAGGTGCCGCCCTTTCCCTTCTTCGTCCGAAGAGCAGCTGCCCTTGTCATCCGTGCCGGATGGGAGACGCCTCTTGCCACTTGTCTGGGAAGTGGCTTGGTCCCTTCTTCGCCCATTCTTCCTTTGGCTCTCTTCACCAGCTGCCACTCCCCCTGCTGATTTTCCGCTGCCTCCTCCTCCATTGATTCGCTCTTCTGAGGAGTGGGAGGTTCAGGGGGCAGTGCAGTTGATCGGCTGTCTGCTGCCTCAATCTTTCCCCTCCCCTTGTCTCTTTCTGTGCCCCCCTTTGTCCTGTTGTTCTCACTGGGGGCCATGGTGGTTGGGGGGGAGGTGCAAGTGTCCTTGGTAGTAGTGACAAGAAGCATTTCCTCTGCTTCCCCCTCGTTGGCTTTGGCTGCCTGTGCGTAAATGAGGCAGCGTTTAGGGCAGGTCCTGTAGAGGTGGCCTGCCTCACCACACAGGTTGCAGCACTTAGTCTGTTTGCAATCCTTTGTCTGGTGCCCTTCCTGTTTGCAGTTCTTGCAGAGGGCGGCGCTGCAGTTGGCCGCCACATGACCAGACTTGCCGCATGAGCAACAAAGTTTGGGTTGCCCAGCGTAGACAAGGTAGCCACGGCTTCCCCCGATAGCGAAGCTGGAAGGAGGGTGGAGGATGGCTCCCTTACCATCGGCCTTAGTGACCTTGATCTGGTGTTTGCTTGTCCAAATCCCAAAGGCGTCTCTAACCTCGGTGCAGCTCCCAACCTTGTCGACGTACCTGGCGAGGAAGGTGAACACGTCGGTGACAGGGACGTGGGGGTTGTAGAAATGCACCGTCACCACCCGGTCCCGTTGCAACGGCAGAGCAAAGAGCGACTCCACCGTCAGGATCTTCATCTCCGACTGGTGTCTCTTCTCCTTGATCACCTTTAGGAACTTGACGCAAGCTGCCACACTCCTGAAGGTCACGTCGAAATATCCAACTCTGGGGAAGTCTTGCAGGGAGTAGATCTCCTCCGCTTCAAATCCACACGCCTTCAACAGGATCCGCTTGATGAAGAAGGCCCGATCCATGGGTGCTCCTCCTTCACCGCCACCCGAACGGTGTTATGTACCCCATGGTATGGGGCTCGACTGGTTATAGCCATCGCTTCACGACTACACTTGATCTTAGCCAAAAGGGATAAAGCTCAGGATACTGAGGCTTTATTAATCGCTCTCTGTGTGTCCTGCCACCTTCAATGATTTATGGACAATTACACAGATCTCTTTGCTTCTTTACATTATATTGTCTCTCTGCTTTCAACTTACCGTTATGAATCACTTCACAGTTCTCTAAATTTTGTCAGCTACTTGTCCTCCTATTCCGCCAACCTGCCTATGTCCTTTTGAAGTTCTGTGTTGTCCTCCTCATGGTTCACAATACTTCCAAGTTTTGTATCATATGCAGATTTTGAAATGGTGCCCTGTATACAAAGGTCATTAATGTACATCAGGAAGAGCAGGGGTCTCAACACTGACCCCTGGAGAACCCCCCCACTATAAACCTTCCTCCAGTATAGCTATTTTGCCCAGACACCAGATGTCAAGCAGTAGTCGGTTAATTGGCAAAATTGACTGAAGGTGCAGTCAGAAAGTTAGGTTTTGAACAGGCCTTTAAAGATTTTTAGTGGAAGGAACTGTACTTGGACCTCGACAGAGGCATGTAGTGTAAAAGCCAAGCAGTAGATTTGAAAGGTTTGTTCACTGGTGCCAAGGTAGTAATCGAACCATTTCAGCTTCTGACTTTCTGGCAATTTTTGACAGTTCCAGTTGCTACTTAACCAGGACCTGGCATTCTCTTCACATTTCAAATAGCAGCTATCACATCTTATCACGTACCTACGATGGGAAATTGAATTGAAGTTGAGCACATAATGGTCACCAAATTCTTGAAGGAAGAAATGTTTTGATCGAATTTATAGGGAGAAACTGGGGAAGTGGGTGGCGTAGTGGTAATGTCACTGACCTAGTAATCCAGAGGCCCAGGCTAATGTTCGGGGTGGGGTGGGGGGGCATGGGTTCAAATCCCATCAAGGCAGCTGGTGAAATTTAAATTCAATGAATAAATTCTGGAATATAAAGCTAGTCTCAGTAACGGTGACCATGAAACTATCATTGATTGTCATAAAAAACTCATCTGGTTCGCTAATGTCCTTTTAGGGAAGGAAATCTGCTGTCCTTACCCGGTCTGGCCTATATGTGACTCCAGATGCAGAAATGTGGTAAAAGTGGACTAGCTGGTCACTCCATTCAAGGGCAGTTAGGGATGGGCAACAGATGCTGATCTTGCCAAAGATGCCCACATCCCTTGATAGAATAAAAAAAAAAGACTGTTTCCAAACACAGGAAAGTCAGTAACCTGACCCCTCATATTTAAGCAGAAGAACCCAGGAGGGAGATGAAGAGACTCTTTTGTAATGACTTGTTAATGATCTAGAATTTGAATCCCATGTTGAAGAGATGTATGTATATCAGTGTCTCTTGAACTTTTTTATCGTGATCTAGAAAGACATTCGACAAGGTTGCACCAGACCCCTAGTTGAGCATAAATCAGTGTTCACTGATTGAAAAAGCAGTGGTCATGCCCAATAAAGGCATGTCATGTTCATAACTTTAAAACATAAACTGTACTCGGTGTGGAATCTTCTGGAACTGATGTCTTTTTAAAATGATTACTGATGGTCTGCACGAGACGGCCACTGAGAGTCATCTGACATAGTTTGTGGATTCAGGTACTGCCACACTGTCTCAATAGGACAAAGATGCACGCTCCAGGCTAAAGGTGTCACTACCCATCTCCTGAGACCATCCAGAAGAGGTTTCCTGACCTGAATGGGTCTTTTCAGAAACAAAGACAATGTTACCTAAAAGCCCCTGAGGAGAATGTCTGCAGACTGTACCATTCTCACTAAAATTCAGTAAGAGCAAGCGATGTTCTGGCCAAGAGGCACTTTGATCAGTTCTGGTCATGGGATATAAAGGAGCTGTTCAATCACTGTGGACAGTTTAGAAAAAGGCCCCAAAGGCATCAAAGAACTGACAAACATGCATTCTTCATCCTTCAAAGTCAGTGATTCAGAAGTGATCTTAACACAACATGTGGGATAGCAGTCAGTAGTATGAAAAAGGTAGATCAGTTATTTGCAAGTTCACTGTATTTAATTGTATTTAGGTGGTGGGCATTAACTGGGGATTCACTTGTGTCCTTATAAGTAGGAGTAGAATGAAACTATGGTTAAATTAAATAAAAGCAAAATACTGCGGGTGCTGGAAATCTGAAACAAAAATAGCTGGAAAAACTCAGCAGGTCTGACGGCATCTGCGGAGAGGAACACAGTTAATGTTTCGAGTCCGTATGACTCTTCATCAGAACTAAAGAAAAATAGAAATGAGGTGAAATATATGCTGGTTGAGGAGGGTGGGACAAGTAGAGCTGGATAGGGGGCCAGAGACAGGTGGAGGCAAAGGATAGATTGCCAAAGATGTCATAGGCAAAAGGATAAAGGGGTGTTGACGGTGGTGATATTATCTAAGGAATGTGCTAACGGTGATATTAAGGGTAGAAAGCAGGATGAGTAAGTGACAGATAGCCCTAGTGGGGGTGGGATAGGGGGAAGGGATCGAAATAGGCTAAAAGGTGGAGATAAAAGAATGGATGGAAATAAATTTTAAAATAACAATAGAAATATGTGGGAAAAGAAAAACAATTATATTAAAAAATATATATAAATTATTAGAAAAAAGGGGGATTGGAAAGGGGGTAAGGATGGAGGAGAAAGTTCATGCTCTGAAGTTGTTGAACTCAATGTTAAGTCCGGAAGGCTGTAGAGTGTCTAGTCAGGAGATGAGGTGCTGTTCCTCCAGTTTGTGTTGAGCTTCACTGGAACAATGCAGCAGGCCAAGGATGGACATGTGGGCATGAGAGCAGGGTGGTGTGTTGAAATGGCAAGCGACAGGGAGGACTGGGTCATGCTTGCGGACAGACCGAAGGTGTTCCTATGAAACTATGGTTGTTGGGTTAGGAGGTATATGCTTGTGATGTGCATCTCTGTAAATAAATGCTTATAAAAGCACGTAAAGATTGGCTCCAGTAACCATACTTCATGGCCTGAGTTTCTAGATTATAGTAGATCTAGAACAATACTGCAACTAAACTGTGAGAATGTCAAAAAGGCACAGGTCTAAATTAGTAAAAAATCAAATTGCAGACAGGTATCAGTTTTTTGGAGGTCTTGTGGTGCAGTGGGTAGCATCCCTACCTCTGGGCCAGAAACTCTAGGTTCAAGTCCCACTTCAGGATTTGATGGCCGTGGAAGGTGTGCTCATAACGTGGTCAAAAAGGTTGACTACAGCCTGTAAATTCTTCCAAGAATGGGAGAGTTTCCTGGTCAGCCATACTACAGAATGCAACGGCAAACCACTGCGGTACTTTGCCAAGCATAATCGTGGACCAACCCAATGGAAGTCCATGGTCGCCAATGCCCTCTTAGGGCCAGGTACCTGAGGAAGGAGGAGGGGGAATCGTGTTTTTTCACGTAAAGGGTGGATTTGTTTTCCAAGTAAAGAGGCGGAGGGGGAACAGATGTTTTAAGATCTGATTGGATAGTGTGATGGGGGAGGGGAGGAATCTTTCTGTCAGGATGAGCCAAGGTAGACCAGTGATCTTCCTGATCTGTGTTTACTTTGGAGTGTGATCATTATCGGGTGTGGGGGTGCTGGTTTTGTTGGTGGGGCACTATTGCTTGGAATAATTGGCTGGTGAGGTTGCAGGAGCTGGAGGTTTTTTGAGTTTGCACAAAGTTAATTTTTCTGAAAAACTCAACGTGTTCAACTGTTCCCTTAAGAGCGGTCGAAGTCTATTTATAAAAGTTCGCCAGTCCAATTGAACACAACATCTTTGTGCAGCAGCAGAAGGGTTTGTTGTACTGAAGGATGTGGGGCTAAAGGAAACCCAATGTTGCTTTTAGACTCTGAGAATCTATTTGCAGAACTGTGTGGCTCTGAGCTAAAACAGCAACCTATTGACTTGGCGAAATAGCTTGGGTGGAGGACTTGGACTTCCACTGGTGCTCGATGTTCATCGGGGTTTCTGTGACTGTTCAACACGTGCAATGCAGCTGCCAGGATGGACGTGGTTATGATATTTAGGAGCTTAATTAACGGCCTGACTTAGCTCACCTTCCATTGAATTAGAATCTTGTCAATTATAAATCAAACCTCCACTGCTTGCTGTGAACAGCGTGAGGATTGAGTGGTGTGGAAACCAATCTTCCTAGTGCTGTAACAGGAGACGGTGGGTGTATTCATGTCACTGGGCTAGTAACCCAGGGGCCCAAGCTAATGCTCTGGGGCACATGCGTGGAAATCCCACCACAACAGCTGGTGGAATTTAAATTTGGTTAATAAATCTGCAATTTTGAAGCTAGCCCCAGAGTGATGAGACAAAGCCAGTTGTTGCCCATCCTTAATTGCCCTTGAACAGAGGGGCTTGCTAGGCCATCGCAAAGCGCAGTTGAGAGTCAACCACTTTGCTGTGGGTCCAGAATGACATATACACCAGACCAGATAAGGATGGCAGATTTCCTTCTCTAAACATTAGCGAACCAGATAAATGCTAGCTTCCAATTCCAAATTTTATGAATTGAGTTTAAATTCACCAGCCGCGGTAGTGGGATTTGAACCCAAGTTCCCAGAGCATTAGCCTGGGCCTCTACATTACTAGGCAAGTGACATTATTATCACACCACCGACTCCCCTGAACAATACCTTGATGTATTTAATAGTGGTAACCTGGTGAAGTGTTACTCACACTGTTGAACATGAGTTAATCACTAAAGGTAAAGGTTCTTTATAATAGTGTCCAGTTATCTGCTTTGATTTAACCTGTTTTAAAATCACTGAAAATGGTAAACAATATTGAACTGTTTAATTGGTGCCGACTGGTCAGTTTCTTTTTAAATTCAATATTTTTTCGCGACCAGAAAAATACTTTTAAAACCAGCGCGCCTAAGAAAACGAGGGCAAGTGGAAGAGGCTTCCCGAACTGGCGGAACCTCGCAATGTTAACCTGGGGACAAGGTCAGTTTTATTGGCCTGACTTGGGCTAATGGAACCTTGAGCCATTGTTAACCCAAGGAACGTGGAAAACACGAACGCAAGCCGCTTTTGTGGGCTTAACTCACCAGTGCTGTCAAATTCTCCCGTCTTTTACGCTGGGTCAGGCGAGTGGTGTTGAAATCTTTAGCAAAATCTAGCGGAAACTCTTACCTACCTCCCAGTCTCGGTCAGAATTGGTGTAATCCAGGCCCAGCCTTTTTTGTAGCACTCCTGGCTGACACATGCTGGGAGTGCACTGGTGGGCCTTCAGAAATTTGGGTGTCTGCCATACGGACAAGAAAACTGTTTCAGCTCGGTACAAGAATACAATGAATTAATCTCTTCAATTGTCGTGGAAGATTAGCCCGATGGCCAGGGACAAAATGTGAGCAAAATAATCACGGTGATGTTTGATAGACCCAACATTAATTTGATACGTTTATCACTTTTACATGCTCTGTTACGAGTTTGGCAACGCTATCGTTTTACATTCCACCTAGCTTGTATTTCTGCAGTGTGTGTGTGTGTAGCCAGCTGTGCACACTTTTTTTTTTGGAAACATAACTCCCTCCCTCCAGCAAGTGTGGAATGTGCTGGAATGTTATCACAAAGGATGTGAAAGAAGTTGCTGTGGTTTGCTACAACCGAGATTAACTGTTCTCTTTCTTTTTGGTTTAAAAATAGTAATGACAGTTGGAAGACTGGATTTTGTGTGCAAAGCCCCGTTTGAGCTGAATTTGGTGGAATGCACCTCGTTTCTGTTGTAATTCATATCAAGCATTTTCAGAATCGTGAGGTTGTAAAGAATTGACATCGATGTTCAAAATGTGTTGAGTTGCCCTATTATTAACTGAAGAAAAACTCTCTTTTCTTGCTCTCACTCTCTCTCTCTCTCTCTCTCTCTCCCTCTTCCTGCTTGGCTTTCTAACCTCCCTCATGCCCACTCACACCCCCTTCCCCTGTCTTTCCTTTCTCACTTCTCTCCTTTCTCTCTCTTCCTCTTTCTCTCCTGCTCTCTCTCTCTTCCTCTTGCGCTCTCTCTCTTCCTCTTGCGCTCTCTCTCTTCCTCTTGCGCTCTCTCTCTTCCTCTTGCGCTCTCTCTCTTCCTCTTGCGCTCTCTCTCTCTTCCTCTTGCGCTCTCTCTCTCTTCCTCTTGCGCTCTCTCTCTCTTCCTCTTGCGCTCTCTCTCTCTTCCTCTTGCGCTCTCTCTCTCTTCCTCTTGCGCTCTCTCTCTCTTCCTCTTGCGCTCTCTCTCTCTTCCTCTTGCGCTCTCTCTCTCTTCCTCTTGCGCTCTCTCTCTCTTCCTCTTGCGCTCTCTCTCTCTTCCTCTTGCGCTCTCTCTCTCTTCCTCTTGCGCTCTCTCTCTCTTCCTCTTGCGCTCTCTCTCTCTTCCTCTTGCGCTCTCTCTCTCTTCCTCTTGCGCTCTCTCTCTCTTCCTCTTGCGCTCTCTCTCTCTTCCTCTTGCGCTCTCTCTCTCTTCCTCTTGCGCTCTCTCTCTCTTCCTCTTGCGCTCTCTCTCTCTTCCTCTTGCGCTCTCTCCTTTCTCTCTCTCTCTGTGTGCTGTCTCCTCACGCAGGCTCTCTCACTTTACTTTTCTATTTTCTTGCTCTCGTGCTTTCTCTCCTTTCTCTTGCCCTGACTTTTCTGTCCCTCTTTCTCTCTCCTTTCTCTTGCTCTCTCTTTTCCCTAAGTGCGCTCGCTCTGTCTTTGCCTTCGAGCGTGTTGTCTTCCTTTTCCCTCAAGTGCGCATGTGTGCTCGCTCGCTCTTTTCCCCCCGAGCACGTGCGCTCTCAGTATAGCTGCCCGGCATTGCTGCAGCTTGGGGAATCTGCTCTTGTGAAAAATACCAAATGCAAGCTGAGGCCTCGAAATAAAAACCCAAAAGGCACTATTAAAAAAACACACACAATAAATGATAGGGTAATTCTAATCGTCTGAGTGAGAATTGAGGAATTATTTTATTTAAGCTTTAATTTTAGACATTAGAGGTTCTGGTGACCTGAGAACTCCAAAGGTGGAAACCTTTTCACAAATCACCTTGAGCTGTCAGACAACCCCCATGGTCAGGTTGCCCAACCACAGTCATAAAGTAACAAAGTAAAACACATCCTTGACATGGGATTTTGGATCAGAAGGTTGATACAAAAACAAGTGTGGCAAAAGCATGACAACAGGAAGTCAAATTATGCAGATAGGAAGTTTTCTTCTTATTTCGGATGTGGGCATCGCTGGCAAGGTTGGCATTTGTTGCCCATCCCTAATTGCCCCTGAACTGGGAACACTGGCTTGCTAGGTCATTTCAGAGTCAACATGAATCCAGACCAGCTAAGGGTGGCAGATTTCCTTCGGGACATTAGTGAACCCGATGGGTTTTTGCCACAGTTATATGGTCACCCTTCATGGTCACCATCACTGAGACTAGCTTTCAATTCCAGATTTATTAATTGAATTCAAATTCCACCAGCTTAATTAATGGTTGTGGTTGTTGGAGGTCAATCATCTCAGTTCCAGGTCATCACTCCAGGAGTTCCTCAGGGTAGTGTCTTAGGCCCAACCATCTTCAGCTGCTTCATCAATGACTTTCCTTCCACCATAAGGTTAGAAGTGTGGATGTTCACTGATGAATGTTCAGATACTGAAGCGGTCCATGTCCGAATGCAGCAAGACCTGGACAATATCCAGACTTGGGCTGAAAGTGACAAGTAACATTTTAGCCACACAATGACCATCTCCAAAAAGAGAGAATCTAACCTTCGCCCCTTGACATTCAATGGCATTACCATCACTGAATCCCCCACTATCAACATCCTGGGGGTTACCATTGACCAAAACTTAAGAACAAGACTGCTTTTTGCAGCCGAAGACTTCGGCTTGATTGAATGAATGACTGATTCAAACTGCATCTTCTCCCAGCCTAAAGCTGCAGTTAACAGCTCAACAGTTACCAACCAACAGCTTTTCACAGTAACACTAAGATACCTCGCCCCCCGCCTCACCCTTCCTTCTCGGATTTCATTGTTCTCGCACCTCTTTGAAACTCAAATCGTTCCAAATACAAAATCTTTTATGTTTCTATTTTGTCTCTGCTTTCGGGTCAATAAAATGTAATATACCTTTTTCTGTTTACCTATGGAACTCCTGCAGATGCAAACATATTTCTTTTCACCTCTGACTTCCCTTTGATATTCAAACTCACAACTTATCTAAAAATGCAAATATTAGATCCAACGTGTTCACTTGTCTCTTGAACCTAGCGTCTCTATCCTTTCATGTTTAAAACCCACCAGACAATCCGTCTTCTAGAACCTTTTCCCCAGCTTAATTAAATCACTCTCTCATACACACGCACACACACACACAGCCTTCTTCACCGAATAACACAATATTCCCCCAAAATATTAAAAAATGAAAAACCATTCTCACAGCTAGACCCTTATACTGTCGGAATGTAAACCTGTCTTTCTGTTTAGGATGTTGGTGTGGCAACTGTGCATTTCCAGAACCTTCCCTGTTTATAACACTCAGCGTTTCAGTTTTTTTTTATCACTGATCCCTTTAATTTCGCTGTCTCCGTAGGTCGAAGATTGCGGGGGAAGGCTTTCTACTTTGTCAATGGAAGAGTATACTGTGAAGAGGATTTTCTGGTGAGCCTTATTTCCATGTAGTAGTTTGGTACTAACATGAACGTGCTCAATGATTCCCTCCCAGGATGAATGTTCATTGAGGATTGGCACATCGGGTATGCCATGTCACCTGATGTTTGAGAAGTTGTAGGACATGGTGGTTTTAGATAAAAAAAAAGGGCTGAGTTTTAATGTGATCCATTGAGTGGTAATGCCCGAACATGACACCAGGTCACATTTCCCATTTTGGGTGAGGCCCCAAGATGGGTGTCTAGAGTACCTGCCTGCTTCAAAGTGGAAGGGCACTTGTAATGTGAAAACTCTACAACACACATATGACCTCGATTGTGTTGATGTGCAGAGCGTGTATCCAGCAGTGAGCAGTCTAAACCAGTGGCTCTTAAAGGAACCACTGGAGGCTGATCAAAAAAGAAAGACAAGCCAGGAAATATGGAATCGCTGCTCCTGGACTCTGGAATATCTGCGGACAGGGGCCAGCCCATCCAAGGGTCCTGCCTTCATCCAGACTCCGACTGTCAGTCATTTCAACGTGTGAACCAGTCAATCCCCCGCAATCGGTGAGGTGCCTTCAACCTATTGCTAGCCCTTTAAATGAAGTGAATCCCGAGTAATGGTTCGTGTCTCTTGCCAGCAGGAATGGATGGGCAGCCGGCTAGCTCTACCCACCGCCTGTCCTTCTGCCCAAGGTTAAAATCGGATCTAATGCCTTTCTGTTTAAAGAATGAAATGGGGGTTTAAGATGAAACCTCTAACGTCATGCCTTGTTCTCTCGCTGTGTGTAGGATGCCGCAGGTCAGTAACTCCAACTTATTTTCCTCTCTCCATCTCACTCCACAGTACTCTGGTTTCCAGCAATCTGCCGACAAGTGTTTTGCCTGCGGCCATCTGATAATGGACATGGTGAGTTGAGGACGAATGACATTGTTGTCTTCTGGGAATTATAATCCTGCCAACTCTTGAGATTTTACATTTCAGCCCTTGGAGACAGTGTGCCTGAAAGTTGCAGTTTCGAATTTGTAACTACCTTCCTTCTCCCTGCCCGCCCCTATTCTGGGCGTAGCTCATTGACGTTGAAATGGAATTCCTCTTGATGCTAGTCAGTTATTGGTATCTTTTTTACCTCCTCGCCCCTGTAAAACTCACCTAGAAAACAAGGCACCGTTAACAAAGGAGCTTTGCCGGGTATTTTAAAACTATTTGAAAAACAGAAGCCCAAGAGGATATTAATAGGCCTTCTTTAATTCCCCAGATTTCTGCCTTTTGGTTCCGGGTGTAGTTATTGGGATAGAGCAGGACTCGGCAACCTGCAGCTTCAGAGCTGCGTGCGATTCTCCAACATCTCATTTGAGGCTCTGAACCTTTTCTAGTTGGGTCACATTAATTTTTTTTAAAGGTTTTTTTTCACATTAAGTCAGGGAAAGTAAGTGTCGTGTTTTTATTGTGGGAATAAAAGGCTCAAATCATGTTGCACTTCATGGTTTCGAATGATTATTTTAACAAAAGACATCACTGTGGTGCTCTAAACAAACCTAAAGCAAGTGATTTAGCGACATTACAGTTATAGATAATGCCTTTGGTTCAATGGAACAGATTTTTGGGTTGTGGCAATTGTCTCTAATGTAGCTGAGATGATAAATTATTCGAATGTGCTATTAGAAGCTAGTTTCTTTTTTTTATCAAGTAGAAATGTGCTGTTTTTCTATGAAGTTCATATGGTTCAATACATGTATTTTATTTATTAAAAAGGGAACTATACACTCTGTACCAGACACACTTTGGCGATTTGCCACATAAAATCCAAGACCAAAATAGCTCTGCTGACCCAAGACCAGGAAGAAACAGTTGGAATTTCTGGGGCACGTAGTAAGAAGTCATGATTTAGAAAGCCTGGTGCTGATGGGAAAGATCGATGGTAAAAGAGATCGAGATGGACAAAGAACGATCTTTCTGAAGAGCCTCGCAAACTGGATGAATGTACCACCAACGAAGATGATCCGTGTCTCTAGAGCAAGATTAACATGGAGGTCCATGGTCGCCAAGGCCCTCTTAGGGCATGGTACCTGAAGAGAGAGAGAGAGAGAGAGAGAGAGAAATTTGGATTAGAAATGTCAAATTTTCATCCTGTGGCTAGCAATACGTTATATTTTAGGCAAATTTTTTTTAATGACTCTTAAGGTCAAAAAAAAGTTGTTGCTCCCTGGGATAAAGCTTCTACCTTGGGCACAATGAGCAAATTAAGCCCATTTCGAAGTGCCCCTCCCCCTGCCCCCAAGTTAGTACACGGACTCATCTGCATATGACCCAGCCACGAGCCAGTGCAATTGAGCAGCACATCAAAATGTGATAGTTCCTTAAAAGAAGACAAAAATTTGGTTTAGATTGGAATGGAACCTGAATTAGTCAATGAAGGTGTTGATGGTCTGGGGGCACAATTGAACGTTTCTGCTGTACTTTGAAAACTTTGCAAACGACACCCAGTTTCAAACGATTCGTATTACATCAAAATCTGCCGTGGCTGGTGTGTTGCAGGAACCTTCAGTGGATTCTCCATCGCCTCAACTATCTGATTGTTTGGACAAAAGCAATTTGAATAATAACCGTATCTCGGAATATTTCCTTGTCTGTTATGAAGTGAAACTATGGCTGTGTCTGTTGTGTGTAGTGGTGTGGAGATTGATGTTGCTGAGACAGAAACCAACTCCAACTTTCCACCAAGTGTCAACATTGTGACCTGCTTGGTCAGCAGGACTCGCAGACAATGCAAAAATTCATTTGCAGTTGAACAGATCTACCTGTTCAGTGCATGTGTGATCTCTCTCTGTCTTGTCTCTCTCTCTCGTCTCTCTATTCAGCACTGACCCAGGAAGGACTTTCCAGTTTAAATCTCCAGTTTACCTTGTCATGAATTAACAATTTGATGCTAAAATTTATGGAGTTTCCTATAAGAACATTAAACGGTGCTGGTGTGGACCACTTGGGCCCTTGTGCCTCCTCTGCTATTCAGTAATCATGGCTGATCTACCTCAACTTCACTATCCCCATATCCCTCAATTCCCTTAGTGCCAAAAAATCTATTCTTCTGTTGTTAGTATCCTCAACAATTGTGTATCTACAGCTCTCTAGTGTATAAAATTCCAAAGATTCACAACCCTCTGAAGAAATTTCACCTCATCCCAGTCTTCATCTTCAGGAAGAAGAATGATTTTCTAATATTTTTTAAACCATACAATAATCACACAAACTAAAAAGGCAAGAGACAATAGGTGACTAAGTGCTAATGCGTTGGCTTGGATGCTTCCCATAGACTAGATGTAATTAATTCATTAGCTTGTCTTGGCTTTGATGAACATCTCACCTTCATTGTGTTGGGAAGTCTTTATTCTTTGCGAACAGAGAGATTTAAAGAAACGCGGGGAATCAGGTTCCCTGTGCTAAAGACACAAATATCTAGCTCAGATCGCTGAGGGATGTTATTGATCCGCCCCTGAGATATGCTATTATATAGGCAAATACAGGGCAGAATGAGGGCACCCTGAAACCCCCTTGTATGGAAAGACTAACGCCGCTGTACCTGAGAGAATCTCTAAGGCAAGAACTGAAACCTGTAACACTTGGGAATCACTTGCCTCCCCCTATCTTGCTCAGGATGAGGAGCCTCCCAAAGGACTTCTTTTTAAATGGAGTTTTGATATAAACTGTGCCACAGTCTGGTTGGTAGTGGGTTTTCCAATGTACCCAAAGCCAGATCACTCACCGTATTCTGGCAAATTGAAATCACCCTTTTTCACAATACCTTCATCAGCCAGGATATAAGATGCAGGTTTCAGCACTGAGGACCTACAGTCTGTTTCTCACCACTCACACGTATTGTCTATGTTAGATTCTCCAGGCCTTGGGAAAGTCGTATCACCCCGGATGTTTCCGCTGCGTCATCTGCAATGAGTGCCTGGATGGGGTCCCGTTCACAGTCGATACAGAGAACAAGATCTACTGCATCAGAGACTATCACAAGTAAGAGAGGCAGTCATTCTGTGTGGTGTACCGTAATATATAACCTCTCACTCTCTCAGCCCCTCTTTCCTATCCTCATCGTTACACTGATAACAAATCAGTTTTTTGGGGGGAGTGGGGGGTGATGGTCAGGTCTGAGTGGTATACTGTATGTTTGACCGTCCCATACACTATAACGAAGTCTAGGATGGTTGCTGAAGGTCATACGAACATATGAATTAGGAGCAGGAGTGAGGCCACTCAGCCAATCGAGCTGCTCCGCCATTCAACAATAAGATCATGGCTGATCTGATTTTAACCTCAACTCCACATTCCTGCCTGCCTGCCCCCGATAACCTTTCACCCCTTGCTTATCAAGAATCTATCTACCTCTGCCTTAAAAATATTCAGAGATTCTGCCTCCGCCGCCTCTTGAGGAAGAGAGTTCCAAAGACTCACGACCCTCTGAAAGAAAAAGTCTCTCCTTATCTCTATCTTAAAGGGGCGACTCCTTATATCTTAAACAGGCTGCAGGATGACGTGGACTGGGACCTGAATGTTGAAGGGTATGTAACATTTAAGATGGACAGGAAGCAAGGAAAAGGTGGAGGGGTGGCCCTGTTAATTAAAGATAATGTTAGCACAATAGAGAGGGATGACCTCAGTCAGGAAATCGGGACGTAGAAGCAGTTTGGGTAGAAATGAGGAGTGATAAAGGCAAGAAATCACTTGTGGGAGTGGGCTTCAGGCCCCCTAACAATGACCATACAGTAGGATGGGGTGTCAAAAAGGAAATAATGGGAACTTGTCAGAGCAATTATCATGGGGGATTTTAATCTGCATATAGACTGGAAAAAACAGATGGGCCAAGGTGGGGAATTCATAGGTCAACAGTTAGTCACTTGTTTCTTGATTCTTTCATGGGAGTGGGCGTCCGTCCCTAATTGCCCTTAGTTATTTCAGAGGGCAGTTAGGTCTGGAATCACATGTAGGCCAGACTGGGTAAGGATGGCAGATTTCCTTCCCTAAAGGGACAATGGTGAACCAGACGAGTTTTTTTTTTACAACAATCACGCTCACCATCGGTAACTTTATATTCCAGATTAATTAAATTTAAATTCCATCAGCTGGTACAGTGGGATTTGAACCCATGTCCCCAGAGCGTTAGCTTGGACCTGCTGCATTACAAGTTCAGTGACGTTACCACTATGCCACCATCTCCCCCCCTAGGTAAACCTGATAACATCTGATTAACTTTTATCACAAGGAGATGGAATTCATCCTTGAGGGAGGCGGGGGTGGGTTCACATCATCTCTTGGCACTCAGCCTCAGGGAAGGAGTCTTTGTTTCCGCTTAATTATATAGATTAAAAATAACGACTTGGAGGGGGAAAAAAAAGCTTGTGGGTGATTTTAGGCAAGGTATGTTTGAGGGTTAAGCCAGTGGAGGCTCTCGGATAGTGGGAGTGTTGGGCGGGGTGTATGCTACTTACGTCAGGTGAAAGCCACTGAAGCGTTGAGCATTGTACAGTGGCAGGGAGGGATAGTCCCATTGCATAGAAGAGCCAGCTGCAGAACCATTCAACCGTTCCGCCAGTTCCTGTGTGCAGAGACCTGCAAATGACGACCCATGTCTAGGTCGTGTCTTTTGTTTTTTTTTTGCTTCTACATTGCCTGTTTGGTCCTTCAACTTTTGAATTCTGCAGTGTCAGAATAAGGGCTTATAAAAGGGAACCACACTGGGTTTGAGTTTCCACTCTGGGCACAGTTGGCCATCTGGGTGCGAATTAAACCATTTCTCAGAAGTGGAGTTTTGGTTCAAGTATCTACCCAAACTCGTTTCCGTAATCATAAGCGTGAAATCATTTTCGAATTGGCTCAGTTGGGTAGTTTGATAGAATGTATTCTTTCTCGACATTAAGGTGTATTGATTGATGTATTTAGGTATGGTAACCTGGCACGGTTTCACTAATACAGCTAAAAACGGGCTTATATCACACAGAATAAGCAATTTTAATAAAAAAAATAGAGCCTGCCACATGAGTAATCTGATTTTCAATCACTGAAAATGCATTTTTTTAAAAAGCCTATACTGAACCATTTTGCCGTTGAATTGGTGTAAGTTACTCAGTCCCTCACAAAATAAATGTCTTTTAATATTTTAAAATGTGCCAACTAGTGCCCTGTTTGCCCCAGCTTTGATTTGATGAGCCTCCTTGAACTGGCATAAGTAGAATCTCGCTATGTTGGTAATTTTGACCTGGGGGGGTGGTGTGTGGGCAGGTTTGTGTGTGGGGCCTGTCTTTCACCATTGGAGATTGTGGAAACTTGATTTCCACTCGACGTATTCCTGTGTTTAAAGTTCCTCGACCTTCTGCGCTGGTTTGGCCGCTCTCAAGCGAATTGCGCTGGAGAGAACCGGCGGAAGCAGCGTTGAACCGCTCGCCTTTTGCCACATCGCGTGGCCTAAAAGCAGATCCAACGTGCAACTGAATGTGCTTTGCTTTACCTGGACCGTGAGTGACATTCCTCTGGACCCTCTTGGACATCTAAGGAAAGCACTTGGCACTGTTCCTCATCGAAACCATCTCCCTTTCAGATAATAACTCAGAAGCCCTTTCCAGCATTTTCCATGGAGAAAAATGATCCGGCTGCCTGCTGTGCATCATAGTTGTCAGTTTATGTTAAAAGTGTTGGAGTTTTCTTTCTACAGACCTTTAAAGGGAATCCTCAATGCCAGAGTCAGTACAGGGAATGTTAAGTATTTACCCTCTGGGTGAGTTCCAACTTATTACTACTTTTTTTTTGCGCTCAGTTTGGTTTTAGGTTTTGCCATTAACGGAAAAGCTCCTTCTGCTTACTGCATTTAATGGAGAGTTGAACAGAGAGTGATGACAGCTTGTAGGATCTCCTTGCACAATGTCTGCTTTGTAACATTAGTGTTTTTTTTTATTCATTCATGGGATGTGAGCACTGCTGACTAGGCCCAGCATTTATTGCCCATCCCTAATTGCCCTTGAGAAGCTGATGGTGAGCTGCCTTCTTAAAGAGCTGCAGTCCATGTGGTGTAGGTACACCCACAGTGCTGTTAGGGAGGGACTTCCAGGATTTTGACCCAGTGACAGTGAAGGAACGGCGATATAATTCCAAGTCAGGATGCTGAGTGGCTTGGAGGGGAACTTGCGGGTGGTGGTGTTCCCATGTGTCTGCTGCCCTTCACCTGTTAGATGGTAGAGGTCACAGGTTTGGAAGGTGCTCTCTAAGGAGCCTTGGTGAGTTCCTGCAGTGCACCTTGTAGATGGTACACACTGCTGCTACTGTGCATCGGTGGTGGAGGGAATGAATGTTTGTGGATGGGGTGCCAATCAAGCGGGTGCTTTGTCCTGGATGGTGTCAAGCTTCTTGAGTGTTGTTGGAGCTGCACTCATTCAGGCAAGTGGGAAATATTCTATCACGCTCCTGATGGTGGACAGGCTTTGTGGAGTCGAGAGGTGAGTTACTCGCCTCAGGATTCCTAGCCTCTGACCTGCTCTTGTAGCCACAGTATTTATATGGCTAGTCCAGTTCAATTTCTGGTCAATGATAACCCCCAGGATGTTGATAGTGAGGGATTCAGTGATGGGTAATGACATTGAATATCATGGGGCAATGGTTAGATTGTGTCGTTGCAGGTGGTCATTGCCTGGCACTTGTGTGGTGCAAATGTAACTTTCCACTTATTCAGCCCAAGCCTGGATATTGTCCAATGTCTTGCTGCATGTGGCATGGACTGTGGCATTGTGTTTTTTATAATAGAATCACAGAATTCCCTCAAAAGTCTTAATTCTTCCACTTTTTCAGTTGATATAGGCAGCTGTGTATATGCTTCTCCAGTTTGTGCCTGCATCTCAGCAGTCAATAGGCATAATGTGGCAAGCAGTGAATTGATCCCTGAGTTGAGGATGGGTCAAATTTTGGTGCCAAAATCAATCCCCTCCAACACTACAAGATAGGACCATCAAATGATTTATTTAAATATGTTTCCACTTCCAAATGAATTCAATACAAGCATAAAAATGTATT